>NC_080683.1:112074821-112393609 GCF_030445035.2 Dasypus novemcinctus
CCCACGTGCAGTGCTGATGCGCACAAGGAGTGCCGTGCCACGCAGGGGTGTCCTGCATAGGGGTGCCCCACGCCTAGGAGTGTGCCCCATAAGGAGAGCCGCCCAGCACGAAAGAAAGTGCAGCCTGCCCAGGAATGGTACCTCACACATGGAGAGCTGACACAACAAGATGACACAACAAAAAGAAACACAGATTGCCGGTGCCACTGACAACAACAGAAGCGGACAAAGAACACACAGCAAATGGACACAGAGAACAGAAAACGGGGGAGGGTGTGGGAAAGGGGGGAGGGGGGAAAGGGAGTGGGGAGTAAGGGGGAAGGGGGGAGAAATAAATAAAATAAATCTTAAAAAAAAAGCAATACAAAAATTGGAAGAGCTAGAGGCATAGGGGAAGTCTTTGACTAGGATTCTCCTGTTTAGTAAAAGAGAAAATAGATTAAGATGAGACATTGATGAAAACGTGCATGGAGCTATGGCCTTAGTTACAAAGTTTTCCATTTCTTCTTTAACTTAAAAACAAACAACAACAAAAAATCCCTTCTAATCTCACAATTGTAAAATCTAGAATAGACTTAACTGCCACCTAATAAATGACTGATTTTTGACAGAATATGGTTTTTTGAAGTTTTTATTTCCATATTTACTTACTGATCATTTTTAGTTGTTGGTGTTTTAAAATGCAACTAATTGGACACTGAGGAATAAAAAGTAAATGGAAATATCACAAAAAAATGTATGAGATGGTGCAGCGGGGAGCAATCCTCAAGCTCAGTCTAAAAGTTTTTGTGGATCCTCCTCATTCCCCCTGCTTTTTCCCCCATTGTTACCCATCTCCTCTTTACTTTTCTCGTGCTCTTCTTTTTCCTTCTACCTGGAAGCAGTGGATGTATAAAGGATTCTGACACGAACTGGAGGGGTATTTGGTCCAAAGGGAAAATTGCTCCTTTCCTTACACCTTAGAAACTAGGAACTTTTCCGGCTAACCAAAATCTCCCATACACACACTCTTTAAATTATTTAATTCTTCTAAGTTTCAGTCTTTGTGCTTCAATTCACTCGTGGAATAAGTCTACTGAGTTTCTTCCTGAGTGAACAAATTAGTATTGTGGAAATGTGAGCTGAAAATTTTGCCTAACAAAATGTACTTAAGCGCTCTGCGAAACCAGGAATAGAAGAAACCATATATTAAGGGATTACAAGTGGAGTTCAAATAGCCAAACCATGTCAAGGCATCAAACAAAACTACAGGAGTAGAGAAGTTCAAATAGGGATCCAGCAAAATTGTGAAGAAACAGGGAAACCAACAGAGTAGGAAAACGCCCATCACTATCCCTAACGTTTTGGCGGCTTTTCTGTCTTTTTTCATTTGATGATTTTGACTTTCTGGCAAGCTATGGATTGCACGAGCGTGTTCTCTGGAGACGGCAAAAATTTTGCTGTAGATACCCACCATCACAGACCCCGGAGTGAAGAAACCGGCCATAAACAAGGTGGTCCCCCAGAGCTTGTTGAACATGACGGGGCAGGAACTGGAACACGCCACCAAGATGTCATAACCTTCTATTCCATCCGCATAGGCCTCGGAGAAGACCACCCCGAAGGCAAACGCTCCGGGGACTGACCAGCAGAGGAGGAGCAACCGCTTAATGACGGGGATGGTCATTTTGGTGGAGTAATGTAAAGGGCAACAGATGGCATAGAACCTATCAACGGCCACCGAACAGAGATGGAAAATGGATGTGATGCTAAGCATCAGGTCAAAACTGTAATGAATCTTGCAAAATGTCAGCCCAAAATACCAGCAGTTCTCCACCGACCTGACCATGCTGTATGGCATGATGGTGAACCCCAGGAGGAAGTCAGTGACTGCCATGGAGAAGATGAGGAGGTTGGTGGGTGTGTGAAGCTGCTTAAAGTAGGAAATGGAGATGATCATGGTGAGATTGCCCAACACGGTGACAAATATGGCGCCTGTCATGAAGGTGTACATGGAGGCACGGATGCCCGGCGACCTTTCATTCTCTGGGCAAGACCCGTTTCCATATTCAGAGCAATTGAATGTTTCCTTCAGAGAGCAAGAACATATGGGATTTTGTCAGATAATGGGCACAAATTCTGTATTACATGTGCATTCATAGAAAAACTCAAGGAAGACCTAGAAGACTCAAGGACGATGATTAATTTCTACTGAATATTATTATCTTCCCATTTATCTTAACCTTCATTTGTAATTTTGTAGAATTCTAACCAACTACTAAATGATTATCACTTATTTTTATAATTTTATTTTAATTATTTTATTATTTTTTACTTTCGTTCATTCAAATTATTCCACTGACGTTTAGTAAGCTCTATCCCAGGGCCTTAAATTATAAAAAAAGGAAGAAGAAAGTTTATTATTGGAATAATTATAATGGATCCTCCACAGAAAGAACAGATATCTATTAGATAATGAGTGTACTTCTTCCTCACATGAGCTCAGAATACATAATCAGATTTGAATTTATGGGTATCAATTGCCTTGTGGGCCCAGGAGGTTTTTATCTAAAAATAGTTCCAACCATGTGTTCTCTTCTTTTCACCTTGCTTTGTTTTCATGTTAAGAGTATTGAAGTGGGAGAATTATTTAAAGACCCCTAATGATCTGGCAGAGTCATCCTCTCCAGCCAAGCATGAAGCATGAGAGCCCCCACCCCAGCCAAATCAGAGGTGGGCAGAGCTCACAGCTGGATTACCCTCACTCACTTCTTTGTGAGGGGCAAGTCGCCTCCTCAGTGCCTCTCCTCAGATCCCTGAGCCATATGCAACAGGTGATGAAGACGGCCCAGTGACTTCCCACGTGTGGGTCACACAGAGCTTGAGGAGCTTGAGCAAAGCAAGCCAGTTCCACTTCAAGAAAAACAAGCCCGGAGGGTCAGGCCAATGCGTTCACTTTGCATATAAAAGCTTCTAAAAATGCTTGACAGAATCTCAAACTGTGTACCTGTTTAGCAGGTAAATACAGAGGTTTCTGACATTTTGTTAGAGGCATTTTGCTCTGGTTCCTTCTAACATTCTTATGGGGAAAAAAACGGTAAGAGGGAAAGAGGAGAAATGGATTGTCTACTCTCTTGATACCAAGATTTTTGGTTATTTGCTAGCCACCTGCTGAACAGTTAAGCATCACTGTAGAAGAAAATATGGGGAGAAAATGAAGCACTATGAAATAGAAAAGAAGACTCTAAACGCCTTCCATATGCTCATTAAGAAGTAGAGGAGATCCACAGGAAATTTTGTTGGTTTATTTTTAAATCATGTACTTCTTAGAATGTGATACTGAGACAAATATAAATGATTTCATTTTTTGTTTCTTATTAATTTTTTTTATTTTAATTTTTAAAGAAGCTTTAGATTACATTAAAATATATAGGGGATTCCCATAAGCCCAAATGAAAATGGCAAAACACACATACATTATTTTTGTGTTAAAGGCAACTCTATGACAATAGTATATTTGAAGGTTTGACTGCAAATTTCTTTGTGTTCCTGGTTCAGTTACTTTAATATTAATCCTCCTACAGTCCCACTTTTGTAGGAGTCATGCTCAATGCTTCTAAGGCTCAATGAATAGGGTACAGAAGTCAAATCCCTGCACTTTTAGCATTGTTCACATTTGTATTAACCATTCACCTGAATCAGTGCATTACACTAGTATTTAGTGAGTTCATCAGACAGAATTTTTCAGTAAATTGCCTTTAAGCAAAAACATGCTGTATTTCCACGTTTCTTGCATGTGACATCCATCATACAGTTTAAACTTGTCAATGGCCCTCTTTCACTTCTTTCAGACTGATTACCTGTGGAAAGCTAAATGCATAAAATAATATTTTCAGGGCTATAATCTTTGTGCTGTTTTTCTATGTTTAGACCTTATCAGTATAAGCATATGTTGATACATGGATTGAAACAGCATTAAATGGTAAGTCTGTCCTTTCCTCCATCACTGTTATGTTTCTCTAAGAAGCTCAAATATAAGAATTAAAGATTTGAAACATAACATATCTGTTGCCTCTTCATCACATCTGAAACTTTGCTTATTCTGCTAAGTTGTTAAAGTACCAGCACTTTCTACCTTCCCTCAGAATGTGTTAAACTGCAGGACCTTGACCACAATGAAAACACATTTTCTCAAGTTGCTTTTCCCAATGTGCTCTCATTAGTCTTTACCTTGTCTTTGAATTTGACTAGTGCTCCTTGCCCGTAAATAGTTCCTCTTCTTTACAACCATTTTTTAAAGACTTCTTAGTGATTTTACAAAGCCCTTCTTCCTACTAATAATCCTTTCTTTTTTCCTTTAATTATTTTGCAGTTATCCAAGCTATTGATTCTTTTTAGTTAATCCATTTTTATTAAATCTTTCATATTAATGAATCTTAACATGTGAAATAATATGTATGAATGTCTGCACTATTAAAGGCTGCTTTCCTCTCATCTTTCCTTTCTTCCTTCTTCTCTCTTTTCTTCCTTTCCTCTCCTCCCTCCCTCCCTTGTTAGGGGGGAAAACCACATGGAAAGCCACATTTGACTGGAAAAGATTTCTCCTAAGGAAGTAAAGGAAAGATATTCCACACGATGAGCCCCGGTGATTGCCCTAACCCTCTGCTTCACGTAGCTGAACACCTGTGATTCCTAATTCACTCAGCCCCTTGTGGAAAGAGAGCCCTTCCCAGGATTCTAAAGCCTGTTCCCAGGAAGCAGCCAAGAGGCAGCACAGAATCCTGTTCACATATGAAAATGCCTCTGCCTTTTAGTACAAGTTCAAATTAAGTCCTGCACTTTCTACGTCTTCCACATTCCTACCCGGTCCGTCTGCACACAATCAAAATGCAAAAAAGGAAGGAGCAATGCACAGAATGCTGCTGCCTTGTTAGAGAAACAATTTACCCCTCCAGAGAAAGATAATGCGGATTTGGCCCTAGCGCCTCTCTACCCACCTGCACTGCAGCAGATGCCATTGCTGAGGTCCATGGAAGGAAGTTTATTTTCTTGTTGCTTTTCTAGCCACTGCAAATGCTCATTTAGAACTACAGGACCCAACTATTTGAATTGTGTGGTTTTATAACAACAATTAGTCTCATGGGGTTTGGATCTGAAAATTAACACACACACACACACACACACACACACCTTGTTATTTTGGCATTTTGCAGCTAAATGAGCCTAAACCACTCCTCCATCCTTGGTGATGGGTGTCTCTCGGTTTTCACCCCCTACGGCTCTGAAGTACTATAAGTGCACTCTTATGTAAGCGTTCTAAAGGCAAATCCTACCTGGGAAGAGTGGGCGGGCCTAAGGAACCTAAGCCCACCCGCCCATGGATGGGGCCTGCAGTTCAAGTAGGGAAATGGATATGTGCCTTCTGCTCTTTAGGAAGGTTTGAGGCTCTCACAGTCCATATTTTCTCTGGCATTCCGGTCACCGAGAGTATGTCTTAACACTCAGTTTCCCCCCTTTTTCTTTTGGATAAATGGGATTGAAAGAACAAAGCTCATCAACTTACATAGGCCTGGAGAAATGGGGCATAATTATTACATCTTTAAGGAACTCATATGATTATTCAAAAATCCTCTCAGATGCTAATGGTTTAAATCTATCAAGTATCAAAGGGCCTAATTTTGTTCGTTTTCCTTTACAACATTAAAGTTCGTTTTGTCCTAACGGGACAGTTGTAGAAGGCAATAAACCCCAGATGTACCTGCACCATAAAGCTGGCTGCTAGAAGACATAGGCTAAAATTATGCCTTCTCTATCAGCTCAGCTCAGCACCGCCTCACGGACGTGTTACCTGTTCACACGCACAGGACCACATGCTCAGCAGGGCCTGCACTTTGGTTCGTATTCCACTTTTGCCATCTAGAAATTCTTAGTAATTTTTAACAGTTTTGAACAGTGTATTTTCTATTTGCCCTGGACAGCGCAAATGAGGTAGCTGGTCCTGGCTTAACCTCTCTCAGTAGTTCTTCAAGACGAGAAAGAGGAACCAAAAAATCGGTTTTAATTTCAGAGCATATTCATATTTATATTAGGAAATAATGAGAAAATGTATATGAAAGTACTTTTAAAGAAAGCTTCATAAATATTAGAACAGTCGTTTGTCCAGAAGGTAGAATTTAAATTTAAGGTACCGAAAGGTGTGACTGCTTGGAGCGGGGGAAGCTCAGTAGCTGAGTGCCTGCTTCCCACGCACATCAATCCCGCCGTACCTCCTTAAAAAACAGATAAACAAAGATATTCCTGCTTAAAGGTTGCCAGCAACTTCTGTCTCTCCTTGAGGAGATGGCAAATCCTTCTGGACAAAGCTTCTTGGTTCTGTGACGAGCGCCCAAGCATTCTCACTGAATTATGTAGAGATAGAAGACAAGTAAGGGAGAAGGTTAGGGCTTAATTTTGTTTTTAAAGAGCTATGGTGCCTACAGGAGACAAAGGAAATGCTTTTAAGGTTCACTGTTATTAGAATATCTCTGGTGAACGAAAACATCCCATTTCAGGCCAGCTGCCAGGAGAGGACAGCAGGGCTTTCTGAGCGGAACGCCATGAGGTGCACAGGGGGACCCTGGAAACAGTATCTGGCTGAACCGTGGAAACTCTTCTGAACCTGCCTCTATGGTCCTGAGAGTGTTCTGAGAGTAACAGCCGTCGGTGGATGTAACTGTAATGAGATCCTCTTAGTTCCACGGCCGTAGACACTATAGCAGCCCTTCCTGACCCCCTGACTCCACCTGGTTGCAGCTGGAAGGCTGCATGGGCTGGGTGACCACCTATTTCCAACAGCGACACCTTGTGGCAACTTGGGAGAACGGGGTTTTTGGACTAGCCCACAGAGACTACAACCAGAAGCCCCAAAGAGAAAGGAGAATGCCCGCTAGTTCATTTAAATGATAGAAAGAGACGGATCTCATTTTGTATTCCAGGTTGGAGACGATATATCACTAACATAAAGTAATCACATTTAAAGGAACACAGGTGCACAGAATTTGAATTAATCACAATTAACCTTGCCATGCACACTGTGTTGGCTTTATTTGTTTGGTTGTAACATAATGACCACTGTTAACTGAGAATTATATTGGCAACAGTTTGCATAGACCTCTTCATTGCTGTCTGCTGGTTACCCCAGGGAGCCCTTGGCTTGAATTTTGTGTTTATCATTCTTTTGTATTCTTGTAATAGTTTACTATGTGTTATTTGTACAACTAATCAAAATATCGTTTGGTTTAATGTTTTTAGAAATCTCTATAATTTGTTTTGCTTTCATTTATTCCACTCAACTTTACAAGTTCATCCATTTTATTATATGCAGCTGTAAGCTATTTATTTTCACTGCCATATAATAAACTGTTTATCTTTTCTCCTGTCAACAGCTACTCGAATTATTTCGTTATTTTGCTATAATGAACAGTGCTTTTATGAACATTCTAGTACAAGTCTCCTGGTGCTTATATTCAATAGATTTTCTTGGAAATAAACAAGAGAAAGTAATTGCAGAGGTAGAAAGAATATAGATATTCAACCTCAGAAGACAAGACAAATTTTATTCCAAACAGCAGAACCAATTTGCATTGCCACAAGGAGACATTCTATTGATCAACATCTAACACTTCAAATTGTCAGGATTAAATTTTTGTCAACTTAGTGAAAAGTCGTACGATAGTTTTGATCTGCATTTTCTTGATTACCAAAGATAGAGCATTAATACATATATTTATTGTCCTTATTTGTTTCTCCTTCTGTGAAATCCTATCACTTCTTTTCTTATTCATCTATAGAAGCTATTTTTATATTCTTAATAATAATCTTTTAACAGTTATATATGTAGCAAATTTACTCTCCAAGTAGATGGCTTACTTTTCAGGAACTTTTTTCATAGACAAAATTTCTTTTATATAGTTAAATTTATCAGTCTTTTGTGTTATTGTGATTTTATCTAGAAATTTTTCCCTGCAAATTCAACCATATTTTCTATTGAAGACTTAGTTTTGCTTTTGACCTTTAAGGTTTTAGTCCATTTGGATGGGTGTAGTGTGAGGTAGGGATATAGTTTAATGTTTTCATATAAACCATTTTTTTTTTCCATCTCTGTTTATTGAATAGACATTCCTTTCCCTATTGGTCTGTCAGACAGACATGTCGTATATCAAAGTCCATAAACATCTCTGTGCTCTGCTCTCCAATTGCAATGCATCATATTGCTTAATGCTGCACAGATACCACATTGCCTTAGTTACCATAATTTCACAATGAAACTATTTGATAGAACAAGTCTTCCAATCCTCCTCCTCTTCACCCTCCTTCTCCTCCTCCTCCTTTTCCTCCCTCTTCTTTCTCTTCTTTGTCTACTACTTCTTCAGAAGCATCCTGGCTCATTTTGTTCTTTTAAGCATCTATATAAATTAGCTTTTCAGTTTCCATATGTTGGATTGGCATTAGCATCTCTTCAATACTAAAACTTCTTATTCATGAATATGCATCTCCTTTAATGCTCTTCATTAAAGTTTCTACTTGTTTAGTCCTGCTACAAACATTCAACTGAATTTTGTATCATGTTACTCCATCTTGCATCCAACATGCTGAATTCCTCTATTATTTTTAATTTTTTCTTTAATTCTTTTAGGTTTTTTTTGTAGGCAATAATATCATTTGCAAAAAGTTATGTTTTTTATTTCCCCCTTTCCAATTCTTAAGCCTTCAATTTTTTTGCTGTTAATATAATTTACTAAATGCTATAGGATAATGTTGATTGAGGTATAATTTTAAAACACCTGTATCTTTTATGAGTGTTCTGCAATTTGACAGTTAAAAAGTCTTTTAGAGGCGGTGGACCTGGCCCAGTGGTTAGGGCGTCGGTCTACCACATGCGAGGTCCGCGGTTCAAACCCCGGGCCTCCTTGACCCGTGTGCAGCTGGCCCATGCGCAGTGCTGATGTGCGCAAGGAGTGCCGTGCCACGCAGGGGTGTCCCCCGCGTGGGGGAGCCCCACGTGCAAGGAGTGCGCCCCGTAAGGAGAGCCGCCCAGCGCGAAAGAAAGTGCAGCCTGCCCAGGAATGTCGCCGCAGCCACGGAGAAATGATGCAACAAGATGACGCAGCAAAAAGAGAAACACAGATTAGCATGCCGCTGACGACAACAGAAGCAGACAAAGAAGATGCAGCAAATAGACACAGAGAACAGACAACCAGGGTGGGGGGGAAGGGAAGGGAAATAAATAAATAAATCTTTTTTTTAAATGTCGTTTAGAAATTATATCCTTGTTTAAAGACTTCTGAGAACTGTTTTCTGCCAGCTTTTAATTCAAACAAAAAAGTCCCTTTTATTTAGGGCTTATGTCCATTTTTTGAAAAATAATCACCACAGTTTATTGCCCAATAATTGCTGAGACTTGGCTTGAAATATTTTTTACTGTATGTGAAAATCCAACCCACATTAAGGATACTTTTTCAATGTTCATTAGCCATTTTAATCTGAAAAAGTCAATGCGGCTAGTGGCACTCCAATCTGATAGTGACGTTTTCCTCCTAGTTAGGAAAGCCCTGGTCGTGGCAGCTCTCTTCACCAAGCAGATGCTCCTGTTGCGGTTCTTCATTTCTACTCTACCACTTATCCTGTTTCATGCTGTATTTTTACACTGATCCCTCCCAACCCCAAATACACTCTAATTAAGCAGATTTTAAGAAGCAACAAGAAAAGACAGGACATTAATGAAGAAGGTAGGGAGGGTGTGAGAGAGGACTGGGAGAAGGAAGCGTGACCCTGCTCAGAGCTCCTGGATGGCTTCCCTCCTGGAAGAGCCACGCCCTTACTGGCCTAAGTGGGCTGTACGGTCCGGCCGACTGCCTATCAGACCTCGTCTCTACAAGACTCCTTTTTAAAAGAAAAACCAAAACCCAGACTTGACAGAAAAAATCCAGCTATAACCTGGTTTTAAAAGATACATTTAAAATACAGAGGGAGCAGAGGAACTCCTACACACACACTGCTGTGCCCGTATGTCCATGACAGTCTGTCTGTCCAGTGACAACCAGAAACACTGAGTTAGGAAACTGATCTCTGGCTTGCCCTCCTAGCACCTGCCTTGCAGGAAGCAGCAGCGCTGTACAACTAAAGCCGTGTAAGAGGCAATTCGGTCAAAGCAGCCTGGGGCAAAGAAGTACCTGCTTTAAGGCATACCATGGAGCACCCAGGAAGAGGAGAAAGCCTATTTCCTGGGAGTTGAGGGGTGCTCCAATTCCTGTAACCTGGGGGATTCCTAGCGCCCAGGACAAGACCCAGCCTCAGAAGGGAAGAGTAAACCCTACGCTTTGCACTCACCACAGGCTGATCTTCTTGACCGAAGGGCCGAACTCTGAAGGAGAGCACCAGACGATGCAAAGCCAATCTGTAAATACAGTGAAAAGTGATTTTTGCTTTAGCTTGTGGAATACGATAAAAACCCAAAGCCAGCAATGAAGAAAATCAGACTTTGAGCATAGTGGACAAACCTTTTTTTTAAAAAAAAGATCTTCAATATGCTCAAGGAGATAAAGGAAAACACAGAGGAAGAACAAAAGGATATCAGGAAAACAACAAACGAGCAATAAGAGATTATCAGTAAAGAGATGGAAATTGTAAAAAGGAAACAAACAGAAACTGGAGTGGGAGACTATAAAGTGGTGAGACCTAACCATAGGTTAGGTTACAAAACAAGTCCCAAATAATTTTAAAATATCGATATCATACAATGTCTTCTCTGACCACAATAGGTTAAGGCTGAAAATTTCACAAATATGTGGAAATTAAACTATGCACTCTTAAATAACCAATGGGCCAAAGAAAAAAATCACAAAGAATGTTAAGAAATATCTTGAGGCAAATGAAAACACAAATTAGAAAAACTTCTGGGATGCAACAAAGGCAATATGGAGAGGGAATCTATAGTTCTAAATGCGCGCATTAAAGAAAAAGGAAGATTTCAGATCAGAGACATAACCTTACAACTGGAGAATCTAGAAAGAAGAGAAAATTAAACTCAAAGCAAACAAAGATTGAAAAAGAGAATTATTTAAAAAACAATAGAGAAAAGCAATGAAAGCAAAAGTTGATTATTTGAAAAGAATTTTTAAAAATAAACACTCTAGCTAGAACAATGAAGAAAAAAGATATAAAATGCAAATAGGAAGAAATGAAATAGAGATATTGCTACTAAACACACAGAAATAAAAAGGATTACAAGAGGATACTATGATCAACTGAACATAAATAATTTGGATAACCTAGGTAAAATGGACAAATTCCTAGAAACACACAAGCTACCTGTACTGACTCGAGAAGAAATAGAAGATCACAATAAAAGATCAAACATCGTGTTTATACAAAACCCAGGTAAAGATGCTACCAGAAAATGAAATTATAGACCAATACCTCTAATGAACATAAAGGCAAAAATCTCAATAAAATACCAGCAAACCAAATCCGACAGCATGTTAAATAAGAGTTATACATCATGATCAAGTGGGATTTATTCTAATTATGCAAGGGAGGTTCAGCATAAGAAAATCAATTAATGTAATATGCTATATAAGCAGAATGAAGGGGAAAAAACATGCTATTATCGCAATTGACACAGAAAAGGTATTTAACAAAATCAAGCAACACTTCTTGGTAAAAACACTTGGAAAACTAGGAATAGAAGAAAACTTCCTCAACATGATAAAGGGCACATATGAAAAACCCACAGCAAACGTCATAATTGTGAAGATTGAAAGCTTTCCTTCTAAAATCAGGTATAATACAAGGATCCTCACTGTCACCACTGTTATTCAACATTGCACTGTAAGTTCTAGGTAGAGCAATTAGGGAAAAATAAACAACAAACAAACAAACAAATAAGTAAAAGGAATTCAAATTAGAAAGGAAGAAATGAAACTATTTACAGATGACATGATCCTGCATACAGAAAATCATGAAAAAATCCATAACAAAAGTAAAAAATCTAATAAATGAATTTGGCAAAATGGCAAGGTATAAGAACAATGTCCAAAGATCAGTAGTGTTTTTAAACACTAATAATGAATAATCTGAAGAAGAAATCAAGAAAAATAATTAAAAGAGTTAAACATCTAGGAATAAATTTTACCACAGTTGTAAAGGACTCACACATGAAAACTACAAAACATTGCAAAAAGAAATCAAATAAGACCTAAATAAATGGAAGGGCATTCCATGCTCATGGATTGGAAAACTCGATATTGTTAACATGTCAATTCTGTCCAGAGTGATTTACAGATTCAGTGCAATCCCAATATAAATTCCAATGGCCCTTTTTGCAGAAATGCAATAGCCAACCATCAAATTCATATGGACTGGTAAGGGGCCCCGCATAGCCAAATTCATCATGGAAGAGGAGAACAAAGTTAAAGGACTCATACGTCCTGATTTTAAAACTCATTACAAAGCCTCAGTAATCAAAACATGGTAGTAGCACAAGGAGACATAGGAACCAATAGAGTAAAATTGAGACATAAGAAATAGACCCTCAAATCTATGAATTTTTGCCCTAAACCAAGTATAGGCTATAAGGATGCTGATTATGATGTTAAAATTTAACATTTGTACCTTACATGTATTCAGGTATATATTCTTTTGTATATATTCATTTATTAAAACTGATTTTGTGTGTGTGTGTGTGTGAGAGAGAGAGAGAACAGACCTCCCAGTACAATGTATGTACATAATGGAACAATCCCTGAATTGCTTTCAGAGAGCAGGGAAGGAGACACCACCTCGGCCTAATGGAGGGGATAGCAGTATCAGACAAGCTTCAGAATAGAGTTATGCTTGAGGTAAGGCTTCAAAACCTTATAAGTAAACAATTTGAAGATGAACAGTCTGAGAAGTATGAGTAGAGTGTTCAAAGCCTGGGAGTTGTGAAAAGGTACAGAAATTCCAGGGACTTTGGGAAACTTGGGATGGGTGAAATATAATATGCTTGTAAGACAGGGGCAGGAGATACAGGAGCAAAGTAGACAGGTCAGGTCACAGAAGGCCTTTTATGGTGGCCAAGGAATTTGGATATGAAGTCTTAAGGTGTCAGTAAGGCAAAATACTTATGGATGTTCAACAGCAGAAAGACATGGCCAGATTTGGATTTTAGGTGAATCAATGGCTGTATGTGGAGAATTGACTGGAGAGGTCAAGACATGAGGAATAAAATCAGGTATGGGATATCTTCCCAGGGTGCTTGGACCTGAATTGGGATGCATTAACCGCAACTTGACTGGATATGGAAAGGGAAGTCAAGAATTACTCCAGATTTCCAACACTAGAGAACATAGGAGGAGAAAGTTGGGTAAGGGATGATTTAGTTTAGTTTGGCCCATGTCGAATTTTACATGCCTACTGAAGAAGAGATATCTAAAATATAGACAAAAATACTGATGTACTGAACAGGAGTTAGCCAGATGAGAGAAGAAACTAGGAGAAGGCAGCAAGAGTATGATTTCAACAATGTCCTTTAGGGCTTGCTATACCAGTTGAACAGAAAGGATATCATGTAATTTTGTGGTCTTAGCTCAGAACAGACATATACTTTAATTTTATCCCTGCAATAATGACCAGGTTTACAATGCTAAAGTGAATTATATATAAAAGTAAGAACTCTAATTTTTTTACAATATACTATGAACTATATACTATACATCATGCTAACACTTTACATATATATATACACATAATCTCATTTTATTTCTGGAAAATATCATTTTATTTTTTTGAAAATTTCCAAGGGCTGGGGAACATGTTGGTCTTATTCCCAGATGTATCTTTGGCATCTAGTTAGCCCAATGACTAGCATATAATAAATGCACAGTAAATACTTGTGTGAAAGAACAAATGGTTTAATACACGAATGAATCTTCACAACAACCCTGAAAGGTATGTATTATCCATTTTACAAATGAAAAAATTGAAACTTAAAGAGTTTTAATAAATTGTCAAAGGTCACATAGCTAATTGTTGTCAGAGTTTGAATGCAAACTCAGGCCAGTATGTTTCCAGCGTACATTACAAGGAAGGATTCTGGCTTCTTTTGTTTGTGGTCTTGTTTGATGATGGTAAGGAGAGTAATGAAGAAGAGAATTTAAATGATTCAGTACCCTGGTAATGACCACAGTTTTTCACCTTGCTTTTTTTTTTACATTGAACTAAGTTGCGATTTAGCTATACTTACACCTATTCTAACTTAACATTGTGTAATACACTAAGTTAGTTTATCTGTAGTCTATAACAGAGTAGTAAAATAGATATTACTGTTTTGTTTTGTTATGTTTTGTGTGTATCTAATAATATAAATTATGGAAGGAAAACCAATTAATAGTCTGTTTTTCCTGACAAAACTCTTTCTAATTTCTGTGCTTAGGAGAAAATATTTTATTTATTTAATACAAGATAAAAACTTTGTCACTTAAAAACATAATTATCAACACATTTCAAGTACATGATATCACTGGAAAAGCTTCTGTTTGTTAAAAGTAAAATCTTGAGAGAACTGCTAATAACAGTAATTAAATGTGTTGATTGGATATTTACCAATGCCCAACACGCTTCATTTGCAGTTTTACACCTTGAAGCTGTAATTTGGTTAAATTGAGCCCATAACCTGAAAGGACAAGTAAAAGCTGCATTTCTCTAACTTTCATGTACCTAACTTTCCAGTAAATAGAGACCAAAGGGCATCATTAGCACATCTGTTCTTCTGCTCTGGTCATGATGGGAAATGATTTTTTCACATTGCAAGTCATTGGGGAAGTAGTTGTACTCAGTGGAGATAGGAAAACATTTGCACAGAACTTTGAGGAACCAAATGTTTGGGGAATTCTCAGCCTATTAACCAAAGGCAAAGTGTAAGTCTGAGAAAGAAAACTTTAGCTGATGCCAGAGAAGCAAAACAGTGCCTTAGTCTACCTTCTTATTTGCTGTAAACATGTCTACGGAGCTGGCATTATGAGCCTAAAAACAAGGAGTCACCTATATGGAAGATTTCAGAAGTCTCAGGAAAGTCATTCAGCTGACATCACACCTCAGCCCTAGTTAGATGATATAAGAAAACTTCAATTAGATATACATTTTGTTTGTCCTTTTATAAATAATTTCAAATTAGAAAACTATAAGCAAATTATATATAGTTAATAAATTTAGGTTCTCTTTCAAGAAAGGGGGAATAATATAAATCAACGCCAACTTTTTCTTAGCAGCAAGAATTATTTTGTGTTTGGTTGTTGTCTTAGTCATCTATTTCCACAGATAACAGTCCTTAATAGTTTATTTTCTTTAAAAATTACAGCTGATCAGATGCCTCCTTGGTATTTTTCAAGGGCACCATAAGACCTGGTTGTCAAAAATGGCTTTCTTGCTACTAGACTTACTAACAGTGTAGAATAGTAGATTTTTGGATTTCATATATAAAAATAAAAAGGAGAAGGTGGTATATTGTTTTACCAGGGCTGCCACAAATGGATGCCATAAAAGAACAGCAGTGTTTTCTCACACAGTTCTGGAGGTTAGACATCCAAACCAACATATCAACAGGGCCATGCTCTCAGAAGGCTCTAAGCAAAAATCCGTTCTTGCTTCTTCCAAGCTTCTGGTAGTTGCCAGCAATCCTTGACATTCCTTGACCTGCAGTGGCACCATTCATCTCTGGTTCCGTCACCTCATAGTCTTCTTTTTGTGCCTGTGTGTCCCTTTGTCCTCACATGGCCTTCTTATAAGGACACCATCAGTGGGTTTAGGGCCCACCCTATTCTATCATGACCTCCTCTTAAGTAACAACATCTGCAAAGACCCTATTTCCAAGTAAGGTCACATTTGAGCTTCTAGATGGAAATGAAATATTGGGGAACACTATTCAACACAGTATAGTAGTCATTTTTAAAACCTTCTGCTATTACCACATGGCCATCAAAGAAAAGAACATTTAAATTCTGAAAATTTAGCAAAATTTTAACAAAATTTTCTTAAACAAAAGACCACCCATTAAATTGAGTATATTTTACAATATGAAAAACTCACTACATTGTTTTTATTTCCTCACTTTACTTTGACCTATGGTAAGTTTGTCATGGTCAACACCAATCCTCAGTTCCGTGGGCTATTGAAACACCCAAGTTAGACTGTCGCAGCACCCTTACATTGGAAGAGTGACATTAGAATGTCTAAATTCCAAGACATAACTTTCCCCTTGCTGGTTTAAAATGTTGCATTCTAATCAGTTATCTTTCCTCTCTCCCTTCCTTTAACAAACATTCATGGATCAGCTATTGGGCCGTGGGGCAGGGGCTGGAGACAATGAGTGTGTATATTATATAAATTATTTTTAAGAAGAAATAAAATTCCCCACAGCATCTCAAGTATGCTATATACCAAACACTGACCCATCATAGACACTCTCCTTTTGCATATTTGTACCTGTGCCTTTTATTAGGAAGGCAGATGATATAATTCTGTACTAGCTCTTTTCTAAAAATAATCAACCTGTAATATCTGGCTATGACAACTTCACCTTAGCACCTCTGGGTGGGCACCACCATAGCACATACCAAGGAAATGACAAGGAATAGTACTAGTCATCTAAGTTCATTGAGTCTTTTTATGTGCAGGCACCATGTTGGCAATATCTCACATCTAATAATCCACCATCAGTAATGAGGTAATACAATTATCCCCATCTTGTAGTTGAGTAAACTAAGGCCCAGATTTATTAAGCAACTTTATCCAAGAAATAGATAAAGATATTTGGGGGTCAGAATTTAAAACCAACATAGTCTGGCTCCCAAGCTTGCCTTCTTAGCCACAGATCATCTTCTTCACCTGGGACTACAGTTTCCTTATTGTTTCAAATGTCTCCAGAAGCAGCCAGGATTGAGAAATGCTACATTAATATATCATATTGTGAAAATGTTGACCTATACAAATTTTAGAGCTTATCTTGGTAATTACTTATCTGACTTTTATATTTATAATAATTAATTATTGTCATTGATAAACTAGTGTGAGGGTTTAACTTTAAACTCCTACATCACTATAATCTATAAATACGCTGAGAACTTTTTATTTGTGTGAGTCAATGTTTTCTTCCTCCTGGGAAAATGGAAGACAGAAACAAATTAGATGCTGAGGTTGTCATGACTTCCCAATGGAACCAGCCTCAGTGGAGTGACCTGGTTGGAATATTTGAGCAGCATAAATTCACTGGAAGCTGAAAGAGGCTTTAGGAGGGAGGACAACTTATTAAAGGAAGTGGGGTCCTGTCAAAAAGAAATTCTTTTTGAATAATTTTTACAGCTGGCCATGTACTCAATGAGCTATGTTGAAACATTTTGGAAAGTGCATATGTAACATCATACAAAACAAACAGAAGCTCCATCTGATTCTCATATCATCTAGATTATTTATTGAGTATGTATCTCAACTATTGACCAGTTATTTTAATTAATAGGCTATATAGTCTGCTATATTAAAAACCACAAATCATTCTTCATAGATCTTTACACATTTAAGTTAATGTTCAAGCTCTTATTGACAATATACAACTGAACAGGAACTACAGCTAGAGTTCACAAGGATTGGAGTTCTTCCTGTTTTCCCTACTTTTTTATCAAGTACCTATGACTACCAAAGATTGGATGATTTACTACAAAAACCAAGCTTTTCACTTATCCTGTAAGGTGGTATTAGTGTTATTATTGTGAATTTATTAATAAGTCAGTTGCAACAAATTTCATTACTAACACATATTTTAAATCTAATCCTGAGTGGAAATTTGTATTATATTCTTCTTTGAGAAGAAAGAGTGGAAAATGATATTGTTTTGATGAGAAGTAGGCTTGAATTGGAGACGGAAGTGGCAAGTCTTCATAACCTCTTTCTTGGTATTTACTTAAATGTTGTAAATCAAGTTCAACTTATTTTCATGGATACATCCAAGAGCTATTCTCAAAGAGGTTTCTTAGAAGACTGTCCAGGGCCCAGAATCCATGACGGGCTGGAGGATTCTGTGATGTAATGGACAGATAGTTGCAGAGCTCTGGGGTCTGGGAAGAAAGAAGCCCTACGTTATCAAAAGCAGCCTGGTCATGATCGTACTGCTTAGATGAAATGGAATCCCAAGGGCTTTTATTATCTTTCCTCTACTAAAGATTCTAGAGAAAGAGCTTCTAGAAATTTTAGCTTGGGTCCTCTGCTCATCTCTTAGTTAGAAGGAAGGATACAGGAGATAAGTTTCTTCCTTATAGTACCAACGACTATATCCAGTGGGGAAATGGGAATTTCTCAAAAGTTAGAGTTCTAGTTGGGAAATAAACTCTGGACCACAAAAAGACACAAATTCCTTCTGCAGGAGGGAATGAAAGCTAGAATGAAGCTGGAAATGCGGAAAGGCAAAATAAGTCTTTTTTTTTTTTTTCAGTTTTCCTGAGACAGTTGGTTATTTCTTACTATGGGAATTTAAAACAGTGCCTGTAAATAAAGGTAACCTATCAGGTTTTAGCACTAAATGATAAAGGTAGAATTACTTGAGTCATGCATATGTCCCAAGATAATGTATAATTATTATTTAGACATGAATGGTAATTTAAAATCAGATGTAAGGAAGCAGGTGTGGCTCAATCAGTTGGGCTTCCGTCTACCTGGGTTCGCATACCAGGGCCTCCTTGTGAAGGCAGGCTCGCCCGCACACTGCAGAGAGCCACCAGCCTGGGCGCCACGGAGTGCTGCCCAGACCGCAAGTACCATGGAGTGCCGACTCAGCAAAATGACACAACCAAAAAAAAGGGAGACAGGTAAAAACACAGAAGAGCAGCGAATGGACACAGAGAGCAGACAGCACACACAAAAAGCCATGGAGGTGGGGGGAGATTAAAAAAATCAGATGTAAAACAAGGATAACTCTCATCACCATTATTAATATTGCTCTAGAAATTCTGACTAATGAAATACAGAAAGAAATATGTTAACAGATAGGAATTATAATTCTTGGAAAGGAGATAAAAACAGCAATGTCTGAGGATAGTGTGATTATGTAAAATGAAAACTCAAGCAAATCAAGTGAAACACTAAAATAAACTTTGCTGTATGCCAATGATAAGGACTATACAGAAAATATAATGGTTTAAAAATATGTATTCACAATAGGAAAATACAAACACACACCAGTATACAAGATGACTAGGAATAACCTTAAGAGGAATGTATAGTTTACACTGTAGTTTACATTCCCACATAATTTTGTAAACTATGGCAAGATATATAATGGCCTGTATCTGTCATTGCAATGTCGCTCAGGACAATTCTCAAGTACTGAAAATGTCCCCATATTACACTCCTCCTCAAACTTCTAGAGGCCACTGCCTCCACGTCAATAATATGAGTTCTTCTGTTGCTAGAATCACAATAAATCTATACCGGAATGTCAGTAAGTCTACTCTAGTTCGTCATTCATTCCCCAATCCTGAAGATTCTGGGATGGTGATGCCCAAACTACCTCTAATTGAGAGGGGGTTTAGATCCCATGGGGCAGATGGATGGGACTATCTTTGCTTGCTTGAAGTTCTGACACTCTGTTCCTTGGAATGGGCGTTGTCCCTTATCACCTCCTTGTTAGTTGTCCTGGGTCAGTTCATTGAACTTGAGAGAAGGTGTTGCAAATCTATTGAGATTCAGGGCCCAACTGGCACATGGAGCCCAAGATTTAAATCTCTTGGATACACATCTATCAACTCTGGTACTAACTATAGGTTCAAATATAAGGGGAAGAAAAGCCACATGTAGGGAAACCACAACTGTCCAACTTTGTCACACTGGAGAGCATAAATTCCCAAGTAGGACCCACTGGCCTGGGCACCAAATTCCTGAGCTATCTGCCCTGCCTATAGTGTCTGGATATCTCCAGGGCACTCAGGAACTGTGTTATTTGAGGTAATATTTACTTGGGCAGTCAGTGAGATCCTGCTGAGACATGAATAAGTGTAACCTCTGGAATGACCTTCCGACCCACTTTGAAATCTCTTAGCCATGTAAACTCATTTGTCTTTGCCTTTTCCCCCTTTTGGTCAAGATCTTTTTCTAGTTGCATTTCTAGTTGGTACTTTGTGTAATCCCTTGGTGCCAGGGAGGCTAATCTCTGGGAGTCATGTTCCACACTGGGGGAAAGGTAATCCATTTATTTGCCGAGTTCAACTTAGAGAGAGACCAAATTTGAATAACAAAGAGGCTCTCAGGAGGTAAATCTTAGGCAATCTATAATACGAGGCTAAGTTTCAATTTCAAAAGTAAAGGTTCAGTCGCCAAAAGTTGGAATCAACCCAAATGCCCATCAACAGATGAATGGATCAATAAAATGTGGTATATACATACAATGGAATACTACTTGGCTTTAAGAACAAATACACTACAAACACACGTGATAACATGGATGAATCTTGAGAACCTTATGCTGAGTGAAGCAACCCAGGCATTGAAGGACAAATACTACATGACCTCAATGATATGAAATAAGCAAGCTGCCTCAGAGAGCTAGAGACTGGAAGATAGGCTTACAGGAAATTGGGGGGTAGAGGAAGGATGTAAGCTGACATCTACATGGGTGAAATCTATGATAAGCTGGAGGTAAGTATGTGCACAAGGAAGAGATAAAATGGGGGCATAGGGTTACCTTTGGGTGGGGCTTTGTGGGTTTGAGGGGGGCTAGGGATGGGTGGATGGGTAATATTGCCCAAAAAATTGGGGGGAGGGTGGGGCAACATACAAACATAGGAGATTGTCAGGTGTTGGTTGAGAGTATAATGCTGAGAAAACCTTTTCAAAATATAATTAGGAAAGTTACCTGTTTAAGATACTCAAAGGGGATAATCTGATGCAGGACAGACTCCTAGGGAATATCTGAATGCTCATTTTGCCAGAGTGGGTTATACCATTGGGTAGAGACCCATATAATGAGAGCGAAGGTAGACCCACATTCTGGGGAGGACTAATGCCCTAATGCCACCAAATAGAGGGAACTGTATCTCTCAAGAGAAAGGGTGGCTCCCAGGACATTAGGGCAGTTGAGCAAGTCAAGCCCTCAATACTGTTGTAAGTATCTCTGAACATGGCTCCTCAAGAAATGAAGATTGACTGTCACTGTGGGCCCCAAGGGGAGGAGGAAATAGATATAGAATAGATGGAACCAAAGTAAATGTGAGGGCAAAAGAAGTGTTTCACAAGAGTACACAAGGATGGATATAAAACATGTAATATTACACCAAGAACATATAGGGGACAACAGACTAATAATGTAAACCATAATGTAAAACATAGGATAACTAAAAAATTTAGAAAACTGTATAGCCTAAAGTATAAACCACAATGTAAACACAAATGTTACCTTGTTTGAAAGCTATTGTCTCAATATCTGTACATCAGTTTCAGTAAATATGATATGAATAAGTTAAAAGATTATTGCTGTGGAAGGGAAAAGGTTTTATAATGGATATGTGGGAGTACCCTATATTGTAGATATGAATCACTGTGATCTAGGGCTCTTGTGAAGAGAAGCTCAATAATTAGGAAAAAAGAAAAGAAAAAGATAGGATGTGGAATTTTTCCAAATCAATATGTATTCTATATCTAACCTTTAAACTCATCACTATATTCCATTTTACTAGTAAGGGAACCTGACATTATATTGGGCTTCACTTTTCAGGAAGTTTTGGATCACAGAGTGGTTCAACAATGGCAGCGGAGGAATACTGGTATGGGATGTTATTGACAGGGGACATATGGTTGACAGGGAGTTATACAGGGCATGTGTCCAGGGTGCATGGAAATGTTTGGATATACTCATAGTGGAAACAATTTGAAACAACAGCTGGGGGGGGGGATACTGGGTTCCTGGCCGGGGTGGGGAGAGGGGGCTCTGTCGTGGTCCCTAGGGGAGCAACAGCAGTCCCCCAGGTGCAACGGCAAGGACCAGGAAGGAATGAGGGTCCAACAGTGAGCCCCTGATACTAATGACTATGCTTGTGAGCCTATACACCTGAAATAAGAACAAGGCCTACAGCAGCACTGTGTCTAAGAGTTCCCTCCTGACAGCCTCTGTGTTACTCAAATGTGGCCAGTCTTGAAGCCAAACTCAGCATGTAAATGCACTGCCTTCCCCCCAGCGTAGGACATGACACCCGGGGTTGAGCCTCCCTGGCACCGAGGGATCACTACCAAGTACCAGCTGATGACGTAACTAGAAAAGGACCTTGAATTAAAAGTTCAGCAGAATATCCCTGTCTACATATAATAACAGGAGTTAAAAATGCTGTTTGACCTAATGTAAGGGGGAAATGGAAAGGACAAATGAGTTTATATGGCTATGAGTCTCTAAAAAAGAGTCTGGAGGTTGTCAGAAGGATTGCCCTTATGCACACCTGAGCAGAGTCTCAGAGAGAGATAAAGTAGATACAACCCCAGGTATTGGTTCTTTTGAGGGCTAAAGAGACCCACAGGTTCTATGGTCAAGGCAGATGGAGTTCACTGCCATGTCAGTTGGCCCTTCTTTGGAGCTGGTGTTTCTGCGTGATGGAACTGGACTGAGATGTGATCTCTTTTCACAAGCCTTTCATGCTACTTTACTGGAATTGTAGTTGGTAATGGGGTTTAAGATATATCTAGGGGATTTGAATCTCTGGACTGACAATATGATAGCCAGGCCCTGAGCCTCAACAGACTTCAGCTCCTACACTCTGATTTATTGGACTTACCCACTCAGCTAACATGGCCTTGAAGAATGTCAACCACCACACCGTGGAGCCTAGAGTGCCTACAACTGAAAGCAGGAGGATTGCATCCAGTATCCATGTGGAATCTAAGCCCCCTCCTGACATAGATGTGGAATGGACACAACCAATCCAAGGTCCACAGAGAAAATGTGACATTGGTGTGGAAAAAGTGGCCATGGTGGCTGCTGGGTGCAGGGAATGGGAAGAAGAAATGAGATGTGGAGGCATTTTCGGGACTTGGAGTTGTCCTGGGTGGTGCTGCAGGGACAATTACTGGACATTGTAGATCCTCCCACGGCCCACTGGATGGAACGTGGGAGAGTATGGGCTATGATGTGGACCATTGACCATGAGGTACAGCGGTGCCCAGAGATGTACTCACCAAATGCAATGGATGTGTCATGATGATGGGGGAGAGTGTTGCTGTGGGGGGAGTGGTGGGGTGGGGGCGGTGGGGGTGAATGGGGACCTCATATTTTTTGAATGTAATATATTTTAAAAATGAATATATATATATAAAAGTAAAGGTTCATAAGTACAGTAATCAATATCAAGGGCCCATCAATAGACAATTCTCCTTCACTAGTCATTGCCCCTGTACTCAAGGGATTCTTGCTGTCCCATTAGAGAATGTGGCAGAGCTCCCCAGGATATTAGATATTCTTTCACTTATGTAAATCTCCACCCACTGTGACAATGCCCCTTGAATATTTAAACACATTTATATGCCTTATAGGTATGCTCCAGATGAACCTCTTCCTATCCATCACCCATCACTGGCACCTGCACCAATGATGCTTCCCTGTCATAGTTGTAACCCTTCTGTGATCCAAATCTTCAAAAATGAAGCCAACAAAATAAACAAATGCAATTATTAAGAAAATGAAATAACGATAGTTTTAAAAATAAGAAATAAAATATGAAAAATTTTAAGATATAGGAATAATAAAAAATAATGACAAAGTACTTTTTAAAAATTTTTTGACATTGTTTTTCATCATCATCACTGTAAGATCTGTTGTCTTGTATGTACAGTGACATTTTCTTCCATTTATTCTCCCAGTGTCTTATTTTTTTCATTTTGTCTTCAAAGAAGTTTTAGTCTACAGAAAAGTCACCACACTTAGTGGCAAAATGTGTTCATCAATTGTAACAAATATACCTAACTAATGAAGAATGTTGTTAATGTGGAAAATGTGGGAGGGGTCAGGATCGGGGCATATGGGAATCCCCTATATTTTTTATGTAACACTTATATAATTTAGGTATCTTTTTAAAAAATTTAAAAGTATATAAAAAATAGGACTGTATGGAAACAAATGAAGAAAATCACAGAAACTCACTTCAAAGCATAGCTCTTTAAATGCTTTTATTGCCTTTTTGACAAAATGGTTCTCACAGGTGAAAAAAGTCATTGTAGTTTTGGAAAATTGGGGGCAATTTTTCCTAGCATAGCCTAAATTAATTTAAAAGTAACCCAGAATATTTTTAATGTACTTGAACATAAGTTTACAGATCAATAAGAAAATATTTAGTCCTAAAACAGGCTATAATAGATGAAAGAATTTAACATATCTTCAGGAGATAATGAGATTTGTGAACAGAGATTTAAATGTAGGAATACACATTATAATTTTAATAGCTGCCTTACCCTAGCATATTGATGAAAACAAGTTCCGATAATTAGATTTAAAAAATGCAAATCCCCGGTCCTACTCAATGTGGAACAGATTTTTATGGAAGAGTCTGTATGAGAAACAGTTCAGTTGCAAATTACTGCTCATAATTTAAAATGTTTTCTCACTTCGCACTAGGGGCTCTTATTTATAACAAGTATTTGTTCCTCTTTTTCCTTTTTACATATGCCAACTTTATGGCATGGCTGGTCTGCCCTGGCAGTCCCTCTTGTTATCCCTAATGTTTAACCGGTGTAATGGATGACTGTCTTTTTCAGTGTCCCCTGGAGGTTAACAAAGTAAATTTTTTAGATTCCACAGAGCCTATATTTTGGGTTCTACTGTGCCAGAAATATGGTAAATCCTTCCAAACATTTTCATGAACTGCAGTAGCAGGCTATAGTAACAGACAAAATTTCATTTAATTTCATCATAGGTGAAAAAAAGGAAGCCACTTAAGTGTCAACAATAGGGAAATGTAATATTACACAGTCACTAAAACTAATGTTTTTGAGAATTTTAATAACATTCTTATGAGGAAGTGAACCATAAGTGATATGTTATTTTCACTTTAGTTTCATATTAACTTTATTCTTATATTTTTCCCTTCATTTTCCATATCTCTTACAAGTATAAAAATCAGAAAACCTATTTTTAAAAGCTTAAAAATAAGAATTAAATTAAATTAAAGATAGGACACTATTTAAGAATTGGCATATATATTAATAAGGACTAGTGATAAGTTACGTGTAGACAACCATGTAGTAATACTATTTAATGTATACTTTCAGATGATTTTACAAAAATCATATGTTTTCATTTAAAAATATTTATAAGGGGATGAATGACTCATTTGTAGTTCTAATTTTCATCCTTAAATAATATAATAGCCTGTCATTTCTATCACCAAACAACTAAGGGACCACTATCATCTCATGGCTGTTCATCTAGGACAAGAGAAGTTCTTTAAAATTTAGGCCCTGAAATGCTGGATCTGCAAATCTTCAGCCTGTATAGTACAACTAGCAAAAATCACACGTCCAAACTAAAGATCCTAATTTAATCACCAGCCATTCTTGGACTCAAATAACTGATCAAAGATCCTCACTGTGGGTAGACGTGATTGGTGAGGTTGTCTTCATCTTCATATTCACCAACCATTTTGCAAAAGAGTTAAATACAAAATTCTATGGATTTGACTCTAAAAATAAATTGCACCTGGATGAATCCTTTTGGAAAATTTTACCAAATAGAATCAATTTCAGTGCCCTTCTGAACCAGGGATAGAAAAAAGCATAAACCATTGGATTAAAAGTAGAGTTCAAGTAGCCAAACCAAATGAGCGCATCGCTCAAAGCAGGCGAGATTGTGTAGTCCAAGAAAGGATCCAGGACCGTGCAGATGAAGAAAGGGCACCAGCAGACCAGGAAAACCCCCATCACAATCCCCAACGTCTTTGCAGCTTTCCTTTCCTTGCTTCCTGATATTCCGCTTTTCTCTTCCAAGCCGATCTGAGGGTTCTGATTTGCATCACGAATTGACCTCGCCTGCCCTTGCGCTATGAGATATATTCTAAAATAGATACACAACATAATAGATCCAGGCACATAGAAAGAAGTCATGAAGGCCAACACCCCGGATGTTTTGCTAAAGAAGACAGAGCAGCCCCCTAGGCAGTGAACGTGTTTGTAGTACATCTCTTCAGCTCCTTTGAGGTTGAGCTCCAGAAAGATCATGCCAAAGGCAAAAAGAGCAGGGACGCTCCAGCTGATGAAGATCATCACGAAGATGACCAAGACGCTGATCCTGGCTTTGTATCTCAATGGATCACACACCGCGCAGTAGCGGTCGATGGAAATGAAGGACAAGTGGAGGATGGATGCTGAGCTCAGCATAATATCAGTGCTGGTGTGAATTTTACAGAAGACTTCTCCGAAATACCAGCAGTGCTCAACAGACCTCACCATGCTGTAAGGCATGACCAGGCACCCCAGCAGGAAGTCCACGGTGGCCATGGAATGAATGAGCCAGTTTGTTGGGGTATGGAGTTGCTTGAAGTGTGATATGGAAATGATAACGATCAGATTTCCAGCCAGCGTGGTCAGAATTACTAGCACCATCAAACTGTAGAGAGAAGCACGGAGCTCATTGGACCAGCTGCTTTTCACACAGGAAATGTTAATGATACTGTGGCAAAAGGACATCATTCCTGAGGTGCATTCACCAGGTTATTCTTCCCTTTGTGTGCTGGGGAATCTTTCTCCCAATTCCAAATCAGGTTACAGTTCATTCTTCTCTCATTTGCATATACTGATTCTTGAGGCCTGGGGCGGGGGGTGGGGTGGGGAGAAGAGTAAATCATGGGTCATTTGGTTCCTTTTACTTTTAACACATCTATCTACTACCTCTTGCTGATGAAGAAACTATTTTGGAATATTTCCATAGTCAGTGAATGGCACTGGCAGCCACGTGCCCCGATCAGGGCTGAAGGCAGTCAAAGGAAGCTTGACACAGTAATATGTTCCTTCTGTCCCTACCTTGTGTCCCTCACTCTGACAATATTTCTCATCCCTTGTTAACTAGAACTTGTAATCCTGCAGTGGCATGTATGTGAGGTTACTTCCTCCAATCTGTAGTCCACTTGGAGGCATCGAGTTTTGTATTACTCTCGACTATGAGCAACTCTCTTATAACATGAGTGAGCTCTTGTAACTGTTCCTACAGATATGACAGCAAAGAAAGTCACAAAGCTGAGGCTCTATGATTTGTGCAAGATAGGTGAATTTTTAAAAACCAGTGTTCAGAGGACAGGTTCTATGAAATAATTTTGAAGTTATAGGCAAACGACTCAAAAAGAAAGTTCTAAGATATGAGATTTTCATTGGAAAAGGTGTAAATAAAGCTTTTGACTTTCAGGCACAATTTATTTTAGGGATGACAATCTTCCTGGACTAGAGATCTCTAAAGGACAGAAATATTTCTTGTTTCTCCACATATTAGAAGTTGTTCCTAAAGAGAAAAAAAAAAAGGAGGGGAGCGGATGTAGCTCAGTGTTTGAGTGCCTGCTTCACATGTACAAGGTCCTGGGTTCAATTCCCAGTACTCCAAAAATAAAAAATAAAAGGAGAAGTTGAACTTTCTTGTTTTTTTTCCCTTCCTTTTTCAAGGGGTAAATTGGGTCCTCTTCAATATGAGATAAAGAATATGGAAGTATTCCATGGGAGATGTGAAAAATATGTTCAGCAGATGGTGTTGAACAATGGAGAAACTTGTTCCATTGAAAAGCAGATAGAATTAGTGGTGAAGTAAAAGGAAAGGAGTCTCGCAGTGTACCCTGTACTCTGTTCTGAAAGAAGCAATCATGCAGGTGGTAGAAAAGACAAAGCATATGAAAAAACTGAACTGCAATCTCTGGTGTCCCCACTACAACCCCAAGGCAATAGTAGTATCCCAAAAGAGCCCAGGAGAGGATGGGGTTATGGGGGTTTAGATGAGGAATTTCTCAGCAAGCCCAGTCCCTACAGGAGGAAGTCACCTGAGCTTCATAGCCGATTTAGGGAGAAGTCAAAATCTCCAACCCCTTCCCCCAGAGACTGGCAGCCCTTCAAGGATATGGCACTAGAATAGCCTGGGACTGGAGTACCACAGTCTTCCTTCAGGTGTACTGGGCCTTCCGAATCAAAAATGCACAAGCCAAATGGGCATGCAAAACCAGTCTCCACCCAGAAAATGCAGAGCCATTAAAATCTGGGGGGATTCGAGGCAGGGGCCATGTGATACTTTGAAGAAAACTAAGAGTAAACAACTGTCCTCCACACTCCTCCCCGCAACGCCTGCATCACTTCACCCAACCTGGAATCGCAATGTCTGCTTGGGTTTGTGTGTCTGTGTTTTTTTGTTTTTGTTTTTAAGAAATGACTTTGTGTTTTTTTTCTGTGTGGTGATTTGCTCTAGACTTTCTATGGCTATTCTGTACATGCTTTTCTAAGAACTACTCTAAAGTATGTGATGCCCTAGAGTGTATGTTTGATCTGAGGGAAGGAATTTAAAAGTAATAAAAGTCTAAAATTGAAATTAAATTCAATCCAAATACACTATTGTTTGATGATTTCTTACTGATCCCAGATAATACTATAAAAATTATATGGACTTGAAGGAACTCTTCCAATTTGAACTTTGGTAGATTTTTAAAGTCTCAAATGATTCCTGACCATCTGAGCATCAAAAAAGAAATCTTTGTCTGTCAATAAGACCAGTTGAGTTTAACAAAAGTCACGAAAGATGAATGATTCAAAGTATACTAGAAAAAGGTCCTACAGAGTTACATGGCTCAATTAAAAGGTCCTCAGGTATTGAAAGTATTTGTTCAGAGACACTTGGGCCCCACAGGTGGGCCTCTCCCCACAGGGGGGCTGGAACCTGTTGCTTCTGCCTTTGGTTCCAGGACCAAGGTAGCTACCAAAAAGGAAGGAGAATGAGAGCTTGAAATGCATTTAGTAAAAACACCTAAGATGATAAAATTAGAGCAAGAAAAGTGTTCTGAAACCAAGAGAAGTGATATCTTTTAAAATCCTTCTTTTAAAAATCCTTCAAGGGGACGCAGACTTGGCCCAGTGGTTAGGGCGTCCATCTACCACATGGGAGGTATGCTGTTCAAACCCCGGGCCTTCTTGACCCATGTGGAGCTGGCCCATGTGCAGTGCTGATGCACGCAAGGAGTGCCCTGCCACGCAGGGGTGTTCCCACGTAGGGGAGCCCCACGCGCAAGGAGTGTGCCCCATAAGGGGGCTCACCCAGCGCGAAAGAAAGTACAGCCTGCCCAAGAATGGCACTGCACACACAGAGAGCTGACACAACAAGATGATGCAGCAAAAACACAGATTCCCATGCCTCTGACAACAACAGAAGTGGACAAAGAAGAACACGCAGCAAATAGACACAGAGAACAGACAACTGGGGCAGGAGGGGAAAGGGGGAGTGAAATAAATAAAATAAATAAATCTTTAAAGAAAAAAAATCCTTCAAGGAATTATAAAAGAGAATGACCATAACTGAAAACTCAATCACTGACTTGGGGAATCAAGTAGAGGAATATAACAAAAGCTAAGCTGAAATACAAGACATAAACATTCACTCCTTGTTTTCAACAACTCTTTGTCAAATGCCTTCTCTCTGCCAGGCACTAGTCTAGATGTTGGAGAGACAGTGGGGAACAAAAGCAACAGAAATTCCTGATCTCATTCCAGGAGGAGAAACTTACATTCTAGTAGGAAAAAAAACAACACGAAAACCAGCAGACACTGAATAGGATAAAGAAATAAAATATTAGATTGAGATGGTTGCTGGGGAGAAAAGAACAAAGCAGGGTAGGGAGATATGAAATGTTTGAGGAGAGTGTTGCGGAGTCATGGAGGATGTAAATGAGAAAGAAATGAAGATCTAAATATGTATCTATCTTGGGGAAGAGCAATCCAGGTAGAAGGAACAGCAAGTACAAAGGTCCCGAGGTAGGAGCATGCTTAGTGTATCTGCAAAATGGCAGAGGTCAATTGTTGGAGCAGTGTGACCAAGAGAGAAAAGAGTAGATGCTGAGGACAGAGAAGCAACAAGAGGCTGCACTGAATAGGGCCTTATAGATCATAGGTAAGATTTTGTCTTAGCCTTTGAGTAAGAACAGAAGATATTGGAGGGTTTGGAACATAGCAACACTCACTAAAAGAAGTACTCACAACAGTCTGCGTTGAGGATAGACTCCAATGGACAAGGACAGAAGTGAGGAGATCAGCTAGGAAGCTACTGCAGTAAATCAGGGAACGATGGTGGACAGAGTGGTGCCCATTCATGCGAAGAGCAATGGCCAAATCCAAACAGGTTGTGAAGGGACAGTGGCCAGCTGAGTGTGGGCTGGGAGAAAGTTGTCAAAGGACAGAGCAAGGCTTTTGCTTTGAGCAGCTTTTGAAGGATGAAGGTTCCATTGACTGGGAGGGGCACGATGGCAGCTGGAGGAGCTGGAGCAGGTCAGGAGCTCAGGTGACCTCGGGAGCTGTGTGTTCAAGAGCAGCTGAGCCGTGGTCTGAAGAGCAAGCAGGTCTTTCGCGCCAAGCCGCCAAGGTCAAGCTCTGGCTCTGCAGTTCTCTGGTTCTGAGGCCTTGGACGTGCTGCCAGACCTCTTGAGGCTGCAGCTTTCTTGTGTGAAACAAGAAAAAAGATACCTATCTTCTGGGGCTTTTACAAGGCAGGATTGAGTTAAATTTTGTAAAGTACTTACAATAGCATCTTGTGCATACTGTTTGTTAAAGAAATAAACGTTAAGGGGGTGTCTTGTAAAAGTAAGAAGAATTGCCACGGTTTTTCAAGAATATACCTAGGTCCAAGTCAGTACGAAAAAGATGTGCTCTAGCAGGCACCATGAGAGGGAAGGAAGGCAGAGAAGGGAGGTACACAGGGAAGAAGGGTAAGCTAAAAGGAGACAAATCAAGGTGGTGTAGGAAGGGCACGACTGTGTTTTCTTCATTGCTAGGGCCCCAGGGGCCTGGAAAATGCTGGAACGGGTACCAAACACAAGAATGAAAAAATGATTGAGCGAATGAACAAACGAACAAACGAACTGAGGAGGGCACTAACTCATTATGTGCCCCTGGGCTAATGAAAATTAAAATACATACACCTAGCCTTGTTCTGATTTCCAGAGATAAAAGAGAAATTCACATAGGCATCCAGATATAAAGAATTGTTCTAGAAAAAAAAGGAAAGAGGGCCAGGCTAGCACAGAACTTCTCATCTATAATTCTGGCAGGCTGAACATGAGACAACAAGCTCAGAAACTAACAAGGAAATAAGGTGGAAATTCAACATTCCCATATTCAGCCAAAGATGTAAATATATTAAAGAAAAGTAAGATAGTAAATACAGTTTTATGACTATCTTCTGAGAAAGTTACTCTAGAAAGTACTTAAACAATATAAAAATTCAATCAGAACAAAAATTCTAAAATAGCAAGAGAGGAAGAATAAAAGCAACAATGAGTAATATTCTCTAATCAAAGATTTAGTTTAAATTGAAAAGGATTATGATAATGTGATAGAATGCAATCTTGCTAAATATAGATTTTTGAGATGAAAATAATAAATTGTATGGAAGCATTTAATATTTGCCTGAAACTTAAATTCTAAACTATCTTAATAATCTCCAGTTGTTAACAGGATTGATAAGGGTCTGGCAGGTTAAACTTCTTGACCAGATTGCAAGAGGCATAATGATAATTATTTTTGGAATGTTGCTCTAGCAGCATTTTGTTTAAAGTTAAAAACACTCTCATCCTTTGGCCCAATAAATATTCGGTGCAATAATTTTTGTAACAGCAACAAAAAATAAAAAGTAAAAATAGTCAGAATACATATAGGTAGATATATGATATGCAGCCAATAAAATGGTAAATAGGGTGAGTTGATTCTTTTTATAGAGAGACATAGAAAGATGACAATGATATGTTGTCCAGTAAAGAAAAACATCGGCAAAGTCTTTTAAAATACCTTATATATATAGGGAAGCCGACTTGGCCCAGTGGTTAGGGCCTCCTTGACCCGTGCGGAGCTGGCCCACAAGCAGTGCTGATGTACACAAGGAGTGCCCTGCCACGCAGGGGAGTCCCCGGCGTAGGGGAGCCCCACGTGTAAGGAGTGCCCCCTATAAGGAGAGCCGCCCAGCGCGAAAGAAAGTGCAGCCTGCCCAGGAATGGCACCGCACACACGGGGAGCTGACACAACAAGATGATGCAACAAAAAGAAACACAGATTCCCGTACCGCTGATAGGGATGGTAGCAGTCACAGAAGAACATGCAGCGAGTGGACACAGAGAGCAGACAACTGGCAGGGGGAAGGGGAGAGAAATAATAAATAAATAATCTTTAAAATACCTTATATGAGGGCACAAATATATGTTTGTGTAAGGATGGAAAAGTCATGTAGAATGGTATATCCAAATTGTCAATACTGTTTTCTCAGAGGTGGAGAGATTGAAACTCAAAAATATATAAATTAAATAAAAACAAATAAAAAAGGAAATAACCCAAATTTTAGCAATGACTTTTCCTGGGTGGTGAAATAATGGGTGAATTTTACTTTCTTCTCTATCTTGCCTACATATTCCAAGTTTTCTAGTGTGAGCATGTCTCATTTTCACAAAAAATCAAGAAAAAATGTATTTAAGAAAATAAAATGTATTATCTATGAATCGAGTTCTATTTCTTAAAAAAACTATTGTTGAATAATTAATAAATTTGTATTATCTGTTTCTTTTGATTGTATAATTCTTTGCATAATTTATTTATCTATTTCACCTTCAATTAAAATCACACTTTTGCTAAATTTCTGAACTGAGTCCCTGTCCTGTTATTCCACTATAAAACCTTGGAAAAAGGTTAGAAATGGATTTGATAATAATTTTATTCTAGAAATATGTTTACTGCTCAATAATTCATCAATATTAGTTATAAGAATGCTAAAAGTACTTTCGAAAAATACTTATTTTTAAAGGAAAAGAAGATGAGGGACAGGAGGAAAAAGGATTTCCAAATAGTTAAAGTTATGATTCATGAACTGGGAGCATTACTGGAAGTAAAATGCATCATGAAGAAACAGGAAATGTGGCAACAGCCAGTTGCTTCCTTACACTTCAACACAGGTGAAGAGAAAAGCAAAACAATATTATGGTAGATAGACTATAATGACATTGTTTCTGCTATGTAGACATGTCTAAGAGAGTGTGAATCAGATTTAGGCAATCATAACTTAAAGATTCTGGTTAATATATGGTACACACACATATATGCACAAGGCAACATGAAGTCATGTGGAAAGGTGCCAAACTTTTCCCACCAAAAACATATTTGTGCAAGTAAGGTTTTAATTCTGTAATTGAAGACATGGTCACAATAAGATACATTTTCATTTCAAAACCTGTAAAATTTTTCTAAGTCTCCTTTCATAATTTTTTTTTTAATTAGTCCTTTCATAATTTTAAAACCGGCCAATGTACTCGAAATAAATTTCCTTCCTCATTCACAGAAAAGGAGATTAAAAGACAAAACAAAACATATTTAACTTTTCGATGTCGGAGCTTTCCATAGATGAATTCTTTGTCAAAAGGAAAACATTTTTTAAAGCATGTGTACAACCAGCTACTAAAATAAATGTATGTAACTATTTCTTGAGCTTCTCTTCCTAAAGCTGGTATTAAGTAACTAAATTACAGAAGCCTTATGCATCATCACACTAAATAATCCCAAACTTTAATGTATGAATAAGTACCGAATCCCAAGCCAAGCTCACTGTCCTCGCCTTTTCCAGGTCCCCGGCGTGGCCGCACACTGCACTCTGACCCACCTTCTCCGGTTTGAGTGAAAAGGGGAAGTGGTCGAGCCCACTCTTCTCTCATTGTCCGTGGGAGGGCCTCTTGCATCTCTCTCCAACGGGGCTTCTGGCTCGCACCCGCTGAGGCTCTACAATAGGTCACAGCGAAGGTAGACAGAATGACGCAAATATTAAAATCTGAAAAAGATAAGCTAATAATAAATCTTTCTGAAAACAAGCCAAGAGTGTGTTATTGAGGATCGTAACTGGGAGGTGCTTTTATTTTGAATCCACATCAGGAAGCTAGCAGTGAGCAAGCTAAACAGAGAAGGTAAATATTACCATTCCTTTAAAAATAATTCCAAGCCTGGGCCACCAGTCACCATGGTCATGAGTGCTCGCTGTATGTAAATGAAAACATGTGTCCATGAAACTGGCTCAGTTGTTGATTGCTTTAGTAGAAAAGTATTCCTGTATTAAACATCTGTACACAGGAAATAAATAGTTCTCAAAAATTCTTTGGAATGGGATGGCATGTACCTACCAAGTGAGTATTTTTAAAAATATTAGCATTTAACTAAACTCATTAACATCTTATAAATAGAAAATGCTCTAAAGCAGAGGCTTTCAAGCTTTTTTATAAACCATAATTTATAGGAAAAAATATAGTTTATATCATGACTCAATATACACATAGGTGTGCATCTATAACAGAAGGAACTATTTCATTTTAAAAAATACGCCTACTTCATTCAATTCACTGTGGTATTTTCTATTTTATTCTATTTCATTGTTTCTGAATAGTGGGATTTAAAATGCAATGTTATTACCCACAATTTTTAAAACACTGCCTTAGAGGCTATATTGCCATACATACTTATCCGATCAATTTTTAAACCCTGTGACAGTTTGAATTTGGTGAATCCCAGAAAAGATTACATTTTTTAACTAATCCATTCCTGTGGGTGCAAGATACTTTGAAAACATCAGATTCAGTTAAGGGACCTTGATTAGATTGCTTGATTAGGTCACTTTTGATTGGGCTACATCAAAGATCAGCAATAAAAGTATGCCAAATCCAAGTCGAGTCCTTAAGTTGTCTCACAGGTTTAGGGTGCTCTGTGCCATCACCGTGAGAAGGTGATGGAGCCCACTTGTCCTAGGAGGATGAGACACACACGGAGCAGATGGGCAGGAAGCTCCGTGGAGCAGACCTGAGTGTAGACTGCTGCTATTTCAAGCTATTGAATTTTGAGAAGGTTCATTACATGACATTATCATAGCAATAACTAACTGAGTTACTAGTATTTCCAAAGGAAACTACAGAGATCTACTGCTCCGTTTCCCTGACTTGGTCATAATCAGTGAACCATTGATACAACAAGGGGTCATCTGGCGTCCAAATAGCTGATAGCAAACAAACAAAAAAATCACAAAATGAAAATAAACTTGCATGAAGTGAATATAACCTTATTTCAGAAACTTCTTTAATTAATGGTTGGTTCAAAGAATAAAACCTGAGTTCAGTCCTTGTTAATAGTACATGGAAAATATCATTTCTCTTTTGGAAAATAATGTGTTTGCCTGGATCATACATAAATAGGTCATTCTGAGAATTTTTTTTTCAAGCAAGCCCAATACCTCAAATATTGGAGTTTATTAAGTTCTAGGAAATCAGGACTCTTATCTGCTCTGCCCATTACTGTCTCTCCACGGCCTAAAACGGTGCCTTGCAAATCATAGATGCTCAATGACTATTTGCCGACTGAATGATGTTGAATTACTATTCATTATTCATTTTTAAACCTTTTAAATCAAAGGATTACGTTAATATGGAATTCTCACAGTTCAGCTTCACAGTTATCATTTCATTTTATGTGCTGTTCTTTTTCACCTGAAATTTTACTTAACTGACAAATACTGGGTGCCAGGCTTGTGGGATAAAAGATCATTTTGATCCTTCCTTCCCAGTAATATACAACCAATGGTGAGATACATGTGCCAAACAGATACTTACAGTAGATGGCTTGCTAAATGGAAAACAACAGCTGTGGTATGGGAGCACACAAGAGGGTCCTTGGCACTGCACACAGTGGCTGGGTGAGGGACTAAACGGGGTCCCTGTTGCGGGACGAGTGGGGTCCCGTTGTGGGACGAGCGGGGTCCCTGTTAAGGGACGAGTGGGGTCCTGTTGTGGGACGAGAGGGGTCCCTGGCGTGGGGAAGAAAGCCTCGTACGGCCGCTGAGGCTTCCCTCGGGGGCTCCGAAGGCGTGGAGGGCGCACGACCCAGGAAGGAGTCGCGGAGACAGGCTGATGGCACAAGTCTGGTCTATTGCGGAAGGGGATGCAGATTTATAGGATTGGGGAGTGGTGTGGCGGGTTCTGATTGGCTAGGGCAAATGCTGTTTCCATATAAGGCAATGTTCTGGCATTGGGCTAGTGATTGGCCAGTAGAGTATGTGCTAACTCTTGATAGGCTGACACTGTTACTAAGCTGATAGGTGGTTGTAAGCTGTTGCTGGGCAAACAGCATACTAAGAGATTAGGTTTAAGGGAGGGGGGAGGGGAAATGAGAGCTGAGCTAGGCGGGAGATAGGAAGGGGGAGGGCGGTGCCGGCCAGCCGTTAGCAGCAAAGGCCTAGTCAGGCGTGGTCACCTTGTCTAGGCCCAGTGGGCAGAGGCGGTGTCACCTCTTGCCGCACTGTTTGCCACTGAGGCAAGCCGGGTGTCCCTCCTCCCACAGCTGGGAAAGGCTGTATGCGTGTGAGAGCACAAAGGAGCTGAATCCGGAAAGATTTCAGATGACTCTGCAAAATGGCTAAATTGAGAATGAGGAGCTACACGCATATACTCTAACTTTAATAAACTAATTTCACAACGGAAAATTAAAATCTTTCTGTTTATATTTACTCATTTTTCTTTTGTTAAACACACTCATCTAAAAATAAATAAAGTCAAAGCTAGCAAATGTCTTAATTCCCATTATCCAAGCCTAATGAATTCCAAGCTAATGGTTTGCTTTATACCTGCTGCCTCATTCAAAATTGAAGTATCTTGATTTCTATTTGGAATAATTTCATGTTGCTGTGGCTATGATCATGAGATTTTTCAGTAGAAAATGATTCCTGTTATATGTGAATAATAATACTAATAGAGCACTTACTATGAAAGGAATTCTGCTAAGTGCTTATGTAATTTGTTTACCTTAACCTCACAAAAGCCAAATGAAGTAGGTATCATTATTCTCACTTTACAGATTATGATGAATGGGGAAGTAAATGGTAAAGTAGTAACGGCAATGGTAAAAGGTAAAGCCAGAAATCAAGCTAAGGACTGCCTAATACCCCAAACCATGCTCTTAAAGCTGATTCTACATGGCTGCCTTCAGAGACTAGGTTTTTCATATTTGTAGCAGTTGATGATTGAAGAAGACATTGTGCACTCACACAACTATTTAAGTAAGGGCAGGCAATGTTTAGCAAAATGGACTGTGGGAAGGGAAGGAGAGATTATTCCCATTAGCACTATTGCTTTCTCACTATCCACATCTTCTTGTATATGAAAAGAGGGCTTTAAGGGAAGCGAGGGTAAGTCTCCCAGCTGACATTCACAACAGCAGTGGTTCTCATCTGTCCTGAAACTTTGAAATTATTTTGAAATAAAAAGCTTAAAAAATACATTGCTTCACTCATCAGATGGCATATCTGGGCCTTAATGATGCTATCTGTAAAATGAGTAGACCAATATAGATAATGTCTACATTTGTTTTATCTCTAATATTCTGTCTACCACTTCATTCACTCATTCACCCATTCAGTAAGTATGAACTAATTCCCCGCCCCCCCACTCTTATGTCACAAACTCAGTGCTCAGTGTTTTTAATACAGTGACCGTGACCAAGCTCCTGCCCTCCAGGTGAAGAGCTCACATTTTATCTTGAGCTGCCATCACATCCAGGTTGATCTGTCTTGCCAGTCTTGTTCCCCAGAATTTCACACCTAAGGCTTATATTGCAAAGTCATGCTTCACTATGTCTTTCATTTAGACTATCCCTTCCTCAAAACTTACTTGAAGGCAATCCTCTTTATTTCTACCCCAGCCTTGTTCCCCTGTAGTCCTTTAGACTCTATCAAGCACATCAGTCGAATGGTAGTCTAGCTCTGCCCTTAATCATCCTGCCCAGTAGTGGTCAAGTGACCTGAAATCCCCTTGTTAGAGCAGCTTCTTTGCATGAAGGTGTTCTCTTTAGAGGTTTCCCTTCAAAATGCAGGTGTCATATCCCCTGTTGTACTGTATTATAATCATTGATTTAGTCTAAATCCTTTTTTCACACCTCTCGCAGCACCTTCAGTGTAAAACAATGAATGAAATAGGGGTTCTCAGAGGAGTATATCCACCAGCATTAACAGACATTTTTAGTACAAATTAGCTTATGAAACAGAGTGCCCAGGTAACATAGTATTAGGATGGGGACACGCGTTCAGGATAAATTTGGACCTTGATGTCACTATAAGTGAATGGGTTGGTTTTAGTCGGGAGGCTAGGGTATCTGAGCAGGTATATTTAAGTATTTGGAACTTTGAAAAGAAATTAAAACTTCCACGAAAATGGCATCAGAGCTGGCAGATAAGGCTCAACTCTCACGAAAACAACAAAGATAGATCTGCCTTGGGAGTCACACAACCCTCAGGAGGGTAAGGAATAAAGAGACAAAGAAGCTGAAAGGACACCACGAGTTACTCAACCTTCATGGCAACCAGGAATGCACCCATCCCCCACCCACAAGGTGTGAGCCTGGATAAAAACTGTGGTTCACTGCGGCTGACTGAAAGGGAAATACACATCTTCCTCCCTGAAAAGAAGGAGAGAGTGGTAAGGAGTGGAGAGTGGTTTCTCATCAGAGAATTTGACCAGCAAAGCCCGGAAGAACAGGAGGCTGAAAGAAACACCTCTATTGACAGGTTTGCTGGTGAGTGCCATCTGCTGGCCATCTGGGAAACTGCAAGACCAAAACCACCCTCAGGTCTCTCTTATCCCGAACCCCTGAGAAAACATCTACGTCCCATTAGTGAGTTCCTGGGCCACTGTAGGTAACTTTAAAAGGGCAATTTTAAAGTCTCAGAATAAACAGAATCAAAAGTCAAAGAAGAGTCATGAAACAAAACCTCTCCACAAGAGAGAGAAATTGACCATCAGAGTAAATTCACCAACACATTCAGATGCCACTTGGCCCAGTGGTTAGGGTGTCTGTCTACCACGTTTCAAACCCCAGGCCTCCTTGACCCGTGTGCAGCTGGCCCACGCTCAGTGCTGATGTGCGCAAGGAGTGTCCTGTCACGCAGGGGTGTCCCCCGCGTAGGGGAGCCCCACACGCACAGTGTGCCCTGTAAGGAGAGCCACCCAGAGTGAAAAAAAGTGCAGCCTGCCCAGGAATGGTGCCGCACACACAGAGTTGACACAACAAGATGACGCAACAAAAAAAGAAACACAGATTCCCATGCAGCTGACAACAGAAGCAGACAAAGAAGACGCAGCAAATAGACACAGAGAACAGACAACCGGGGTGGGAGGGGGAAGGGGAGAGAAATAAATTAATGAATGAATGAATGAATGAATGAATCTTTTTTAAAAAATGCTGGGGAGCAGATGTAGCTCAGTGACTGAGTGCCTGCTTCCCATGTAACAGGCCATGGGTTCAATCCTTGTTACCTCCTTAAATAAAAAAAGGAGAGTTGAATTAATGGAAAACAGAATTACTGATATCAAGAACAGAACATCTGAACTTGAAAAGCCAGGAGAACAGAAAGAGAAAAAAATGGAAAAGAATGGAACAGGATCTCAGGAAACTGAATGACAATGTGAGATACACAAACACATATTTTATTGGTGCCCCAGAAAAGAAGAGAATGAAAAAGGGGCAGAAAGAATGTCCAAAGAAATAATTACTGAAAACATTCCAAACCTTATGAAAGACAAAAATATCAATATCCAAGGACAACTAATCCTAAATAGAATAAATCTGAATAGACCTAGACTGAGACATCTGCTATTCAGAATGACAAATATCAAAGATAGAGAGAGGATTCTGAAAGCAGCAAGAGAAAAGCAAACGTCACATACAAGGAAATCTCAATAAGATTAAGTGCTGATGTCTCATCAGAAACCAAGGAGGTGAGAAGACAGTGGTATGATGTATTTAAGGTACTGAAAGAGAAAAACTGCCAGCCAAGAATTCTTTATCCCTCAAAACTGTCCTTCAAAAATGAGGGTGAGTTTAAAGTATTCATGGACAAACAAAAATAGAAAGTATGTTACAAAAGACCAGATTTACAAGAGAAACTAAAGGATGTGCTATAGCCTGAGAGGAAAAAACAAGGGGGAATCACTTGGAGAAGAATTTAGAAATAAAGATTATTTTGAAAGCTAAATTAAAGGGTAAAAAGACAGGTAATAGTAAGATATAATGACAGAAAGTCAAAGGATAAAATGGATGAAGTAAGTAATGCCTTTCCAGTAATAACATCAAATGTTAATGATTTGAATTCTCCAATCAAAAGACACAGACTGACAGAATGGATTAAAAAAAGAAAAAAAGAGCTATTTATATCCTGTCTACAAGAAACTCATCTCAATGTAAGGACACAACCAGGTTGAAAGTAAAATGTTAGAAGAAGATATCCCATGCAAATAGTAAACAAAAAAGATCTGGAGTAGCGATACTAACATGAGACAAAATAGACTTTAAATGCAAAACTGTTATAAGAGATGAAGAAGACCATTATATGTTAATAGAAGGGACAATTTACCAAGAAGAAATTACTACAATAATATTTATGCACCTAACCTCAGTGCCTCAAGATACATGAGGCACACACTGGCAAAACTGAAGGGAGAAATAGAAGTCTCCGCAATAATAGTTGGAGACTTCAATACACCACTCTCAGCATTAGGTAGAACATCTGGACAGAGGGTAAATAAGGAAACAGAGAGCTTTAGTAATATGCTAAATAAACTAGACCTAACAGACATTTATAGAGCATTACATCCAAAAAAGCAGGATATAATTATTTTCAGGTGTTCATGGCTCCTTCTCCAGGATGGACCATATGTTGGGTCACAAAACAGGTCTCAATAAATTTTAAAAGATTGAAATTATACAAAGCATGTTATCTGATCATAATGGAATGAAGCTGGAAATCAGTAAGAGATGGAAAAAGGGAAAATTCACAAATATTTGGAGATTAAATAGTATACTCTTAAAATAATCACTGGGAAAAGAAATTGCAAGAGAATTAAGTAGATATCTTGAGATGAATGAAAATGAGAACACAATATTTCAAAACCAATGGGACACAGTAAAGGCAGTACTGAGAGGGAAATTTATAGCCCTCAATGGTTACATTAAAAAAGAAGAAAGAGCTAAAATTGACAACCTAACAGCACACCTAGAGGAGCTGGGAAAGAACAGCGAACTAATCCCAAATCAAACCAAAGGAAAGAAATAATAAAAATCAGAGCAGAAATAAATGAAATTGAGAACAACAACAACAATAACAAAACAGTAGAATCAACAAAAGTTGATTAGAGCAGATATGTATCAAGCAGTTGAGTGACTGCCTTCCACATGGGAGGTCCCAGTTTTGGTTCCCAATGTCTCCTGAAAGAACAAAAACAAGCAAAATAAATGAAAAAACCCAACTCAGGGAAGCTGATGTGGGTCAGTGGTTGAGCACCAGCTTCCCACGTATGAGGTCCTGGATTCGTGCCCCAACCCACATACCAAAAAAAAATAAAAAATAAAAAAAAGGTTGGTTCTTTGAGAAAATAAAACAAATTCAATAAATCTTTATCTAGATTGACAAAAAAAAAAGAAGGTACAAATAGATAAAATCAGAAATGAGAGGAGATATTATAACCATTCCTGCAAAAATATGAGGATACTATTAAAAACTATATGCCAAAAACTAGACAACATAGATGAAATAGACAAATTCCTAGAAACACTTCAACAATATACACTAATCCTTGAAGAAATAGAAGTCCTCAACAAACCAATCACAAGTGAAAAGATTGAAACAGTCATCAAAAACCTCCCAAAGATGAAAAGCCCAGGGCCAGATGGCCCTGATTTTTACCAATCATTTGAAGATGATCTAATACCAATGTTGTGCAAGCTCAACAATGTTGTGCAAGCTCAACATTTTTCCTGTTCAAAAAATTGAACAGGAAAGAATACTACCAAACTCTTTCTATGAAGCCAAACATCATGCTAATACCAAAACCAGATAAAGATACTATGAAAAAAAAATTACAGACCAATATCTCTAATGGATATAGATGCAAAATATCCTCAAGAAAATACTTGCAAACCTAATCCAAAAGCACATTAAAAGAATTATACGCCATGATCAAATGTGTCTTATCTGAGGTATGCAAGGGCTTTTCAACACAAGAAAATCAATTAGTGTAATAAACCACATTAATATATTGAAGAAGAAAAATTACATGATCCTCTTGATTGATGCAGAAAATGCATTTGAAATACAGCATCCTTTCTTGATAAAAACAGCCAAAAAGATAGGATCAGAAGGAAGATTTCTCTACATGGTAAAGTGCATATATGAAAAGTCTTCAGCTGGCATTGTACTCAGTGATAAAAGACTGAAATCTTTCCCACTGAGATAAGGAACAAGACAAGGAAGCCCACTGTTACCACTGTTATTCAATATTGTGCTAGAAGTTCTAGCTAGAGCAATTAGGCTAAATAAAGAAATAAAAGGCACCCAGATAGGAAAGGAAGAAGTTAAACTTTCACTATTTGCTGATGATATGATCCTATATCTAGAAAATCCTGGAAACTCCACAACAAAGCTACTAGAATTAACAGACGAGTTCAGCAAAGTGGCAGGATACAAGATTAATACACAAAAATTAAAGCATTTCTATACACCACTGATGTGCAACTGAGGAGAAAACCAGAAAAAAATACATTTATAATAGTGACTAAAGCAATCAAATATTTATGAATAAACTTAACCAAGGACATAAAGGACTTGTATCCTTTTAGCAATTGAGCATTGCTAACAGAAATGGAAGTAGGCCTAAATAAGTGGAAAGACGTTCTGTGTTCATGGATTAGAAGACTAAATATTGTTAAGAGGTCAATTCTACCCAAACTGATTTACAGATTCAACACAACCCCAATAAAAATTCCAAGAATTTTTTTTTGCAGAAATTGAAAAGCCAATCATCACATTTGTTTGGAAGGGTAAGGGCTCCAAATAGCCAAAACTTTATTCTTTAAAAAGAAAAACAAAGTTGGAGGACTCTCACTTCCTGACTTTAAAGCATTTTATTTAGCTACAGTGGTAAAAACAGCATGGTACTGGCATAAAGATAGACCGATTGACGAGTGGAAATGAGTTGAGAACTCAGAAATAGACCCTCACATCTACAGTCAAGTGATTTTTGACAAGACCATCAAGCCCACCCAGGTGGACCAGAACAGTCTGTTCAACAAATGGTGCTGGGAGAACGAGCTATCCACATCCAAAAGAAAGAAAGAGTACCCCTATCTCACACCTTACACAAACATTAACTTAAAATGGATCAAGGACCTAAATATAAAAGCTACAACCTCAAAACTCCTAGAAGAAAATGTAGGAAAACATCTTCAAGATATTGTAGTAGGCAGTAGTTTCTTAAATCTTACACTCAAAGCATAAGCAATGAAAGAAAAAAATAAGTAAGTGGGATCTTCTCAAAATTAAACACTTTTGTTCTTTAAAAGTCTTAGTCAAGAAAGTAAAAACGCAGCCTATTCAAGGCGGGGAAATGTTTGGAAACCATATATTCAATAAGAGTTTGATATCCATCTTATATAAACAGAGCATCCAACTCAATGATAAAAAAGATAAGCCATCCAAGTTTTAAAAATGGACAAAAGACCTGAATAGATATTTCTGTAAAGAGGAAATACAAATGGCTAAAAGGCACATGAAAATATGTTCAACATCACTAGTTATTAGGGAAATATACATCAAAACTACAAGATACTTTTTCCCACCTTATAGAATGGGCATTATATTAAAAAAAAAAAAAAAAGAATGAAAGAAAACTACAAGTGCTGGAAAGGATGTGGAGAAACAGAAACGCTTCTTCACTGTTGGTGGGAGTGTAGAATGGTGCAGCCTCTGTGGAAGACAACTTGGCAGTACCTCCAGAAAGTGATTATAGAACTGATGTATGATCCAGCAATTGCATTACAAGGGAAATAGCCAGAAGAACTGAAAGCAAGGATGCAAACTGACATTTGCATACCAATGTTCTTAGAAGCATTGTTCACAATTGCTAAAATATGGAGCCAGACCAAGTGTCCATCAACCCATAGATGTAGTATATACACACAATAGAATACTATTCAACTGTAATAAGAAATGAAATCAGAATGCATATGACAACATGGGTGAACCTAGAGTATATTATATTGAGTGAAATAAGCCAGACACAAAAGGAGAAATATTGTATGATTCACTAATATGATCTAAATATGATGAGTATACTCTCAGAAGTCAACTTTAGAGTATAGGTTACAAGGAAATAGAATGTGGGTTAAAAATGGGAGCTAATGCTTAATGTATGTAGCATTATTAATAAGGTTAATTGTGAAAGTGTGGAAATGAATAGAGTTGATAATCACATATTATAGTGAGTATAACTAACACTGCTAATTTACAAATGTGATTGTTTATGACTGAAAGGGGCAGTCTGTGGACATAAATGTCAATTGAAAGGAAACAAGAGAATAATCTGGCGAATGTATAACAAAGTGATTTCAGTGTGGATGAAGATTGTGGTTAACTGTATAGCTATAAGAATGCTTTTTTACAAAGCGCTAAAAAATACCGTGATACAAGCGAAAATTACTATGAACGATAATAGTGATATTGTAATATTTTGCAGCAATGGCAAGAAGATATTGCATCAATTTTAAGGCACAACCATAGTGGAGTATAAGGAGGTATGAGATTTTTCCTTTTAGAGTAATGAAAATGTTCTAAAATTGGCTGAGGTGATGTTGGCACAACTCTATGGTGAAGATGACAGCCACTGAGTGTGCACTTTGGATGGGCTGTACAAAGCATGGGACTGTGTAACACAAGGAATCCAGTGATTTAAGATGGACTGTGGTTTATGGGACAAATATGAGGGCATTCTCTCATGAACAATAACAAGTATATAATACTAACACAGGGTGTTAATAATCAGGTAGGTTGGGGGAAAATTTTAAGATATGGGCTATAGTTAGTAGTAATATTTTGGTGATGCTCTTTCAGAGTTTGTAACAAATGTTTCACAATAATGCAAAGTGTTGGTAGTGGAGTACTGTATGGGAGCCTTATATGATGATATGCATGTTTGCTTTGTAAATTCACAACATTTACTACACACTTATTGTTCATGTAAGTTCATGTGTGAATTATATACATCAATAAAATTTTAAGTTTAAGATGCTTAAAGGGGATAATCTGACACAGGACAGGCTCCTAGGGAATATGTGAGGGAAACGGACTTTGGCCCAGTGGTTAGGGCATCCGTCTACCATATGGGAGGTCCGCGGTTCAAACCCCGGGCCTCCTTGAACCGTGTGGAGCTGGCCATGCGCAGTGCTGATGCGCGCAAGGAGTGCCGTGCCACGCAAGGGTGTCCCCCGCGTGGGAGAGCCCCACGCGCAAGGAGTGCGCCCGTGAGGAAAGCCGCCCAGCGTGAAAAGAAAGTGCAGCCTGCCCAGGAATGGCGCCGCCCACACTTCCCGTGCCGCTGACGACAACAGAAGCGGACAAAGAAACAAGACGCAGCAAACAGACACCAAGAACAGACAACCAGGGGAGGGGGGGAAATTAAATAAAATAAATAAATCTTTAAAAAAAAAAAAAAAAAAGGGAATATGTGAATGCTCATTTTGCCATAGTGGGTTATATCATTGGATAGAGACCCATATAATGAGAGTGAAGGTAGACCCATATCCTGGGGAGGACTGATGCCCTCAAATAGAGGGAACTGTATCTCTCAAGAGAAATAGTGGCTCCCAGTGCATTAGGGCAGTTGAGCACGTCAAGCCCTCAACACTGTTGCAAGTATCTCTGAACATGGCCCTTCAAGCAATGAAGATTGACTGTCACTGTGGGCCCTAAGGGGAGGGGTAAGAGGTATTGAATAGATGGAACCAATGTAACTGTGTGGGCAATAGAAGTGTTCCACAAGAGTACACAAGGATGGATATAAGACATGTAAAATTACACCAAAAATATATAGGGGCTGATAGGCTAAAATGTAAATCATAATGTAAAACATAAGATAACTAAAAATTTAGAAAATTGTATAGTCTAAAATATAAACAACAATGTAAACACACACACACACACAATTTTTTTAAGGGAGTTGTATTAATCAGCCAAAGGGGTGCTAATGCAAAGTAGTAGAAATCTGTTGGCTTTTGTGAAGGGTATATATTTGGGGTAAAAGCGTACAGTTACAAGTCGGTAAAGAATCCAACTCAAGGTTACTTCCTTACCAAACTCTGTTGCCACATGTAGCAAGAAGCCTTCCTCTTCATCTTAAGGCTCCGTGGGTCTGGCTTCTTCTGATGTCGGCCATAAGCTGGCACAGGGCTCGACTCTCTTTCAGGGGCTCATTTCTTTCTGGGCTCAGCTGCCCTGCTCTCTTCACAAGGTTAGTTGTAAGCTATCAGGAGAATGATTCATTGCTCTTCCTGGGCCTCTGCTGTGTCTATGGCGCTGATTCCCTCCCTCAGTGTACCTTCTCCGTGTATTTACTTCTTTCTTCTCGACTGAGCATCCATCCATATAGCCCACCAAGGAGGCAGGGACTCAACCCTGAGTGTCCTGATGAGGTGGTCAAATCAAAGATCTTGATTTAATAAAGTAAAAGTAAAACCTCTGAATTTAGTACAATCAAAGGGGTATCATGCCCAGAAGAAGAGACCAGTTTACAAACATAACCAATTCATAAATAATATCAAACTGTCACAAGGGTCCATTCCTTTTCCTAATCACCCCACTAACAATGGTTTTGTTTCATGTCTTTCTAATCCTCCTCCTCAGACATCCTGCCGCCCTCAGAGATACAGGCTGAATAGTTGCTACTGGCCCCAGGTTTTCAACAGCGAAACAAATATGACCAGGCCTAGAGATTTTTGCTATTCAAAGGATTGAAACAAACCAGAAAGTGTCCAGTACATAAAGGACTGTATCAACTTGTGGAGCTTTCAGCATGTGAGAGAAAGAGCTTGGTGTAAAGGACGTCACTTCAAGCCCCAGAAATCCCGTGGCATACCCTGGTATTGTCCAGGCCTAAGAGTTCCTGACATGGGTCAGATGGATGGTCAGCCAGACAGCTCTTCCATCTTGAATAAAGATGTCAAAAAACTGTCAAGGCCTCCCAAAGAAATTCCGTAAGAAGGTGAGTTTCCTTTACTCTGACTTTTTAAATTATTTTTAGCAAGCAGACCTATAAGAATTATTGAGATTTCCTAAGAATCTTGATAACAAAGCTACTGATGTGCTGCTGTGAGTATTGAGCTGGCTTAGTAGTGTAAGCAATCACTTAAAGTGTGCCTACTGTATGCCAGAATCTTTACTGTGCTATCACATTTAATCCTCATGCAACCCTGAGACTGTGACAACAGGATTCCCTCTTTATTGAAGAGACTGAAGCACAAGGCAACTAAGAAATTAGGTCTCATAGCAATTGGCAAAGCCAGGAATCAAAAGCAGATCTGTCTCCAAAGTCCCAGCCCTCTGTGCTGCTGCTTTATTCCTCTCATTTGGGTAAAGAACTAGATGCACACTGTTTTAGAAACTGTCTCTAGTTAGTTCAGCTACTGAGGCTCTATCTCTCAGAGCCTGATTGCTTCTGGTAAAATTGAGAGAAATGAGTTTCTGAACTTTCTGTATGAAGAACTAGACAGGGAGTAGACCGAAAAAGGGTAACTTTGTGAAGTCCATCCATTTTTACTACAAAGAGTAGTCAGTAAAATATTTTCTTGGAGATTAAGCTATAAAACAGTTCAACATAAATGACCACTGTGATTGGCCAAGACTGTGAAAGTACAGACCATAAGGCATCAAACGATCCTGTCACCAGATTTTATTTAGATTCTTGACTATGCTGCAGAAATGAATTTTAAGAGCACGCCGGGTAAGGTAGGTCAGTAATTTATTCAGGTAGGGAGGGAAGAGAAATGGGAGAAAATAACAGATCAGGGGTCCCAGGTAGAGAGGAAGGGGGTGAAAAGGGATAAAGAAGGCTGATTTATAGACTACAATTCCCCATTATATGTTAAAATGCCCAGGTTTTATTTGTGTGGCCACATAGCAGAGGAAAAATGGCGAGAGCAGCACGCAAAGGGCAAGAGCGGGTCCAGAGGCAAGAGAGCCCGGCATGCGCTCTCAGGCCTCGGCGGTTTGCTTTATAAACTATTAATTATTCCATCCCTTTGCTAATGGCAGGGGAGGAGCTCTAGCTGTTTGTTGTTTTGATTAATCACCCCACCTATCAATCCCCCAGTGAGGACCCAATCATAAAGTCCTTGGGGAATATCTGGGGCTTTTCCTTGCTTTGTCTTTGTTCTGGAGAGCAGAATCTTTGGGGTGGGGTCTTCCAGCAGCCATCTTGGGGGTTACTGATGTCCACGTGGACTCTCTGCCAGGTTCCAGATCTATCTATTGATTCCCTATCTTACTAGCCTGCTTCAGTCCACTGGCCTGGAATCCAATGGCTACTGAGTTGGGTGACTCTGTAGAAAACCTTCTGAAGACCCCTAAGTTAGAGCTGAATAATGTATCTGAAGCATTTATATCTAAAGGCCCTAGCACTTAGTAGAAACTCTGTTAAGAGCAGTTATTTGAATATGGAGGCTAGAAAACAAAGTGGTATTTCAAAACTTGTGTTCCATTCTGAGTAGTGAGTACATTAGCAGGTCTTGCAAATCTCCCAAAACTCCTTTCCAGAAAAAAAGTTTGATAAATAAAATCATCCTGATGCCACCAACTCTGTATCTTTCCAGGACCATTATAAGATGGAGCTTTAGAGAATCACCCATCTAGTCTTTGTCCACCACAAGTAAAAGAATGGAACATTCATGAGGCATTCAGCTTAGACATTTCAGGAAGTGTCTTTCTCTTTCTGAACCTTCCTACGAAACTACACCTTCAATGTTAACCTCTTACTGACCTTAAACCTGTGACCAAATATTGTATTCACACTGACCTATAGAGGGCAGCCTTCTGCAAATTTTTGTAGGATGTGTAAGATTTTAAAACCGGCTCCAAGGACCCTAAAACAGAGTGACCCAGCATGGAGCAACTCTATCCTTCTCATCCTTTTCTTTTCCTTGTGGGAATGGGGAGGTTGGGTGGCCGGAGAAACAAAGGCAACAATTTATAACCATGGGTTTCCCCTAACATGCCGCTCATACCCTTCTCTTCCGTCTCGGGAAGTGAAGTGTTAAAGGCAGAGTGTGTACAGAAGGCTCGTGTGGGTACAGCTGAAGTTTGCTTACTGTCAATGATAATAAAGGGGAACAAAAAGGAGGAGGAGGGAGGGGAGAGCGGAGGAAGGAAGAAGAGGAAGGAGGATGAAGAGGAAGGAGAAAAGGAAGAGGAGAAAGAGGGGGAGAAGGTAGAGGAGGAGGAGAAGGGGAGATGAGGAGGAAGTTCCTTCACTGAGCCTGGACCAGTCACTGGGCTACCGGCATCCCACGAGACCCCTGGTTCACTCCCACAGCACTCCCAAATAACAGGTGCCACTTTTAGCCTTGCCTTACAAAGAAAGAACTTGAGAATAAGCTACATTACTAGCAAGGGAAACAGTGGAATTTAATTGCAGATTTTTTTGACTCCAGAGTACTAGTGCTTAACTCCTACCAAGAATTTGAAAAGAGGTTCAAAGGTGGAGTTTTCCCTTCTCTGCCGCTGATTTCTCCCACAGACCTTCCAAACACCTGAACAGGGAAGGCCAAGATCATTACCTTCATAAGAACTTTACTTAGCATCCATCTATTGACGAGCAGAGAAATCTTATTAACGAACTGCTAGGCAGATGAGATGATTACCTACTAACAGATTTCAAAGCATTTAAAAAATAGTGTTTTGCTTTAATCATTAAAATTATTACAGTATATTTTTATCAGCAATCTCTGAAGATAACTTTCACATATTTATTTCAGTTTAAATTGTATGTAGGTACTTAAGGAGTATTTTTAGGCTATCCGATTTTATTTTCTTGCTACAATGCGTTTATGATCTATCTCCGAAACAGCTAGGTACCTTTATTAAGTACACTTAATGGAAGGCTTTTCAATTAATTTAAATTCATCTTGCAAGAGCAAGTAAACACTTAGTTAATTGTATTTTATAGAATAAGATAAAATTTTACCATAGACAGGAAGAAAAACACACCAGCTGGTTCGGAACCAATTTCAATTAAATCAACATCATAATCTGTTAAAAGAGCATTTTGTGATACTAGTATTTTCATAGTTCAATTCAAAGTTTATCCAATCAACATGTCTACAAAGCACATTGCCCAAACATTAACTATTTATCAGATAATCTACCACCATATTGGTAGGTGGGCCCCATTTGTTTTGGCAGGTATTCAAAGTTTCTAGAATGTATTGATGGATAAATAGCTGCTCACAGTGATAAGAGCTTATGTTGTATTCCTGTGGCTAGACCACCTTACAAAACAGATTTCAAAATCGAAGGATTAAAAGAGCTCATTCTTGTGTAACATATATTCTTTGACCATTTACAACTTACCTCCCAAGTCTGAAAATATCCATTCTTTATGTTGACCATCTTCTCCTAATGTCTCAAAGAAAACTTGGTTCTTCCGCCACACCAGCAAATATGACTAAGTTTAGTCTTTGTTCCAGGATGTACATATGTTTTAATACTAATTGTGTACTTTCACCTTAGTCCTCACCCTGCATCCTGTGAAAGCCTGCAGCTCTTAAAGCTATAAGGCTGTCTATGAGGAATGTGAAACAACTTTCTTCTAAAGGTGAAGGCTGCAATTGAAATCTGGCTTTAATAATTATTGAGCAACAAATCAGTATCCAAGCATTAAAATCAAACAGGATTAATATTAAGTCCCTCAGGAAGCCGTAGTCCAGCATGACAATATGAGAAAATACTAGAAACCTAGAATGGTAGAGAAATCACTGGATATGAAGTTAGAAGATTCAGGTTTGAGGATCTGATACATCATAAATTGAGGGATTTGAACAAACTCTCTAATGCAAGGTAGAGAAAAATGTGAAATAATGGTGATGAGCAAAATAAGAAAGAAAATGTAACAATGTTTTGTAAACTATAAAACACTATACACAAAATATTATACGTGCCTTTTATTACCCTAGGCAAGAAGATATAGGTAATGTTGCCTTCACGTCTGTGGAAAGAGCAAAGAAGATTTGAACATGACCTCAGATCATTGAAGACCTTGTTCTTGAAGAAACTGGCGATATTGACCTGCCGATTACCTGGAGTGACAACTCAGGAATGAGGCAGGAATGCAATATTACCCTAGGCTGGAGGTAAAAAGAATAAGCCCCAGGCCTGGTGCCCAATGGCAGATATTAATAATTTATTGAGTGGTTTCTATATGCTGAAGTTGAAGATGGATTTAAAATGCATGCCTTTGAGGAATTTACATTCTGAGGTGGGTATTACTGGTTCGCACCAATGTTTTTGAATCTCTGAGCTTTCCTGGACATACAGGGGGATTATACTTCCTACACCATTTAAATCTGGCATGGCTTGCTTTGATCAATAAAATGTAAGTGAAAATGATGTCTATCACTCAGGATAAAAGCATTTAATAAACAGTATGCAATTTCTCCATGTTCTGTTCTCATGTCCCAGAGATGGAGGCATAGTTTAATAAGAAAGTACTACAAGAGTTAAAAAAAAAGAAAAAAGAAAAAAGAAAAAAGAAAAAAGAAAAAAAAAAAAGCCATACAGCATCTAACTGCCCTGGAGTAGACGATACATGAGCAAGAAATAAACTTTCATGAGTTAAGACGCTGAGATTTGGGTATTATTTGTTATTGCATCAAAACCTAGCCTAATGTTTACTACCTTGACTAATACACACTCTAAAGAGAAAGTGAGGCACAGTGCAAGAGAGTATATACATTTGAGGCAGAAGGAGCTGGGTGTTTTATCCTAACTCAGCTACTTTTTCCTGGATACCATTGAATATATTATATAGCCTCTCTAAGGCTCAAATTTATCCATTTAAAATGGAAATAATAGTGCTTGATTATTAAAGATGTTTTGTGTGAGAATATGCTTGGCATTCAGCAGGTGCTCAAAAACGATTATTATTAATATTGTTATTATACCTCAGAAATAATAAAATGCATTTAAAATATCTAAAAGTAAACACTGCAGGGAAGTGGACTTGGCCCAATGGATAGGGCATCTACCTACCACATGGGAGGTCCGAGGTTCAAACCCCGGACCTCCTTGACCCATGTGGAGCTGGCCCACGGGGGCTGTCAAGTGCTGGGAACGTCCTCTGGGGGGGTGGGAGGTTCCAGGGTATTAGGGTGAGGGGCTTGGAATCCTGCAGAGGCATTTCTGCATTTTGCAATTCTTTAATTTTCCTCCTTTGCTTTGTGCAGTTGTGAGTGTTTTGCCCGTCACGGAGTTCAAGGCAGGGGGAGCCCCTGTCACTGCAGCGCGTGGCCTACAGGCACTTTGTCCCCTCCTCTCCAAGGACTTCAGGCTCTCTCCAAGGACTGGCTCTGTTCGGAGCCTGAAAATTCTGTTTGGGTTATTTTGTTATTAATTTTTGTATAGTTGTATATATAGAAATACAAAGAACCCTTATTCCTCCTCTGTCTTCTTCACCAACTTGAAAGTGAGGGCTTTTGGCAAAGGAAGAGAGAAAAAAAATGCAGCAACATATTGAAAGGCTTGGAATATTTTAAGAAAAAAAATGAGTGAATGGAGATGGAGAAAACTCCCAAACTGAAGCCGACACTGATCCCTCCTTCCTGCCCCCAGTTTCCTGGGCTTGTGCTGGAGAACCCCTTGAGGCTCTCTCACCACCCAGAAGAGTAAAGAATAGGCCCAAAACCTGGATGAAGAGTTCCCCATTCAGCCTTCCTGGATTCTACCTTAGGGCACACGAGCCGTCTCTGTAACTGTAGGAATCTGTGCCCCACGTCTTCATGATCACAACCCCTGAAGTTCGGAGCTGGTCAGCGGGCCTGTCTGGCCTGGCCCTGTATCCGGGCCCCCTCCTCCCAGCATCCCCTCTCAAGGATGTGCATTGAGCCCCATCTGACCAGCTCAGCTACTGTCAGCCACCCACTCTGATGGCCCCAGTACTCTTCAGGTGCCTGTGGGGAACAAGCCAGACCAGGTTGACGTTGGCGTTGTTAGAATCTCTGCCTCAAAGTGTTTGACTCTGGGAAACCCCAAGTATCTATGGTTGCGCTGAAACCACAGGTTGTGAGTAGGCAAGTTGCAAAATCTTTACCGCTGGCGATCTAACTTTGACAAGTGCAGGGATATGAGTAGAAAGAAGAGCCTGGCAGTCAATGGTTCTGAGAGCCTGCAGGCTGGAGGCGAATTATAGCACCACCTAGAATTCATGGTTTAGCAGGAAAACCCAGCCCTGGAAGAACAAGGCAGGAATGGGCCAGTCAGATGGCCTTTCTTGTGGGCTGACTTTTGAAGAGATGTGTAGCTGGTTTCCTGTTTGATAGCACCACGTCAAGTACATCCAGATGAACTTTTCTGTTCCAAGTACACTTCTAGAAGTAGAGGCAGAGCTGACTCACAATTTAATCTGTATCCGAGGTTCTGCATGTGGGCCCCGTATCTGCTCTGGCCTGAATGTGTGGTCTCCAGTGTATGCCCACATGTGTGCACGCGCTCATGTGCTGAGCTTGTGTACTTTTGCATCCACCATTTTAAGAAACTTCATGTTTTAGTTTGGGAGGGGGGAATGTTTTTCCCAGCTTACTAAGAATTTTCATGGGTTTTCCTACCCTCCCATCCCTTCCCTCCTTCCCTCTCATCTTTGTTTCATGTTAGACTATTTATTTTACATACCCTTCTCCTTGGGTTCACTAAGAAAGGCTTAGTAAAAGAGTAGATCTTGGTTTTTGCATACACAGTTGCTTGTTATATTTAATCTACAAGTTATTATAAAAAATGGTCTGCAATACTGCAGCACAATTAATGTATATGTTACTTTCCTCATATTTTATGTTTTCACAATAATTTTATTCATATTGAAAGTACTGTTTAGACTTACCATGATCCCATATTTAATTACTGATTTATCTACCAGGTTTCATTTCAATTCTACCAACCCAAGATATGCAAGAACATTATAATTATAACACAGATTTGTTGCTGCACTGTCTGTACTTAAAACAGTAATCCTACTGTATACCACAGCATGCTGCCTAAGCATTATTAGTGAATGTAGGATATTTACCCTGTCTAAGAATTTTACTGTCTTTTCAAAATCAAAATTTAACATGCCTAGAATAACTACAAGAAACAGATCTAAAGTATGTGCCTTTTCTGGATCACAGGGCTTGTCTCTAGATGATCAAACATTCTTTCATTGAGTGAAACAAGCAATAAGAAAGAGATTGAGCTAGTGTCTAAATTAAACACCTTTTAAAAATTTGAATACTCTTGACAAGTAAAAGCATTGGTAACTTGAGAATCACGAGGTATATTTGTCCAGGGATATAGGCCAAAGATCTGATTGTTTCTGTACATGGTTAATCTGTTTGACCATGAATTCCAGTGGGTAATTCATCAGTAGAAGAGACGAATGATGATTTCAGAACAGCTTTTGACATTGTTATGACTTGGGTTTTATTTTCTCCCCTCTCCCATAACCACCCCCCCTCCACATTTCTAGTTGACTTTATTCATATTCCTCCGTTTTTTAATATTAAAAAAACTTTTTTTAATGCTTTAGATTACACAAATGTTACATAAAAAATGTAGGGGATCTCCATATGCTCCACACCCTTCCCCTCCCACACTTTCCCACATTAAGAACATCCCTCATTAGTGTGGTACATTTGTTACAATTGATGAACACATATTGTAGCATTGCCACTAAGCGTGGATTATAGTTTACCTTATAGTTTACACTCTGTCCTGCACAATTCTGTAAGTTATGGCAAAATATATAATGATCTGTATCCATCATTGCAACATTGTTCAGGACATTTCCAATGTCCCAAAAATACCCCCAAATTACACCTGTTTTTCCCTTTCCCTCCCCTCAGAACCTCCAGTGGCCACTGCCTCCTCACCAATGACATAAGTTCTTCCATTGCTAGAATAACAATAAATCTATAGTAGAATAACAGTATGTCTACTCTAGTCCATCATTCCACAGTACATAAGATTCTGGGATGGTGATGCCCACTCCACCTCTAATTGAGAGAGGGCTTGGATCCTTGGGGCAGATGGATGGGACTATCTTGCTTGCAGTTGCAGACTCTCACTGTTCTTTGGGATAGATGTTGTCCATCATCATCTCCTTATTAGTTGTCCTTATCCATATTCCTCTTAATATTCAGAATATTTCAATTATTTAAGATTCTGTTTTTTCCACTTTTGTAACATACATTTTTTTGTACCTTACTCATTTTTTAATCAGTTACTTAGGTAAATAAGTTGATTTCTTTAAGACCCTTTTTCCTAGTGATACCTTTTCATGAGTTAATAATTCTTCAACCTATGTTGCTTGTTTTATATTGCTTTTTTAACATATGATCCCTATAAAGTGGACTTTTGAAAAAGGAGTGTAAAGGACACTGGTGTATATATAAGAAGGAGATGGTCCTGCTACAAACTGTAGTTAACCCAATCAGCTTAAATGCTTACTAGGGACCAAAGTATAGATTAGAGATTATTAAATCGTTTAATCTTTCTTACATAGAGTAATTATAGAAAGTTCTTTGGTACAGCATTTTTCAGATATAAATATTGGCAATGTATTTTGAGCAACATATTCTATATAGCAAAAAGAAAAGGAAAAAAATCCTATGTTTTAAAAATTATATAGCAAATATATATCCACGGTGATGGCCAGCCTGCAGGAGGGTCCCGTGACCCTCACCTCCTGGTGTCCTCCCTGTTTGTGGTCTCTCTCATGCTGAGCTGGGGTCGGTGGGTGTGACCACAGCATATGGCAGAGGTGATGGTGTGTCACTTCCAAAAATTAGGTTATAAGAGGCTGCCACTTCCCTTCCAGCATTGGTGTTCTTTCTCTCTCCCCCTCTCTCACTTCCTCTCCTTCTTCCTATCTCTTTCCCTCTCCCTCTCCCTCTTTTTCTCTCAGCGCTCATGCTGCAGGAAGCCAGCTGCCATTTTGTGAGGACATTCAGGCAACCTGATGGAGAAGGCCATGTGAGGAGCGGAGGCCTTCAGCCACCTGCCAGCCAGGAACTGAGGCCCATTCTCAACCACGGCAGTGAGCTTAGAAGATTCTCAACCCAGTCACGCCTTGAGATATTGCAGCCCAGCAAGAGCTTGACTGAAACCACAGGAGGAACCCTGAGCCAGAGCCACCCAGTGAAGCTGCTCCCCAATTCCTGACTCTCAGTGCCTAACACTTTGTTGTTGTTTAAAGCAGCTAATTTGGGGGCCATTTTTTAGTGCCACAGTAGAAACTATTATATTTGCCGATGTTGAACGGAAAAGAAGCATTTAGAGGTTTTTTGTTTTGTTTGTTTGTTTTTGAGGTACCAGGGCTGGGGATTGAATCCAGGACTGGTGAGTGGTAAGCCAGCCCTCAACCACAGGGGCGATTTAGCTCCCGAGTTGGTTTTTCTGTCTGTTTGCTTGTTGTTTTACCTTTTTCATTTTTGGTTTTTAGGAGGCACCGGAAACTGAACCCAGGACCTCAAGTGTGGGAAGCTGGTGCTCAAATGCTTGATCCACATTTGTTCCCACATTCAGGATTTTTAAAAGCCTTTACTACTTTAAAACTTTCACTGGCACATCAGCATCTTCTTTGCTTTACATTAAAATTTTATGATAGTCTTGAGGCTTACCATGATGATTCCTGCTCCTAAATCCATAAGGAGCTTTCTCATTTTCTGTTAGTTCTTGGGGGGTCGGGGGTGGGGGGGGAGCTGTCATTTAATGTCACCCACAAGCATAAGATGTATTTATTGGATTTAATAATAAAAACATCTGCCATGAAAGCATTCATTTCAAAATGAGGCACTGCTGGCATGGATCACTGCTATAAGTACTTTGTTCTCCTCTTCAGGAGGGCATGTTTAGTACAGTGTGAGGTTGATACTGGGGCTATGTGTATATCTCTCATTTGAGAGATGTTTTGCCTTTAAAATGTTCTTTGTTTCACTAAATTGTATAATGTCGAGAGATTCTGCCACTACTGAAGAACATTTAGTGCTGGATTAAATATATAATTTCATCTATGTGACATTTTCTGGTTTCCTAATTCCAGAGGATTTTCAATGATCTGAAGGTTTCACCATCAAGCCATCAACATGGTTTTTAAAGAGGGCCTGTTTAAGTCTTGGGGAATAGGCTAGCTGGATATTGTTCATAGGTAATCATTTCGTCTCAAGTTTCAGATTGTGATGGGAGATGGGGAAGACATTGAAATTGGAATGTATTGTTCAGATAAATAACAAAACAAAATCATTAGAAGTCTGAGCCAAACTCAGACTGTAGCACGTAAGAGATACGTGCTACAGTAAAAGTGGAAAATATTTCACACTTATTGTAGGAGATGAAGCTAATTGCAACAAAAAGTTTAAATGGCATCATTGTGAAGTCGGTGACATAATTTATATCTTTAAGTAAGGAATTGTCAAGAATCGCTCTTTGTGTCATCCAAACTCACCAAGGTATTAAAAAATAAATGGTACAATTATATTTGAACATTGATCTTGCTTGGAATTGGGTTGTTTGTATCAAATGAGTGTCACAAATGCTTTCTACAGAAGAAATAAAAATTGAAGTTAAAAAAGCACTTCATGCTAATATAAAATATACATGTGTTAAGGAAATGAATGAAGGAGTAGAGCTGGTATGCATATAGTAATGCCATTAAAAATAGAATCAATTGACTGCTACAACTTTAATTTTAAGAAAAATAATTCTAAGACAAGTCTGTAATTTTGTTGTAGGGAAAAATTAAGAGAATATTTGTATATGATGAGCAGTTCTTACTTGATCCCCAGGAAAAAAATGAAAATGAGAAATGCTCTGGATTTCTTTCAGGAATTTTAAAGAATTCCAAATGCAACCCCTGACTTGATGATGTGATATCATCCAGAGAATAATCACCAATTATATTTATAAACAGTGTATTCATTTGTTTTGTGATCAAACTATTTAGCATTATTTGGTCATAAGCTACTCAAGGTAAACTTTTTGTGATGTAATATCATCAAAGAAAATTAAAATACTCTATTTTTCCTTGGGTGGGAGAACTGTAGGGCAGACATTTAAGGGCAATTTAAATGTTTTCAATACTAAATCCCATTGTTATTTAATACTTCAGAGTAGGGGTCAGGAAACTTTTTCTGTAGAGTCAAGTAGTAAATATTTTCAGCTCTTTGGATTTTTGTAGATGGTTTTTGTTTCAACTACTCATTTCTGTCTTGCACCATGAAGACAAATACAAACAATAAACAGATAAGCCTGACTGGGTTCCAATAAAACGTTGTCTCTGGGCTTTGAACCTCACACAATTTTCATGTATCATAAATATCATTCTTCTTTTGATGTTTTTCAACAATTTAAAAGTGTAAAATCCATTCTTAGCTCACAGGCCTTACAAAAACAGGCAACAGGCGGGATTTGGCCGATGTCTGCTTTAGAGTCACCCTATTCATATGCTTACAGGCTGACAAGAAAGGCAAGACACTCAACAGGGAGCAGCTCACTGCCGAAAAACACAAAATGTGAGCGCTCTCTCTCAGGTTCTGGGATGTAAGCTAGCAGCCTTCTGTCATGTACGAGTGCTAATGAACTACCAAAGCCAATCAGCTGGTGGTGATTTCATTGATTTTCTAATTGAAATATGCAGGGGGCTGAACCACTAGCAACGGTATGCACTTTAAATTAGAGGTGATATAATTTTAGCAATAAATACATCACAATTGGTTTTCTTGTGACAGTCATTGTAATGACTAACATAGATCAAGTGAATTCCATGAGCCAGGAACACTTAAAATTTTAATTTATTTAATTCTTACCAAAATAACAAAGAAGTAAGTACAATTGTTATTCACATTCTGCATATTTTACCTTTCAAAATATTGTTGCTATTTATCCAGTATACATCATCTGGGGTGTGTGTGTGTGTGTGTGTGTATGATTAAATACAGAAATGCATAGAAGTAATTCACTTATACAGGAGTTCAGGGTCAAAAATTGAAAAATCCATTCTTTGTTTCTCTAGCATCCATCCTTATAAAACAATTGAAATGAGACGGGGGAGGAGAGGGGAAATGTAAATATTCTACCAACTTACTGAGTACACCATAGATGTCACAATTATTGCCATTAGTCTTAGTATTTCTGCCACAAAGTCTGCTGCAGCATCTGATGTCGAATCCTTCTCGTACACCCTCCCAAACAGAGTCACTGTTAAGATGGGCTTCGATATCGGCTGCAGACTAAACAAGCGACCATCACTTGACACCTAGGGAAAACAAAGAGAGGTGGACCTACCTGTAAGTGATACAATTCCACAACATACTTTTAAAATGCAGTATAACTGGACGAAGAGAGAATAATTATATGCATCAAATTCTGTTCTTCCATAAATATTCAAAAGGATACAGTATTCAGGAAAAATGGACCTAAGGGACTGGCATGACTCATTTCTGATTGAAATGCTTAATCAATATCTTATCATTTACTTATCCAACAAGGGCTCTCATGAGTTAATAAAAATAAAACAATGGATTTGAGAGCCTACACGAGAGAAATCTCATCCTTTCAGCAAGATAAAGCCTCCCCTGAAAGGTCAGAAGTCTTGACTAAAAGGCTTTGACCTGATCCCCTGTTATCTCTTGTCACCCACTCACCACCCTCCTCTTAATCTTCCCACTCCTACAGGCTGTCCCCCAGGGTCATTTCTACAACCAGCAGGAATGAGAACAGAACTTGCCAGAAAAGTCCATGGAAGACTGTGGTTGGGCAGATGGCATAGTGGCAAGGAATTATTTCTAAGCTCAAAAAATTTTTTTTGCTTCCTTGCCAACATCAGCCACTGGCAGATTGTCTCTCCGTCAACTTATACTTCTCTCTTTTCTCCTCTGGCCTTGTGGGTATACCTGGCCTCAACCCACAAATTGAAAGGAATTTTTTTCAACTTCCCTGTGCTATAACCTCTCCAGTAATCTCAAGAGGTGTCCTCCAGGGGGACTGGCTCTGAAACTACTTGTTGGGTCTTCTTGCCACTCAACACACATTACTAGTCCTTTCCCTATGGCCCCCCAAATGAGATATATTTCTTTATTCCTAATGACACACTAGCTCTTATGTAAAGAATTTCCAGATAGGATATTTGATCTACTCACTGTCCTCAGTCTTCTCCAAAGCCATTTTGCCCCTTCCAAGTGAGAATTTTTTTATGATATATCTGAGCACTTGGGTAGATTTTGGTCTCAAAAAGTGCTTCCTTTTATCTGAAATTTATTGGCAATATCAAGCAAATTCTTACCTGAAACTCTCCAGGTGCAAGTTGAATTTCACTCAGCAACACTTCAGGGAAGACATACTGGGTGCCAAAGGTGCCACTGAGGGAGAACATGTCAAATCTGGTGGAAGCAGTTTCAACAGAGTCACCGCAAGTACGTATGTCAGTTGTTTTACACTTTAACAGAATACAAATCTGGAGGAAGTAAATGTAAATCAGTAAGTCATAGGGAAGGCAATTGGCACATTTTGCTGACCTAGAGAAATGTCTGTGACCTCGTGGTTAGTAAAATTATACTACTTCTTTATTAAATTAACCCAATTTCTTGCCAAATAACTAATGCAACAAGTAATAAAAAAAATAAAATAAAGGCTTTCAGTCTCCAGTTCCTCCTACAATTCACTGTCAAACAGATTAACCACATAAAGGAACAATCAGATTTTTGGCCTAAAACTCTGGACCAATATACCCTCATAGTTGTCAAGTTATCAGTGCTTTTACTTGTCAAGAATGTTCACATTTTGAAAAGCTGTTTAGTTTACAACACCAATTCAATCTCTATCCTATTGCATACATCACGCAATGAAAAAATGTTAGAGTTGAAAGGGACACTAGATATTTTAGGAAGGCTTCTAACCTGAAAGAGAGAGCAAAATCAAGCAGAAAAAGGCAACTTGGAGGGAATAAAGATTCAGGAGAAAGAAATTGAAAGCAAAAAAGCTTCCTTAACAGTCTCAAAGAGATAAGAGAAAATACTGCAGCCACAAGAAAAGGGGAGGGGGGTGCCTGAAAAACAGTCATAGCAAAAAATGAAGAAAAAAATACAGGAGAAGCTTTGGAAGATTAAGAGGAAATCTTTCAGAAAATAGGGTAAAATATAGAGGTGAAAAATAAAATAGGAGATAAAAAAATTAGAGGACCAATTCAAGAAGAACAAAATCCAAATAACAGAACTAACAGAAGGAGAGAAAAAGAAAATGAGGGACTGCTGGCTGACTAAAACGGCAGCATAAGATGTCCCAGGGTGCTATTTTGCCAAAGAATCTTTGAACAACTAGCAAAAATTGGCAGAGCCATTTTTGTCAAAACTCTGGAAAAGAGATAAAAGGATGCAGTAACTGGGCAAGTTCCAAATCAAGAAAATAGTTCGTAAAACAATTGGAGATGCTTGTGGCATCCTTGCTGGCCAATTCCCCATCTTCTCCCCAGCCTGCAGTCCCATTGTGGGTCTCTGGCCCTGTTCTGGAAGGAGCTGAGTGACCCCTGTACACATAGGAGCAGAGTAATCCCTACATGCATAGTGGGGTGCCTTTATATATATATACACACACACACACACACACACATATATATATATATGCCAGTCAGTTGGGTGGCAGCATGTAAGAATGAATCAGGAAAATTATCTCAATCTCAATATCCCAGGCTGACACTGCAGGCAAAAGAAGCTTGTGAACAGGTAAAGTAATGTAAGAAAAAAATTAAGTCAAAACAGCATGGGGCAAACGATGGCCTTCTTTAAATTACACAAAAGAGCACCAGGAGGGAAAGAAAGTATTTCATAGCAAGTAGAGAGGTCATTTGTATTCCTGTAAAGGAGAGGATTTCTAGAGCCAGCAGCAAGCACAAGCCAAGGAAGACACAGACTCTGGGAAAACAGAGAGAATCTGTACCTCACTTTCATTTCTTGCTGATCTTCTTGATAGGAGGGATAAACTCTGAAAGAGAGAGCAAAGCAATGCAGAGCCAATTTGCAAAGACTGTGACAGGTAGTTTTCGCCTTGGTTGTTTGTTTTTGTTAATTCCTGGCACTCAAAGAGATCTCTATTCTATCACTAGCTAGATAACAAATTTAAGGAACACACAGATCTGGGTCTAAATCCCAGAATTGACATATTAAAATATTAAAATGTTCAGTGTGCAAAAAAAGATTACAAGAAAGACAAAAGAAATAAGAAACAATGACCCATTCAAAGAAATAAGATAAAAATCCATACCTGTCAGTGAAAAACATACTTTGGACATACTGAACAAAGCCTTTTAAAAAAATGATCCTCATTATGTTCAAGGAGATAAATGCAAACACAGAGAGCTAGGAAAACAAAGAATGAACAATATGAGGATCTCAATAAATAGATATTTTTAAAAGGAACCAAACAGAAATGCTGGAGATGAAGACCACAAAACTCCCTAGAGGGTTTCAACAACAAATTGGAGCCAACAGAAGAGAATTAGTGACTTCAAAGACAGGACAATTGAAAATATTGAGACTGATGAGCAGAAAGAAAACATAACCAAAATATCAAACAGAGTCCAAAAGACCTGTGGGACATCATCAAGCATACCAATATATGCATCATGAGAGTCCAGAAGGAGAAGAGAGAAGAAAGAGAGCAGAAGGAATATTCACAGAAATAACAGCGGAAAACTCCCCAAATTTAATGAAAGACATGAATTTCATATTCAAGGATTAAAATGAACCCCCAAAAGTATAAAGTCAAAGAGAACTATACCCAGACACATAGTCAAACTGTCAAATGCCAAGGACTAGGAGGGATTACTGAAAGTTGTAAGAAAAAAATAATGTGTTATGTTCAATGAAGTCCCAGTAAAATTAAGTGCCAGTTTCTCATCAGAAACCATGAAGACAAGAAGGCAGTGGGACAAAATATTTCAAATGCTGAGGAAAAAAAAAACAATTACCAAGAATCTAATGTCTGTCTAGAATGTCTTTCAAAAATGAGGGAAAGATTAAGACATTCCCAGATCAGCAAAACTGGAGGAAGTTCATCACCACTAGACCTGCCCTACAAAAATGTTAAAGAAAATCCTTCAGGGTGTATGGAATGAACACTAAACAGTGGATAGAAGTGGCATAATAAATGCAGCCCTCTGGTAAAGGAAACCATATGGGAAATTATAAATGCCAGTGCTGTGGTATTGTATTTTTTGATATGTAACTCCACTTTTTTACTTCTTACAGGTTCTAAAGTGCAAATGCTTTTTAAAAGTTAATGAGAAATCTATGGTTTGAGCATACAACTTACAATGATATAACTTACAACAAATACAAAAAGGTGGGGATATAGAAGGGTATAGGAACAGTACATATGTTTGCTATAGAAGTTAACTGTTATCAAATAAAATGTGACCATTATAAAATTTAGGATGGTAAATATAAGCTCCAAGGTAACCAAAAAGAAAACACATGAAAAATATATACAGAAAGAAATGAGAAGGGGCTCAAAATGGCATATGATGAAAATATCTAATAAATAGTAGACATTATCAGAAGGATTGAAGAACAAAAAGGTACAAAACTTACAAAGACCAAATAGCAAAATGGCAAAACAAAGTCCTGTATTATAAGTAGTAACTTTAAACTTTAAATGTAAGTGGATTAAACTCTCTAGTTAAAAGGCAGAGATTGCAAGAATGGATAAAAAAGCACTACCCAACTAAATGCTGTTTTCAAGAGACTCAGCTCACAATCAAAGGCACAGTGAAAGGATGGAAAAAATACACTTAGTAAATAGTAACCAAAGGAGAATGGGGGTAGCTATGTAAATATCAGATAAAATAGACTTTTTATCAAAAGCTGTTAGATGGGACAAAGATCACTATGTACTAAGAAAGGGGTTAATTCAACAAGAAGATATAAAATTATTAATATATGTACACCTCAAAATATATTAAGCACATATTGACAGATTTGAAGGTAGAAATAGACAATTCAACATTAATAGAGGAGATTTCAATATACCAGCTTCCATAATGAATAGATCAATAAGGAAATAGAAAATTTGAGTGATACTATAAACCAACAGGATCTAACAGACAGATAAATATTATTTTATCCAACAGCAGCAGAATACACATTCTTCTTTACTGCACAACGATAATTCTTCAGGATAGATGAAATGTTAGGCCACAAAATAAGTCTCCATAAATTAAAAAATATTGTAATCATGCAATGTATCTTCACTGACCACACTGGAAGTTAAAAACCAATAACAGAGAGAGAGAACAATGCGTGAAATTAAACAACAGACCCTTAAAGAACCAATGGGTCAAAGAAGAAATCATAAGGGGTATTAAGAAATACCTTGAGGTGGGTGAAACAAAAAACACAAACTATCAAAACTTATGAAATGAAGCAAAAGCAGTGCCGAGAGGGAAATTTATAGTTCTAAATGCTTACATTTAAAAATAAGAAATATCTCAATTTAGAGATCTAACATCACAATTGAAGTAGCTAAAAAAAAGAAGAGCAAATAAAACCTAAATTTAGCAGAAGGAATGAAAGAACAAAGAAGAAAGTGGAGATAAAGGAAGTAGAGAATAAAAGCCAAAAGTAGGTACTTCGCAAGATCAATAAAATGGACAAACCTTTAGCTAGATGGACAAGAAAAAATTAGAAAGGATGCAAATAAGTAAATTCAGAAAAGGGGTAATTACTACTGACTTCACAGAAATAAAAAGGATCATTAGAGTATATTATGAGAAACCTTATGCCAACAAATTAGGTAACTTTTTCATAGATGAAATGAACAGATTCCTAGAAAGACACAAATTATCTACATTGACTGAAGAAATAGATGACCAAAACAGAAAAATAACAGGTAAAGACTTTGAATCAGTAATCCATACCCCCTCAGTAAGAAAATCCCAGGACCACATTGCTAACTTATGATTTTAACTAGCATTCCAAAAATCAATACCATCCTGCTCAAATTCTCCCAAAAACTTAAAAAGGAGGGAATACTTCCTATCTCATAAAGGCAATATCACCCTAATACTAAAGCCAAACAAAGACATCACTAGAAAAGTGAATCAGAGACCAATATTCCTTAGGAATGTAGATGCAAAAATCCTCAACAAAATACTAGAACAGTGACTTTAAGAGCATATTAAAAGAATTATGCACATGATCAAGAGGGGTCTATCTCAGGTGTGCAAGAGTGGTTCAACATAAGAAATTTAATTAATGGCAATACACCACATTGATAGAATGAAGGGGGAAAAAACATGATCATTTCAACTGATGCAGAAAAGACATTTAGCAAGAAATGGTACCCTTTCTTTAGAAAAAATAAGAATAGAAGGAAACTTCCTCAACATGACAAAGGGCATATATGAAACAGCTAACATCAAATTCAAAGTGAAAGACTGAAAGCTTTCCCTCTAACTTCAGGAACTAGACAAGGATGCCCACTGTCACGACTGCTATTCAACATAGCACCAGAAGTTCTAATGAAAGAAATTAGGCAAAAGAAAAAAGAAAAAAAAAAGGCATGCAAATTAGAAAGGAAGAAGTAAAAGTTGCCCTATTGTCAATAGTAGGATACTATATATAGAAAATTCTGAAAAAATTCACAACAGTTTTAGAGCTAATAAATGAATTCAGTGAAATGGTGGGGTATAAAATCAATACCCCAAAATCAGTCGTGTTTCTGTATATTACAAATAAAAAACCTAAAGAGGAAATCAAGAAAAAAATTCCATTTATGATAGCAATCAATAGAATCAGGGAACAGATGTAGCGCAAGTGGTTGAGTGCCTGCTTCTCATGTACAAGGACCTGGGTTCAATCCCTGGTAACTCCTAAAAAATTGTGGCTTTTTTTTTTAATTAAAAAAAGAGAATCAAATGTCCAGGAATAGATTTAACCAAGGACATGAAGGATAAATGAAAAAAACAACTCTCATTGGGGAGTGGATGTAGCTCAGTGGTTGAGAGCCTGCTTCTCATGTACAAGGTCCTGGGTTCATTTTCAGGTACCTCCTAAATTTTTTTTTATTAAAAAAAAGAATCAAATATCCAGGAATAGATTTTACCAAGGATATAAAGGATTTACTCATGGAAATAGAAAACATTGCTTAAAAAAAAATCAAAGAGGTTCTAGTAAGTGGAAGGATGTTCCATATTCTACCCAAAGTGATTTACAGAATCAATGCAAAATGATTCATAGAGTCAATGCAATCCCAATCAAAATTCCAATAGTCTTCTTTGAAAAAATGGCAAAGCCAATCATCAAAATACAAGGGGCCCCCAAAGAGCCAAAACCCATCTTGGAAAAGAGGAATAAAGTTGTAGAACTCACACTTCCTGACTTTAAAACTTATCAGAAAGCTACAGTAATTAAAACAGCAGGATACTAGCACAAGTCAGACTATAGAAAATGGATTTTCATTGAAAGTTCAGAAATAATCCCTCAGATCTATAGCCAATTGATTTTTGTAAAGGGTTTCATGTCCATTCAATGGGGAAAGAATAATCCCTTCAACAAATGGTGCTGGGAAGACTGAGCATCTATGCACAAAGGAATGCATGAGGGCTTACCTCACACCATATGCAAAAACCAACTAAAAAATGGATCACAAACCTAAATATAAGAAGCAAAACTCGAAAATTCCTAGAAGAGAACATAGGACAGTGTCTTCTGGACCTTTTGTTGTGTAACAGTTCCTTAGACTTTCCACCAAAAGTGTAAAGAAAAAAGAAAAAAATAAATAAAGGGATTTCATTAAAAATTTAACATTTGTCCATTGAGGGATTTCATAATGGAAGTAGAAAGGCAAATTACAGAATGGGAGAAAATATTTGGAAACCACACATCCAATAAGGGCTTAATATCCAGAATATATCTTTAAAAACCTTATAATCCAACAACAAAAAGACAACTCAATTAAATAAATAGGTGAAAGATTTGAATAGACATTTCACTGAAGAAGATATGCAAATGGCTTAACTGCACAGGAAAAGCTTCTCAGCATCATAAGCAATCATGGAAATGCAAATCAGAACCACAATGAGGGAAGTGGATTTGGCCCAACAGATAGGGCATCCTCCTACCACATGGGAGGTCCAAGATTCAAACCCAGGGCCTCCTGACCCATGTGATGAGCTGGCCCATGTGCAGTGCTGATGCGCACAAGGAGTGCTGTGCCATGCAGGGGTGTTCCCTGCATAGGGGAGCCCCATACACAAGAGTGCGCCCTATAAGGAGAGCCACCCAGTGCGAAAAAAGTGCAGCCTGTCTAGGAATGGTGCCATACACATGCAGAGCTGATGCAGCAAGATGATGCAACAAAAAGAGACCAGATTCTGGGTGCTACTGACCAGAATACAAGGAGACACAGAAGACACAGCAAATGGACACAGAGATCAGACAACTGGGGACGGGAAGAGAAATTTTTTAAAAACATTAAAAAAAAAACCACAATGAGAAACCATTTCACACCCAACAGGATGGCTACTATTTAAAAAATGGAAAATAGCCAAGTGTTGAAGAGCTTATGGAGAAGTAGGAGCATTCGGACATTGCGAGAATGTAAAATGGTGCAGCCACCGCCCAAAGTAGTTGGGCAGTTCCTTAGAAATTTAAGTATCAAAGTACCATAAAGACCTGGCAATTCCACTTCTAAGTATGCCCCAAGGTATTAAAAGCAGGGACTAAAACAGATATTTGTACACTGATGTTCATAGTGGCATTTTTCACAATTGCCAAAAGATGGAAGCAAACCAAATGTCTATTAATAGAAGAATGGATAGACAAAATATAGTATGTACATAAATGGAATATTATGCAGCCATAAAAAGGAATGAAATTTTGATACATGTGACAACATGGATGAACCTCGAAGACATCATGTTGAAAGTAATAAGCTAGATATAAAGGACACACTGAAAGTTCTCACTGATATGAAATAATTAAGATAAACAAATTCATACACTCAGAAACTAGAATACAGGATACTAGTAGCCAGGGTAAGGGTAGGGAAATGGGGAGTTAATGTTAAATTGATACAGATTTCCGGTTTGGGGTGATGGAAAAGTTTTGATGATGGATGGGGGTGATGGTAGCATAACATTGTGAACATAATTAACAGCACTAAATTACATATATGAATGCGGTTAAAATTGTAGGTTGTATGTGTGTTACTAGAATAAAAATTTTTTTAAAAACATAGAACTGTACCACAGTGAACTTGAATGTAAAATATAAACTACAGTTAATAGTACAATAATAATTTTTTATCAGTTGTAATAAAGATACCACACTAATGCAAAATGCTGATAATACAATAACAGGCATAGCTGTGTGTTGGTAGTTCTAGGGAACTCTATTTTCGGATTATTTTTCTGTAAACCTAAAACTGCTCTAACTTTTTAAAAGTTATGGTTTCCATCCATCCTATATGTAATACAAAGTAAATTTTTATTTTAAAATAACCTAAACTTTACATGTATGCTATACTACAATTAAATCCTTTCTGAATTACTTTAATTGCAAAAAAATGAAGGATAAAAAATTCTTCAAGCTTAGGTTGGGGGAAGGAGAGATGAGGAGGTAATGTTACAAATAAAGAATCAGGGATTACAATGACTTCAAAATTTGGGGTAGCAACATAAGAAAGAATAAAATAATACCTTCACAATCCTAATTTCCAGATTTAATTCCATATCTAGGGAAATAGTCAAATTTGACAGTGAAGTAATTTGGGGATTTCTAAAGTCTCAAAAGTTTTACCTCCTATTCACTTTCTTCCTGGAAACTGCTGACAATAGCAACGAGAAATGGGGCAAAAACCAAGACCAAGACAGAAATGGAACACAGGAAACAGGAAATCTATGCAAGAGAGGGGTGAAGAAATCTTCACCATGATGACGAAGGGACCAGTATGACAGCTGTATTGTACCAAGCCTCTGTTTCATTAGGGGTTTTTAGCAGTTTTTATCCTTCACACTGTGGAGGAATAAGTTTTACACTCTGAAAGACCTAGAGGCTGGTGATTTGTATGACTCCTCTTGTGGAAGGGTAAGCAAAGGGTTAGAAGAAAAGCTCCTAAATGAATTGGGTAAAGGTGATCAGCATTTATCCATTCCTTTATTCAACAGTTTGTTAAAATATGTAGGCTGTTGTCCCTCCCACCCTCCTTTAGCAACTGTTTCAAATCTTCGCTTTCCTCAAACTCTTCTTCAAGTACTTTTACCCACCCTTTTACCCTCTACCCTATGAAATGTCACAATTTTCCTTTCCCCAATTCCTTAAATGTCTTACAAAAATATGCCTCTTCACTATTTAAAAATCTGTGTGGTAAGCTAAAGGTTTATTTCACCCTCACCTCCTTTTCTTCTTTCCCTTGGTTACAAGTAGCTTTTGGTGATGCTGAGGTTTAGTAGCATAATATATCAACAAAGTTAGACTATGAAAGATTATCAATACCATACCAAATTCTCATATTCTCAGTTCCCAAATTCTCTGCAAATAAAGGATTTGCAGCACATTTGCCATTGAAACATAGCCTGACTACAGTAACCTACTTATTTGAGCTATTAAGGATGACTATTCCCATGTTTTCTGAGAGAAATATTAACATGTTTGATTCTGGGTGCTGCCCCAGACTCTAAGGTGATGTGAGGTAATATGCCTTTCTGTCTTTCTAAAGTTGCAAAATCCTGAGCTCCCAACCATGTCTGGCCCCAATGATTTTGATAAGGAATCGCTGACCATACTCACAGAAAGTTTTGCTTTACTTGAGTTCTTTACTCTGAAGGATCCGACAGCTAAGCTCCCACACTAACAAGGGACCTACCTCCCCTGGTTTCCCCAGCAGGAGCCCATGCTGGGAGAGGCAGAGACCAGACCAAGAGATGGAAGGAAGGGAAAAAAGGAAGAGCCAAGAAGTTACAATCTCATTTTGGAATCAAATTTTTTCACTTAAAATATCGCACACATAAGAAAACAAACAGGGAAGTGTATGTGGCTCAAAAGATTGGGCTTCCACCTACCATATGAAGGACCTGGGTTTGATCCCTGGGGACTTCTGGTAAAAAAAGAAAAAGAGAAAGCGTGCCTGCATGGTGAGCCAGTGCCCGCATGGCCAGCCAAGTGCCCACATAAGTGCCTTCATAGTGAGCCAGTGCCCGTGCGGCCAGCCAAGTGCCCACATGAGTGCCCACATGGTGAGCCAGTGCCCACATGAGTGCCCACGTGGTGAGCCGAGTGCCCACATGAGTGCCCACGTGGTGAGCCAGTGCCCACATGGCGAACCAGTGCCCACATGGTGAGCCGAATACCCACGTGGTGAGCTAGTGCCTGCACAAGTGAGTCATGCAGCAAGATGATGACACAACAAAGAGAGGAAAGGGAGAGTCAAGGTGAAGCGCAGCAGAGACCAGGAACTGAGGTGGTGCAGTTGACAGGGAAACTCTCTCCACATCAGAGGCCTGCATATTGGAATCCTGGTGAATCCTCGAGGAGAAAGATGAGAAGACAAAAAGAGAAATAGATACAGAAGATCATACAACAAATGGACACAGACACCAAAAACAACAGGGTGCAGGGAGGGGGAAGGGGAGGGGGAGGGGGGAAATAAATAAATCAAAACAACCTTTAAAAAACTCATAAAAAAAACAAACAAAACATATCACAAAAGAAAAACAATTTTTTTTAAAGTTAATATATATGGTTAAGTTTGACACTGGAATGAGTTGAAAAATGTGCCACTTTGTACTTTCATCTATTCATTTAAAGTATTTTATTCTTAATCAAAGAAATATCTGAGCACTCTGCGCTACCTGATGTTAGTCGTGCCTTTGAAGCTTGCTAGTACTTTTTGAGGCTTGATAGTACTTAGATGTGATTCTAAAACCATCAAACAGGTAAAGGGAGAGGGAAGCCCCCAGATTGCTGTGGGGACATTCTTTAATCTACATGCTGCACCCACTTACTCTACTGTGGTGTTTTGTTTATTGGTTTTGCATAATTTCATTTCTGTAAGTTATATGCATATATATTTTTTAAATCTATAGTTTGTAAATAAAACACCCAATGTGTCTTTCTGTTCAGATTTTTTTTTACCTTTATGAAAGGGAAAATGCTTAAAATATTTTTGCAGACGTAACCAACTAGGCCAGAAATAGCATAGCTTTGCAACTGTTTTCTTTTTGTTTTCATTTTATTTCTTTACCGGATCTAAATACTTAGGAGAATTTTCTCCAAATTTTTTTCCTTCTCTGGCAGATTGAATCTCAGCAGTCAATGAATTAGATAATAAGCCACTATAAAACACCTAAATTAATCAATCTAAATACAATCTTCCTTTACAAGTTTTTTTCTGTGTTTTTAGATGACTGTAAGAGAAGAAATTAAATTTTAACAGTTTTCTTATCAGAAAATCTAAAATGAAGGACCTTTGCCACTAGAAATGTTTCTCAACCAGTTTTAATCTATTTATCTTCATTTGAATGTCTTTTAGATAATGTAAAAAGTAATAAATAAAATGTATCTTCTATACTACATGCATAAGAACTTCTATTAATTGTATATATGCCTTTGATGTATTTCCCCTCAGGATTATCAACTGTGTGTTTGACAAGAGAATATTAAATAAATCTGTAACCAGTTGAAATTTTTGATTATTAAAAATATTGTAATAAGAATTATTTTGGGAAGTGGACTTAGCCCAATGGTTAGGGCATCTGTCTACCACATGGGAGGTCTGCAGTTCAAACCCCAGGTCTCCTTGACCGGTGTGGAGCTGGCCCATGCGCAGTGCTGATGCGCGCAAGGAGTGCCCTGCCATGCAGGGGTGTCCCCTGCATGGGGGAGCCCCACGCACAGGGAGTGCGCCCTGTGGGGAGAGCTGCCCAGCTTGAAAGAAAGTGCAGCCTGCCCAGGAAGGGTGCCACACACACGGAGAGCTGACCCAGCAAGATGACGCAACAAAAAGAAACACAGATTCCCGTGCCGCTGACAACAGAAGTGGACAAAGAAGAACACGCAGCAAATAGACACAGAGAACAGACAACTGGGGCAGGAGGGAGAAATAAATAAATAAATGTTTTTTTTAAAAAAGACATAACTTAAAAAAAAAAAGAATTGTTCCATGAAGAGTAAATATATAAAACTATTAAAATTTGAGCACAGTGTTCTGAATCTTCTTTAATGGTTATTCTTTTTAAAATATATATGACTTATTATAATATAATATAAAGCGATAAATGTTCTTCTATAACATGGTTTATTTAAGTAATTTCCCATAACTAGGCATTTTCTACCTGTGTTCACGATATCATTTTCCCCTTCTTCTCTAGCGCCTTGAGGCACTGATTAGGAGTGGTGAGTCCTCCTACGTTTTCATCCTTTTCCATTTTTGTTGCTCTTTCCCGTAGGGCTATAAAAATAATCAAGGCTCTCTCACCTGTTGAAAAGCAAACCCACCAAACTTTTTTCTCACCATGACTCTCTGCCCAGCTCCTGTCTTGTTTCTCTTCTTTTTCTCTCAGACAAGATTTTTAAAGATGAACTATCCACTCCATTTCTCAATATCCTCCCTTCCCTTTGACTTTTTAACCTACTATAATCTCTTTCACATTCTCATCATGAGTCCAGATTTTTATACCAAACTTGCACTCAATATCAATGATGATAAACATGCTTCACAACTTCCTCCTTATGACTCTCTCCGCCCTTGAAATCCATGAGAATTTCCTTTTACGTCCTCCTTTATTTCTCAATTGTATTTGCAGTTACCTATTTTCTGCCCCTTTCCTGCCCCATACTCTGGAGCTCCAAACAGTTCCACTTTAGCCTACCCACTCTTCTTTTTCTCTACATGGTCTCCTTTATGATTTCATTCATGTGGGTCCAACACCAGTATGATGATGACTTTGATGCAATATTTCTAAGTCTAATATCTCCCTCAGATGACAGGCCTGTGTAGTCAATAGCTTGTTGAATGGCTCCATCTGAATATCCCATAAGTATTTCAAAACCAGCACCCCAAAACTGAACTCAGCATCTATCCTCTGCCACCAAATCTGCCCCTCCTCACCATTCTGGTTTGTCAGTAGCATCTCCATGCCCCCAGCCACCCATGCCAGAAACCCGGCAGTCCTTCCAAACCTTTCCTTTTTTTTCCTGTCCCACACTTAACCACTAAGTTCAGTTTTCTAACCATTGTTTGGCTTCATAACCTACTTTCATTTCAACTTCCATGATACTGGCCTTTTCACCTTTATCACATCATGCATAGCACAGCCAAAATCTAGTTCTACAGCAAATCTGATCACATCATCCCCTTGCTGAAGACTTTAGAAATCTCCATCACCAACAAAGTCTGATTCTTTGGAATGATGCTTGAGACCCTCTAGGCTATGATTCTCATCAACTAAAGTTATCTCCTCAAATGTTTATTTGCCTCCATATCATTAGCACCAAATACATCCTTGGCATACAGCAGGCACTCATTAAATGTTTGCTAAAATGAATGAGCATTGACTGAGGGCTTATCATACAGTAAGCCAAATGTGATGTGGTGGTATAGTTCCACCTGTCAAGGAGCTCTCAGCCTCAAACAAGCAAGTGAACACTATGACATGATAAGTAATTCAATTTTTGACAAATTAAGCATAGGAAGTTCTGGGAGCATAGAAAATAGGCACCTGATTTAGTAAGGGATGGAGAGTGGTGCTGCAGGAAGCACCAGGGCAGCTTCTTGGTCAAGTTACCACCTGATGGTGCTATGTAATGAAATAGGTAAGCTCACCATTCATAAAGGGAGCAACCTGTGCAAATATCTAGAGGCTCTGCAGATGCTGCCCATTGGAGATGGGAAATGTCTCAATATGACAGGAGCCCAAGGCATCTGTGAGCAGTAGTGAACCAAGAGGCTGGTGAGCAAGACGGGGCACACACCTAAGCCTTAGGCATCTTTTATGTTAAGGATTTTATCTGTCCATTAGAAGACAGTGAGGAATTTTAAGCAAGAGGATGATATAATCAGAAATGGTTTTTAGTGATTTTTTAAATTATGGTACAGGGAATGGACTGAATGGCATTGAGACTGTCAACAGGAGGCTCCTTTAGGAGGGTATTACAAAAATTTGGGAAAGAAAGGAGGGGGGTCAGAACCAAGAAAAAGAACAGAAGGAAAGGAACATGGAAGCCACTTGGAGATGGCTCTTGAGGGTTCCATCTTACCATGCTTACCAGCTCCTCTTTTATATCGGGGGCTGTGATGGTTAAGTTCATGTATCAACTTGTCTAGATTATGGTGTCCAGTTGTTTGGTCAAGCAAGCACTGGCCTAAATATTACTATGAGGCTATGTCATGGGTTTAAATCATTTTAGTAATAGATAAGATTGATTGCATCTATTACTGATTACATCTACAATCAACTGAAGAGATTGCCTTCAAAAATGAAAGAAGTCTTATCGAATCAGTTGAAGGCCTAAAAAGGAGAAGTGGTGACTTCAGAAGTGAGAAAGAATTTCCGTCTAGACTTCAGCCAGCCAGATTTTCCAGGGGAAATCCCAGATCCCTGCCCTTTGGAATTTGGACTTACCCATCCCTGCAGACTTGTGAGCTAATTCCTATAATGAATTTCTTAATATTTATACCCACACACACATGTACACCCACATATATCAGTAAGTGAGCTCACCATTGATATATATCCTGCCAGCCCTGTTTCCCTGGAGAACTTTGACTAATATAGGGGCTGTGGAATAGTAGAATCCTTGCAGCAATAAACCATTCTACTGTATAACTCACGAAATTGGCATATACTTATGCAAAAAATATATTGTTTTTCTGAAATTCCTATTTAACTGAGAGTCCTGTATTATATCTGGCAGCTCTCCTGCCACCAAAATAATCATTACCTGCAGATAATAGGTCCCCTCAACAGTGTGTAGTCCATCAAATGCCCCTAGAGCATAAACCTCATCGGATCGCTTCTCGGACATCTGGTAGTTTAGATGGCAGCAGAGATCTTTTTGACAAACTGTATAATTTCCAGTGCTTCCTGTTAGCGCCACAAAGGTGAACTCATCAAAAAAGACAGTGCCTTTAAATTCCTGTTTTCCCACTGAGAGGGCTTCTATGCTGCTGGCATAAGATGTCCAGTTCACTGCTTCCGGCTGGCTTGGATGGGAAACCAGTTGTGCGAGGAGGAGTTTTCCCTCCTCTGTCTTCATATCATAATGAAATGCTCTTGGAGAATCAGGTGCATAGATGCCACTTCCTGGAAGGGATGAGTTGAAAATTATTTTTAAATAGGAAAGGAAAAAGGGATTCCATTATTGTTTTAAACTCACATGAATATTTTACTCCCTCTAAGATATATAATTCATTGATTATAGTAAAATGTGCTAATAAGGATAGAGAGGTGAGAGGAAATCCAGTAGAGTATGTCACCCAGCAACCAAAGAAGAAAGAGCATCAAGTAAGATGTAGCCATAGGGGGGAAAAAAGAAAAAAGAAAATGAGTGTATAGTCAAATTGAGTAGAACAAAATAAACTTACAAGAAAATTTAATTGATTCTATAGCACATCACCAGTTGGAAAAATGTCTTTAGCTTATTACATCAGGCCTATAAAGCTTAAAAAGATCACACCTTACCTGTCATTTTATATATGGGGTAATGTAAATTGGATGCAAGGAAATTGACCCCCATGCCCATAGACCAGGCAGAGTGGAATTCGATAGCTGACAAATGTGGCAAAACATTCATCCATGCTGTCGGGAAGAGAATGGTGTCCACGTGGAAATCTTTCACCAGGGTAACCGCAGGCTCATAGAAGAGAATATCAAAGCAGGTGAAAATGCCAAACCTTCCAAAGGTTGTGTTGAAAGTCACGATCTCAGGCCTCTTGGGTGAATTGAATTGACCTTCACCCATGAAAAGATTTTGCTGATAAACAGTAAAGGGGAAAAAAAGAGAGAAACCTTTTAGAAGTTGGCTTGGACATCCCTGTGCTAGAACCTATTAGTCCCAAACTCATCTCTGACCACCATCTTGATAGGGAAAAGGGACTAGTACATTAGAGAGTCAGAGGCTCTTCAAGCTGAAAGAAGCCTTCTGGTTCAACCTCCACATTTTCTAGGTAAGGACACAGAAATCCTCATCTGTAGAGACCCTCTTGTATCTCACCAGAAATAGAGGAGAAACAATTGCGGTCACCCCTCGGGCTGAAGTGTGGTTTGCTGGCCTGGCGGGGGAGCAGCCGCGGCAGGCCAAGCCGCTGCCCCCATAATAGGGTGGCTGGTCGGACTCACCGCCACCCCTGAAGGGAGCTCGGCATGGGCGCAGAGTGCCCTCGGGTCTCCCCTTCTCAGCAGCCATGCTTCCGCGGCCGCCCCTCCTCCCGGATGGCGCCACATGATGCCTGTAGGGCTGCACCCTTCTTCTTCTTTCTCCCTGCGCAGGCGCAGGGCGGAAAATTCCAGTCTGCCCTTTTCCCCTCCCCCGACAGCAGCAACAGCCAGGCGTGGGCGGGAAACTCAAGTCTGCCCTCCACCCCAGCAACAGCAGCCACCAATCCCTAAACCCTGCCCCTTCCCCCAGCAACAGCGACAGCCAATCCCTAACCACCACCCCTCCCCCGTCCGGTACCGCCCACTGACCTTTCGCCGGCAACCAATCAGAACAGGGCGTGGCTTCGACCAATCAGCCTTCCCCAGCCCCTATAAAACTGTTGCCTCTCCCTCAATAAAGTGGACTTGCGTGTTTACCTTGTCTCCCCGGTAGTTCTTCTGCCGTGCGCCCTCCAGTCCTGAGAGCCCCCGACAAGGGCCTGGCCTCCCTTGTCCCCAGTTTGTCGCCTGCTTCTCCGGGCGACCCCTTCGTCGCCTGCTTCTCCGGGCGACCCCGTCAGCCGAACCGCGCAACCCCTTGTGAGACCGATCCCTCGTCTGCTGCCGGACCAACCCCTCGTCCCAAGTGGGACTGACTCCTCGTCCAGAGCTGGACCGACCCCTCGTCCGCAGCCAGACCCCACCTCTACTGACCGAGCAAGCCGTCGCAAAAATAACTTCTGTTTGCCAAGACCACTTAACTATTTCCCATGGGCAAGGAATTTTCTTTGCAGCTTTCCCCTCAAGACTAAATCTGTCTGGGAAAGAATTTTTTATTCTAGTCTTGGCTCACTGCCAGGATGTACCTCTAAAAGGACAAAGCTCCAAAGGTACATTTCAATGCAGGTAGCTCCTGCTGGCTCTGCACACTTCCATCATGTCAAGACTGCTCCTGAGTGCACAGGAGAGTGTGTGTCTAGGAATTTACCTGACCTAATCATTGCATTCTATACTTTGTCTCTACTCTGTTCCTAAATAAGCTTAATGTAATCAATAATAATGATATTTTTCCTCCTTGCATACTTTATAATGATAACCTTCAGTAACTGAATTATTCACAGGTTAATTCTACCTTGTGGTAGCGGGCCACCAGTCTGCCCTCAGAATCAAACACCACATTAGTGTTGTACTGGTAACGGCCGTCAGGAGGACACTGAGGGTCACTAGCATTGCAAGGTTTCTTGTCCCCAATATTTGCCACAACATAGATAGTGTTGTCCTTGGCCAGGCAACTGAGCCTTTCTTGCACTGGGGTGTGTCCAAATCTGGTAGGTGTTCATTAGAAGAGGAAAAAAAAAAAAAACTTAGTTTTTAACGAAATTCAGTAAGATAGTTGCTTAAACATATTAATTAATAATCACAAAATTCACTTCTAAATGACAATAGAAGAGAAGAGTTAAGAACAGAGTTCAGAGGAAACCATGCTTGTGGGAGTTTGCTTGTAGGAAAATGTTCTAGGATAAGACATGACCAGGCATATGTGTTTTGTTTTCCCCTTCATAGAGTCTGTCTTCATCTATAATCATTATTCATTCATGTGCTCATTTTATGTCTTCCGCATCCTATAGATGTTATAGGGCAGGTGACCCACATCTCTGTTCACTGAACCCAGCACAATGCCTGGCAGAAAAAGGCATTCAAAAATATTTGAATAATGGAACCAAAACTTTGAGGTTAGGAAGAAGAAATCTTGTTCAGAGAATTAGTCAGTCTGGCAAGAGCAGACACCCTTAGGGAAGAAAAGAGTGAATTTAAAAGATGCAAAGCTTTGCACAAGATGCAAGAAAACACTTTCAAATTTAAAAGACAAAGGGATATTAATAAATTTTTGAGGACAGAAGTAACATAACCTGAAATTTTTCTTACAGAGATTGATTGGGTATGATTGTAGAATGTACTAGAAGGGTGAGAAACTAAAGACAGGAGTATCATAAAGAATCTATTACAGGGAAGTAGAAGTGGTTCAAGTGATAGGGCCTCCACTTACATATGGGAGGACCAGCTTCAATTCCTGGGGCCTCCTGGTAAAAAAGAAAAAGAAAAAGTGTGCCTGCATGGCAAGCCAGTGCCCGCATGAGGGCCATGCAGCAAGCCAAGCGCCCACATGCTGAGCTGAGTGCCCGTGCGAGTGCCTGCATGGCGAGCTGAGTACCCACGCAAGTGAGTCATGCAGCAAGATGATGACACAACAAAAAGAGAGACGAAAGGGAGAGTCAAGGTGAAGCACAGCAGAAACTAGGAACTGAGGTGACGCAGGTGACAGGGAGACTCTCTCTCCACATCAGAAGTCCCCAGAATCAAATCCCAGTGAATCTTAGAGATCACAAGTGAATGGACTCAGACAGCAAAAACAGCAAGGAAGGTAAGAATCTATTGCATTAGTCCTGATAAGAAGCAACAAGGGTATTGTTTTAGCAGTGAAATTAAATTGGAATTTTGAAATGTAAGACCTGAGAATGTGTATAACATATTTACCTCCTATTGACACAACCCAGAAACAATAAATAGTTTGTGCTAGGTTATTGAAGAATAGCAGAGAAGGCTAAAAGAAATAACTATTGCATGCATGAAAATTTGGTACCACCTGCTGACAAATAGTAGTGAAAGTTTTCTTTGAGTATCAAATCTTGGCCATTAGATCTACAAACATCGATGGCACCTCAGCACTGCACTTTGGAGCCATTTAAAACAGCAAAATCTCCAAGCGAAAGCACAAAAATGTTGAAAACATGGCACCAAATACACAACATGGTACATATGCCATGAAGAGGACACTTGGACACTTATGAGAGCTGAAGCAAGAAGGCAGAGCAAAGCCTCGTCTGACCTCAGCTGGAACATGTGTGTCAGGAGACTCACATAATTCACTGTTCTGCACGGTCTGGAAATGACTATGAAAATGTCATAAATATTGATTGGGGTTACAAATAAATTTTAGCAATTGGGCAAATTTGCAAATAACAGAATCCACAAATAATGGGGCAAATTGTAATTATGATACACAGAAACATGATGAAAGTGGATGATTAATCTAAACAATATTTGAACTTTTTTAAAATCAATGTGTTGCTGTAAGCAATCACAATAGCTAGTTTGGGGTTTTGAGACTAGTTCCAAAAGAGGAATTCCTAAAACAATTTTAGCTGTGCTGCATTAGGAAATAAGTTAACTAATACAATTCTTTTGAATATAAGATACTGTTTTAACCTACATTAAAAGTAATAGGTTCCCCGGATAATTCCAAATAGAAAGGCCTCCCTATTGGTTCCCTGAGAGCTAACAGGTGAAGGCAGAAAAGCAACCAATCAGAACAGCAAATAGCTGAGCTCCTCTTTACTGGGGGCAGGGGGAAGGGGAGAGGAAGGCCTTTAAAAGACCTAACCTGGGACCCCTGTTGCTGATCTCACCTTCCAGGACACCCGCACCAAGGTCTCAGGTGTGTATTTTTCCTTTTTCTTGTTTTACTGGCCTATTTTTTACTGGCCTCATCTTAAAAAAAAATAGGGTTACTTTCATCACATTTCCTGTTTCTGTAGTCTAGACTGCCACACAATTCTGCTATATGACTTACTAGGTTAATAAGAAACTTAGACTTTTAGGATTGTATTATATACATTAGCCTCAACAGGTATTGTTACAATGAAAATTTTATTAATCTAAAAGCTGGCATGTGAGCCTATATTTCCCATTCACTCATGCAGCTCTCAAAGGGAATTTTCTATTCACGAACAAAAAGTCAGAAGGCGGGGGTTTGGGTCTGGCTCTCCCACTACCTACCCCTGTGACTCTCGGGTTCATTCCCTTAATGGAAAAATATTTTTACTGAACTTAATGGTTTCTAAATTCCCTTCCAGGACTAATTTCTGTTAGTTCCCAATTCATACTCACTTTCCTAATAAATGTACCCATAAGTAGATGAAAAATAAAACTTGAAACATGGAGTTTATAGTAGATCTTGTGCAAAAATCATCAATAATGTTTTCCCAGGTAAGACAAATTGATGTTCATCATTTAATTTTTTCCCCACCCGTTTCTTTACCTGCTGGGATCATTACAAGGGATCCAGTTTACTTGAGGGTCAGGGATATCCTCCAAGTACGGATAGATCGTTTCCCTATTGAAGGTCCAGCCATAAATCCCATCTTCTGGAGTTACAATAATATGTGCACCCTGTTAAAATGTAGCTTAGTTAAAATAGTTTCCAAATAAGGCAATAGTCAAAGAGGGGGCCTAGGAGAGTGTTGACCAGCTGAGGGTAAACCTCTGCCACCAAGATGCCTTGAAGAACTATCTCAGCGACTCTAAATCTCATTAAAACTGCTCTAGAGGACCAAGGTGGGTTTTTCCTGGGTCTCTCTGCCCTGCCTTCCAGAGCTGGTTGTTTGTATGTGTCACCTTGGCAAGGCTCTGGTATCCAGGGGTTCAGTCAATCACTGGCCTAGATGCTGCTGTGAAGATATGTTGTAGATGGGATTAGCACCCGCAGTCAGCTGACTTTTCAGGGAAAGAGATGAGCTTCAATCGTGTGCTGCGTGGGCCTGCTCCAATCATACAGAGGGCTTAAGAGAAAAGAACTGAGCATTTCCAAAAAAGAAGAAATTCTGTTTCAAGACTACAGATATCAGAGTCCCTCTTCATTTCAGCCTGCTGGCCTCAACACCACATCATCCCTCTGGCCAGCATTTTCCAGCACACAGCCTGGCCTACAGATCTACTGCTGGCCCCCTAATCACATGTGCCAATTCCTTGAAATAAATCTCTTACTGTATAGCTACATATATCCCATTGATTCTGCTTCTCTGGAGACTGATACACTTTCCTTGTCTGCCAAATCTGGGCTTTTTTCTCCCTTTCTTAATCTGTTATTTTCTCTATTTTTGGCATTTATTTTCTTTTCCCAACCACTTTCTTCCCCTGCCATTGTCATTTCTATGCAACTTTTTCGTTCTCTCATAGACATTAATAGTTTTCTAGGCCACTAACAGTTCTGCTGCCCAGGGTAATTGTTAATTATTGACAGCTTTCCCTCAAATTAACCCCATCCCTGAACTTTGGCCCATTGTTGTATTTGAGTTATTGAGACTGATTGATAACTGAAATTCTCGATTGTACTTCTTCCTATGCTCCAGCCTTCCCTACACAACACCTGACCAGGATGCTTGCTTCTCAGAAGGAGGGGCCGTATGCGGGCTACTTGCCATCACTGGGCCTAGAGGTTCCCCACAAAGGTAACCCTGCACCTTCTGATTGGAGGCTCCCACTATAGGCTGGTGAGGGCTTAGGAACGGTGGGACTAGGCATGAAAAGAACCTTAGAACTCTGATGGCCTTTTCGTATTTTGTCAAGTATAAGAATGCGTATGGCTAGAGATATATGTCTGATGTATATAACTGTGGCTTTCATCCCACCTCATATTTCCCTGGTCTATCTCTGATCTACGAAAATCTCATTTAAAGCACAGTCATTCAAGCCACACACTAACACTGCAGGATTGGTTTTAAACTTAGCCTTTGACTCAGCTTAAGGGCTTTCTATGCATAGCCTATGTACCTTTATCTTGAACTTAGATTGAAGAATGGAATATAAGTTAAATTCCTTAACACACGGTTCAGTGATTTGCAAGTTAAGTTTAATTGTTTGGGTAGCATCAACTCACCTGAGAACCTGCAGAACCTCAACAGCATGAAGATCACCAACACATTATGACCTGGGCTCCCCCCCCCAAAAAAAAAGACCTGGACCTTTTTCCCACCCCTTTCTCCTCTGCCCTCTAACTTATCAGGAAAAAAGAACAAAGGATGTTGATTTCCCAGCTAGTTCCTCAAAGGTCTGTGCTTCTTATTGATGACCAAACCATTTCTTGCTCTGATGATTTTGAGAGGGAAGCACAACTCCAACGGTAAAACAAAGGTCCTTGGCTCTCCCCACACATATGTCATCCAAAAATGTTCCTGGCTGTCACCGTGACTCCTGTCTTCCAAGGAGAGGAGTCCTGCATAGAACCCCCCACCCAAGAGACTGCTACCTGCTGTGCTGCAGAGATGATTGCTCCCTGCAAACGATCCAGATTTCGGTTCATTAGTACCAACGCCTCCTCTGGGGACACAGCTGTGAGGGTGACGTTAGGCAATATCACCGCATGCTCGTACACAGCTGTAGTAAAGGTATCCATGCAGCTGGCGTTTAAGACACAGAGAACAAAAACCGCCACATAAGCCAACAGCTGAGATGCGATCATGCCGAGTTCCAATGATTGCTGGCAAAAGAGAAAGAAAAAAAAAATGAATCACCTGGGTCCTGAGTCTTGATATTTTACAAATAAATTACAAAAGCTAATTCTAAGAAAGCCCTACAATTTCACATCATTTTTTTTAAGACAAGAAACGACTTTTCCTTATCAAAGGGTCTTGTAAAAATCAAATCAGGAAATGCGTGTGTAAATAACTTGAAGCCTACATAGCTTTATGCTTGTGAAATTATTATTGCTATCCTCACGTGAATCAGAGCTCCGCTCATTTGTATATTTTCATTTCCTGGGTAAGCCAGAACAAAGGGGAATACAAACGGGAAAGGGACTATCCATTATCTATTGTTATGTAACAAATCACCCCAAAACCAAGTGGGTTAAAACAACAAGCCTTCATTATCTCACGGTTTCTGTGGGTCAGGAATTCAAGTGCGGCTGAGCCGGGTGCCTCTGGCTTAGAGTCTGTCACAGGCTGCAGTTTAGCTGTGTTCCAGGACGGCAGTCACCTCTACTCTCTAGGCTTGACCTAGGGAAGAAGCACTTTTGTGCTTACTCATGGGCTAGGTGACAGGCCTCAGGTCCTCCTTGGCTTTTGCACAGAGGTGGCAGTTCTTTGCTGCATCCGCCCCTGAACGGGCCAGCTCACAAGTGGGCAGCTGGCTGCCCTCAGAGGCAGGGAGGAGAGGAGTCACCCAAGACCAAAGAGGCCAAAGTCTCTTTGTAAACTAATCTGGACTGTGACACCTCATCACTTTTGTTGCCTATTCATTCGAAGTAAATCACTAAGTTCAGGCCACGCTCATTGGGAGGCAACTGCACCACGATGTGGTTGAGGTGGGACCACGGTGGCTGTGGTGGTTTGAAGTTGTATGTAGACCAGAAAAACATGTCCTTAAATCTAATCCATTCCTGCGGGGGTAGCCACTTTGGGCTACTTCAGTTAAGGTATTACCTACCTCTTAATCCTCTTACCGGAGTCTTAATCCTCTTACTGGAGTCCTTTATAAATGGAATGGATAAGAGAGAGAGGGAGAGAGCTGCAAAAGCAAGAGGCTGCAATCAGTGAAACCTGGAAGAGAAGGGAGAGACCAGCAGACACCACCATGTACCTTGCCATGTGGCAAAGGAGCCAAGGATTGTGGGCAGCCAATCTTTGGGAAGAAAGCATCATCCTGATGATGCCTTGGTTTGGACATTTTCCTGGATTCTAATTATAAATTAATAAATTCCTGTTGTTTAAGGTGAATCATTTCCTGGTATTTGCTTTCATGGTGCAAGCAGCCTGGGAAACTAAAACAGGACCCATCTGAGAGGCAGCCTACCTCAGGGTCATAGAGAGGGAAGGTAAAGAGAGGGAAAGAGACAGTAGAGAGAAGAAAGTAATATAAAACAGAAAAGAGCCTCACAGATTTAGATATGGAATGAGTGGGCAAACTTTGTTTCAGTATCATTTGTTTCAGTATTAAGTATTTCTTATACTTGTAGAACCAGTGTTTATGATAATCCATTTAGTTTTTTATGTATATTTGATTTTGGATTGTGCTTTTATAGTATAATATGCAAATGAGTACATCTGACTTTTTACTATTCAGTGCTATATTAAGTTTATCAGGGACTACCAAAGTACCCAAGGGATTGTATAGATTGTACATTTCCTCCATCCTCCTGAGTCTCACAGTAAACACCAGCTCCCATCCTACATTCTTTACAGCAGGAAGTAGTTGTTGCACAATAATTTATATAAGGAGGCTCTGAAATTAAAGTTAAAACTGAAATGAGTTATCAAGAGGTTAAAAGAAATTACTTCTTTGACCTTATTATATGTCAAAATATTAAGTAAAAACCACATATTTATAATCTACTATGTTCAGCAGACTGTGCTGGAAGCTGGGATCACACATATAATCCTGTTCAACAGTTAAGGAACTTGTATTTTTGCCTGGAATTCAGACAAATTGAAATAAGAGAAAGCATATATTGACTCTGGAGCCATAAAGCCTGAGGTAGGGTCCTGGATTTTTTACTTACTAGCTCTGTGATAATGGGTCATTTTATTAACCACTCTGAACCCCAGTTTCTTCACTTATAAAATGAAAATTGTAATAAGACTTCTTCAAAAATTGCTTTCAAGCGTAAATGAAACAAATGACAGCACGCTGGTGGTTCCCCAAAACTGAGCTCCTCTTTGGGAACACAAGGAAGCTGTGACAGTTAGGTTCTTATATCAGTTTGGCTAGGTTATGGTGTCCATTTGTTTGGTCAGGCAAGCATTGGCCTGATTATTACTCTGAGGGAATTTTGAGGATTTAAATTATTTAAATCATTAGTAAGTTGATTGCCTCTATGACTGATTACTTCTACAATCAACAAAAGAGACTGACCTCAGCAATGAGAGGTGACTTCTTCTCCAATTAGTTAAAGGTCTTGAAGGGAGAACTGATTATTTTATCAGTAAGAAAGAATTTCTGTCTCTCCCTCAACCAGCCATCTTCTCTTAGGATTCATTGGAAACATCACCAAGTTTCTCAACCTGTGGCCTGTGGTATGGAATTTGGACTTGCCAATCTCCAGAGTAATGTGAGCCAATTCTGATAGTAAATCTCTTATTATTTACATATATAGAGATCCCATCAGATCTGTTTCTCTGGAGAACACTGACTAATAATAATATGTGCAGTTAGAGGTGACATTTCCCAGCCTCCCTTCTGCTAAGGAAGGACCCCATGACAATGAAATCTGAACAATTCTGCTCCACCTGCTTTGAATGGAATTACATTCCTGCACTTTATTTCATTTCCCCTTCCTGCAAGCAAATGTGGACATGTCTGCAGCTTAACTCTGATCCTGACAATGAGGATCACATCCTAGAAGATGGTGCAGCAAGAAAACAGAAGGAACTTGAACCACTGATCACCATGTGGTGCCAGGTTGCCTCACTACCTGATCTACTCATAGAGAGAAATACGCTCCTCTTCTTCAAGCCACTGTATTCTATATCTCTTTGTTAGAACAGCTTAGCCTCTTTACCAGAATGAATGCAAAAGAAAAATATCTGTGCAGGGCTAACATGACACTGCACTCAATAACATTAAGTGGTAATATCATTGGAGGTGAGGAGGCCTGGTGATTTGCTGACTCTGAAATGCCCTTTAATAGAAAGGAGGGACAGAAGTCAGCTTGTATGAAGTGAAGGGTGGTAAGGAAGGTGGGCCCACCAGGGTATGTAATGCAGCCTCTGGACAACCATCTAGGAGAGAGAAGGAAGAAACCTAGAAAGAACCCACAAGAGGAGACTGATGCAAATTGAGCATGAAGGGTATCGGGAATGAAGACAAAGAGAGAAGGGATCAGGGAATCTGTGAGTAGAGACTCATCAGACAACTTTATTATCTACAAGTGACTCTATATATACATAAGCTATCCTGATAACAAGCAATGTAGCTACACATTAAGAATACTTGCAAATTAAAGAACTTATCTCAGAGTACAAAGATTTAGTGTTCCTTTTAAACTGCAAAGTGTGTTTGCTCATATTTCTCCTGGCCCAAGACAGCTTCATCCTGTTTACCCAAACGGTTTAATTGCTGCATTTCTTATGTTAAAAGCATGGCCATGGAAACAGCACATCTCTTCCTGCAAGACCATTAGGTCTTTTATTTCCAAAATTTCCCCCTTTTTGTTTTAGTCGAGGTGACTGTGCCTGTCTTAGGTTGCTCTTCTCTTAAGAGTCTTGCCCATCATTGACTACCAGCCAAGCTCATCAACTACAGGAAGTTATTGAGGTGCTTTTACCAGCACCAGATTATTCGCACATCCCATAGCTGCTATGCTTTGCAATTTTCTTTGAAAGGACTGTCCAGCAAAGGCAAAAATCATGAGCAACAGAACAAATATGATTAGCCCTACTCCTAAAGCTGACAGGAAATGCTGTGATTTCCACCAATTAACTGGATTAAACTTCATGATATGTGAAATTATATCTGAAAAAACATCCTCATCATTAGCTACATGTATTTGATTATGAGAGATATCTAATATTTTTCTTTGTAACTCCATTATTTCTAGAGAAATATTACTTTTATGACCTAGTAAATGATTTTTTATTTTTTCCCATTCTATATCTGATGAATTATAAGCAAGAGGAGTAATACAAAAGTTCTTTTCATTCCAATCACATTTCAACCTTCTTAACAAGTTTAAATTATACAATTGATCTCCAATATGTAAAACAGCCAATTCTAAATCATTCACCTGATTATTCAACTGTTCATCAATGTGTTCTTGGCTATGCCACAAATCACTAGCATTTTTATGCCAATCATGTACAAATTGCTGTGTTTGCACGGTTTCATGTAAAGCTATGGCTGTGGTAGCAGCTGCTGTAATAATTCCAGTCAGTCCCAGATGTTGACAATAAGGAGTCCAATAAAATGTTTTGTTCGCTTCAGAAATTCTTGTGCCATGTGAAGCAGCAACTGGGTTTCAGGGGAGGATTGCCAAATCTGTGTCATTCTTACAGGTATCCAAATGCCTCTTCTTCTTCTTGCCATCATTATTGTTTCTCCATCCTGCAACACACTTTCTGATAGACAAGTATACAAAACACTGTTTTCATAAAACAATGAGTCATTCCTAAGAGTTATCTTCCCAGTTATGAAAACAAATGGATCTCTAACACAGACCTTAAGATGATATGTTGGTTTAAGGGTCAAATACTGTCCTGTCTTATTTTTATTTCCCAATCATTCATATGCAGGGGCAAGTCCAAGAAATATTTTCCACAAATTCATTTGTATATTATGATTATAAGTATCATTAACCCAAGGGACTGGTATCCATTTCCAATTAACAGATTTATTAGTAAATATAGTTTGTTCCTCTAATGACCATGAAAAAGGATGTTGCATATTACTGATTACCTGACTTTTATTGTTAAATCCATACCAAGCAAATCTGCCATTGTTATTACTGGGAGTCCCCATGGGAGCACTTTCCCAAACTATTCCATAGGAATCATTAAAGACGACAGATCCTCTTCCTATATGGCATTCTTGCCATCTTTCTTTCCAGGTTCTCGGGGTGGACAATTATAATTCTTTGTCTTGGTCAGAAAAGAATTGTATGATGGAAATACCATTATTAATAATTTGGTACCATTAGCTTTCATAGTTATCATAGTACAATTTTGTGTTTGCATGTAGGGAGGACTTATTCCTATACATAATGGTCTATGATCAAAAGGAAGGGTAAGATTATATATTATCTTCCCTTCTTCATCAGGTTTTAAGGGTAGTCTATCATCTATAGACCCAGGAAACACATATGTTTTATTCAAAAATATAGGAAATGATGGGTTTCCCCATGTTAGAGCACATACTAGAGGTGGGTTAGGAATGTAAGCCCAATAAGTATGATTTTCACCTGCATGACCCAGAATTACTAACAACGTGATGAAGAAAGGAGGAATCATCATCAAAATTCTCTTTCTTCTCCTCTATCCATGGTTTAATCTGTTGAGCTGGCAGTCAGATTTGTTCCCTGTCTTCTGTAATGACAAGAGCTTATCCTTGACCCCACATTTTTACCATAGCAGGGTACCATGTGTTATCTAAATCTTTTTATAATATATCAGTTGTTGAAGGTTTTTACAATGTCCTTATTTTCCCTCCCAGAACTGTCCAACTGCTGATGTATGAGTGTTAGCCTGAATGTTAGGAATGTTCAGAGTGCAAAAGGCTTTGCTTAATATAACTGCTGGCCGAAAATCATTAATTAAACTCATCTCTGTTATGTCTATGGGGGATATCCCTTCATTTCCCCCATTTTTATTTAAAAATTTATATAAATAGGTTTTTAAAATACCATTAGTTCTTTCTATGATAGCTTGTCCTTTGGGATTATAGGGGATTCCAGTACTATGTTGGATATTCCATGCTTTACAGAAATTAGAAAATGATTTACTAGTATATGCAGGTCCATTGTCAGTTTTAATCTTATTAGGCACACCCATAATAGCTATAGTAGCAAGACAACAATGAATAACAGGTTTTGCAATTTCTCCTGTCATAGCAGAAGCCTAAGTAATTCCACTACATGTATTTACAGCTACATGGATGTATGCTAATCTGCCAAAGTAAATTAATCTCCATATTTTCAGAAAGAAAAACAGTTTCAATATGGTTAACAGTATAGCAAACACAGGCAGAATCAGTTATTATGGGTTCATGTACATTAGAAAGTAATTGAATAATGGCTGACACTTCTACTTTTTGGGGTGATGTTTGTTCAGTATCAATAATATATTTTTTTAAGTGGACCCATAATATCCAGCTCTTCCTTTTCCATTTCCATCTGTAAAATATACACTAGCATTTTTTTATTGGTTGGTCCCATACTATTACATTGATGACAAAGGCTGTGTTTTGAAAAAATGTTAGAAATTTATTTGATGGTAAATGAGTATCAAGTATCCCAATAAAATTAGAAAGAGCAGCCTGCCATAATAAATTGTTTTGCCATAATTCAGTAAATACTTTTGTTTACTATTATGCTGAAACAATGGTAAATTTTCAGGATTTTTATACACTCTTTAAGTATTCATATGAACTTTTTACTCATACAACTTTAATTAACAGAGGGTTAAAGAATTCCATTTAATTTTATAATACTTTTAAACACTTTCTGTTCGACTTATAACATATTAAAGGAACTTAGCTATTTTATTACTTTCCTTTTTACAAGGTAAAAGAACAAATCTTTTGCAAGAGTTTGAAATAAAACGATACTTTCAGGATTTGACCTTGAGAAAGCAGGTTTGAACATTATGTTCCTTTGAAAATGATAAGACTTGCTTCTTAGAAAACCAAGGCGATGATAAGGTTAAACTACAAGAAACTTTTTTTTTTTTTTAAGATTTACTTTTTATTTTTTTTCTCCCCTCCCCCCCCCCCCCCCCCCCCAGTTATCTGCTCTCTGTCCATTTGCTTTGTGTTCTTCTGTGACCACTTCCATCCTTATCAGAGGCACCAGGAATCTGTGTTTTTTTTTTGTTGTGTCATCTTGCTGCGTCATCTTGCTTAGTCAGTTCTCTGTGTGCATGGCACCATTCTTGGGCAGGCTGCACTTTCTTTCATGCTGGGTGGCTCTCCTTATGGGGCACACTCTTTGCACTTGGGGCTCCCCTACACAGGGGACACCCCTGTGTGGCATGGCACTCCTTGCGCGCATCAGCACTGCACATGGGCCAGCTCCACACGGATCAAGGAGGCCCGGGGTTTGAACCACAGACCTCCCAGGTGGTAGGCAGACACCCTATCCAATGGGCCAAGTCTGCTTCCCTATAAGAAGCTATTTTGATAAGACAGACTTTCTTTGTATACTGATTATTCAGGAGAAAAACTCTTCATAAACTTTTTCCAAAACAGACTAATGACTTGAGAAACATTAAGAAATAACAAAATTTAATTTTGTATTAGTATATTAATTGATACTAAAACTTTATAGCCAGACCCATCGACTCTTACTTAACTTTAACCATAAACAAACTTGTCAAAATAATGATTCAATTTGGATATATGCAAACATAACTTTTCTTTCTTTCAAATACCTAGTAGCATGAAATACTAGAAACAGTTTTTAGAAACATTTTGGCAGGGGAGGCTGGCTGCCAACACAATTTTCTGTTTTAAAATTACCTTTTGTTGTTATTATCAATTCAGTTTTTGTTTAACAATGACTTCTTGGAATTAGCCATTTAAACACTTCAATTTAAACAATGCTTCCATAAACTTATTATTATTTATAACCATATATACTATAATTACATTATCCTAAGACAAATTTTACCTTTACAGAACATATTCCTTTACCCAAATTTACCACAATACCCTTTATAACTTACCACATGCATTCAAGTCCTGTCCTGCATATGTTCTTTCTGATTTTATGAAAACCACCTGTCTTATTTTAGGACAAAATACTTTTTGAACAAATTTACCAAATTTTAGTTAGCACTTCTACAAACTTTTACATTTTAAAATATTTATTCCAGTTTTACATCCTTTATTTTATTTTGTGAAGAAAAATAAACTATTCATTTCAATTTAAGCACGAATCATTTTTTATGAAGAGATTGTAATTTCATTAATTAAGACTTACAATTTTTATCATTGTAGAGATCTCATTAACATTTAAGCTTAAGTATTAATATAAGTGCTTATTTTTTGCCATTTGAATAGAGCTCTTTTAGAAATTTTTATTTATTAATTTATATTACCATCTGGAGGTATCAAAATATACACTGACATTGAACAAAGAGACAAACACAAAATACGTACAACACACCAATAGAAACATAAAGTTTACAATTTGACTCATAATTTTTACTTTCTTACATTTTCAGTATAGCTGTTTTCAAGTTCTCCATTATTTCACATCTTAGATTTTACTGTTTTTAAGATTTCTTCTGGAATCCATGTTGCCTGTAACATGCAAGCTAGTGCTTGGAAACACTTTTATTAGTTACCAGCAAACAGTTAAGATAATTTGAGCAGCATAAATGTAGTTAAGCCTTTTATTTAGCAGTTTAGACAGACCATTAACACAAATTTTTTAGATTACTACTTTTTAAGATTACACTGAGATTTGAAGTTCAGGAGTAAACTCTTGATTTAAAACCAAAAATTCCTGTGAACCCCTTGATAAAATATTTTGCACTAATTTTATTATTTTGGTTAAAAGGCCCAATCAGAATTAGCATGGAAACAAAACAGAACACCAATGTTGTAATGTTTTTCTCCTTTTCCAACAGTTTAATTCTAGTGCTTTTCATGGCCTCAGCAAATGCTGCCATCTGATGTGTAGTGGAACCTATGTCCTGGCAAGCTTTAATATAGTTTTGTACTGACCCTCCTGCTGCCTTAATGGGTCTAATAGCATTTTTGCACTCACTATTTGCTTGATCAAATGCAAGAATTAATAAAATTAAGTCTCTAGCTTCTGGAATTTCTATAGTTTTAAAAATAATATTCAATAGCCTAGCTATAAACTCTACATATGGCTCATTTACTCCTTGTATAACTTTAGCAAAGGATTGTGTAAGTCTCCTAGGGGATGAAATTCTTCTCCAAGCTGCTAAGCAGGACATTCTGACTTGAACTATTGCTACATCATCATACTGCATTTGTCTAGCAACTCCTGTCCAAGCTCCTATTCCCAATAATCGTTCTGCAGATAGAAGTACCAGAAGGTCTTGATTAGCATTTCGCTGGTCAGTCATATTAGCCTCACCGGTCCACCAAGTTTTAAATTACAGAAATTCCATGGGGCTAAGAACAGTGCAGGCTAACATTTCCCAACCCCAAGGAATCAATCTATCTACCTGAGCCATGCATTGAACTAAGCCAAACATACATGGAGAGTTAACCCCATATCGCACACAAGCCTGTTTTAAATCTTTCAATAGTTTAAAAGGTATTGGTTCATGATGGAACTCAGCTCCTCCTTGAGGATTATTAACATCTGATGGAGTTGTCATACTGTAACTGGAAAAGCTGATAACAATTGCATGGCCTCTGGATCCCCTTGTTGAGATCGTTGCAATAAACAGCACATTAAAGGTGTTTGAGGAATGTGTTGGGAACAACTATCTTATTAATATAGGGGAAAGCATCTGCCGTATCTGAAAAAAATCCCAGTGCTGAGGTCAAGGTGGCCACAAGCGGCAGCTCATCAGGCACAGTAGGTTGAATTGGATACAAGTTAGGATAAGAGCCTGGACGAGATATGTGGAGATTGGACATTACATTAGAGCAGACAGTTATCTTCTTATCTATAAAAGGATTAGTACTAGGATTAGGCATAAAGCCAGGAGACTCTCCTCCACCTTCTGGCTCAGAATTTAGTTCTCCCAAATGGCCTTCCATTTTTTGTTTGTCTATGGGTTTTGAAAATATAGTAATTTCTTCTTCATCTTCCTCTGATTGTAAAGGATCTAAAGCAGCAGCAATTTGGTGGCACAAGGCCCACACAGATAAAGGAATGGATTCCCCTTTTTGGTATGTTCTTCATAAGGTTTTTACTACCTGTCTCCACTGTTTCAAATTTAAAACATTATGCCCCTGAGGCTGAAACCAGCAACAATGCTTTTGTATTAAAGCAAACAATTCCAGTAACTCAGAGGTTTTTACAGGCACCCCAGTAGTTTCCAACAAGGTTTTTAACACTTGTGAATATTCTTCCAAACATCCCAGTTGATTACCCACTACCCTGATGATCTGCGGAAATGTTACTTAGCAAAAAGACTCAAGTCAAACTTCTTTGGATGATATTCATGACCCTCGCTGGAGTCCTTTCTGCTGGTTCCTGGATACTATTATGGAAGACACTTCTTTGTGCCCCACATTGGGCACTAGATGATGCAAATTAAGCACAAAAGGGTACTGGGAATGAATACAAAGAGAGAAGGGATCAGGGGATCTGTGAGTAGAGACTCATCAGACAACTTTATTATCTACAAGTGGCTCTCTATATAAGCAATGTAGCTACACATTAATAATACTCATAAATTAAAGTACTTATCTCAGAGTACAAAGATTTAGTGTTCCTTTTAAACTGCAAAATGTGTTTGCTCCTATTTCTCCCGGCCCAAGACAGCTTCGTCCTGTTTACCCAAAAGGCTTATTTGCGGCATTCCTTATATTAAAACATAGCCATGGAAACAGCACGTCTCTTCCTGCAAGACCATTAGGTTTTTGTTTCCAACAGAGGCAAGGAAGGAAGACGCTTCATCCCGTGTGGACAGAGGCATCCAGGCATTGGAGTGGTGGCCATGTTGAATCCAAAAACCAGAGTGTCAATCCCATCCTCTCCAAAAATTGGGATGGCAGCTGACCTCTCCCCAAACATTGGGGTGGAAGCCTGCCCTTTCCCAGCACAACCCCACCCAAAGCCTTGGGCAGAAACCATTCTCTCTCAGTTCAAGGAGATCTCTTTGGTCCAGACCTTTGCTTCCATGCTTCATTTTCCCTTCATTTGTCCCATCTCTGTCCCTTTCAGTGCAAGCCAGCAGTGCATCTGCTCATACAAAATTCTCAAAAAACCTTGTGAGTTTTGTGTGTTGTTCAAGAGGGTCCAAACCATCTGGTGAAAAGATTTTCCACAGATTCTTCCTAGACAAATACATTTCCAATCCACACTTCCTGAGATGGCCCACAGAATACTTGTTCAGCCACACCCTCTTCACCAAAGGGTTTTTTATTTATTTACTTTTAAAGGATGCATAGATCACACAAAAACAAAGGGTTCTTTAGCCACACCCTCATAAAGAGACTGGTTCTCTGGAAATTCACCTCCCAGGAACTCAGAAAGTACCATGATAAAGCTACTGCTAACTCTAGTCTCAGAGCATACTACCTGAATAGGCTGAGAATTTCCCAAATCATCAATTGCTAGATCTTGTTGTGCTTAACAGTTTAGTCCTTAGTTTATCCCACTTCTCTCACATTTTAGTATAAGCAGCGAAAAGAAACCAGGCTGTGCCTTCCATGTTTAGCTTGGAAATCTCCTCAACTAAATATCCAAGTTCACTGCCAGCAGTCTCTATGGTTCCTTCTACTGCTTCTATCGCTGCCTCCTGTCAATGGCAATGGCTTTGGTCTGCTCCTGTGTCTGCTCTTCCAGTTTCTGCAGACTTCTGTCTTCTACCTGTGTAGAATTCTCCACCTTCTGCTTTCAGTTTCTTCTCTTTGTGAGTCCCCCAGTCATATGAATTAAGACACACCCTCATCCAGTTGGACCACACCTTAACTAAAAACAGGCTCTTCAAGAGATCCTGTTTACAATAGGTTCATACCCACAGGAAAGCAGATTCAGACGATGTCTAAACTGGGGTACACAATTCAATCTTCCACAGGTACCACCCTCGGAACTGAGCGTCATAGTCCCTGGGGAGAGAATCCAGCAGAGATGGGGGCAGGTGAGGGCCAAGGACATTATCTGCTGCCCAGAATTTCTCTGGCTTCCTGGGACTGGCTGAATTATATTGGGGGTGGAGGGGAGAGTAACACTTAGACAAAGTCTAGGAAAGCAATTATCATACCTTTTGTGGGGAGAATAGGTGTTTCCAAACTCAGAGGGACCTTCAGTGGCTTCCACACCACTCCAGCAGCACCCCTGCTCCCATGTGCATCTCTTCCAGAGTCATTCAGTGATGAACCAGGGAAAGGACTCCGTGAGCCAGAGCCAATGGACAAGGGGTAGTTGGAGAAGGAAGACAAGAGGGCCCTACCTAAGGAAGCTCAGACTAGCACAGGCCCTAACAAATCCTTGAGTGTTAAGAGTTAACCAGGATGGGATAGTTTAGGATAGAATCATTTCAAACGGAAGCAGTGTGGTCTAAATGAGATCATTTATTTTATTGCATTTCCATTCTAATGATCTAATTTCCCTCAGAATAAGCCACAAAAGTCAAATAGGTTATGATAAGGAGGTGGTGGAGCAATCTTCATTGACTATGTTATTTGTTAATTAATTTAATTTAAATAAATTTAATTAGTAATTAAAATGTTATTCATAATTACTTTTTTTAAAGTCCTGCTGACTTCCTTTTAATCAAGTTTTTTTTTTCTTTTTTTAACCTTTCAAAGTTGTTAAAGCTTTAACCTCAAGGAATCAGCCAGAAGGCAAGAGTGTAGGGGAAATAGTCTTCCAACACTTCGCAGGTAAATTCAAACGTCAAAAAGATTGTTCCTGTTAAGTAGAAAGGCTATTCGTTGTTTACAAATTTATTTCTGAGTTGCAAAGATTACTTCCCTTTCCCCATGTTTTTAGAATTTTTTGTATTCCCCCATTCAATCTTGGCTGCTATAACCAGACAAACAGAAAGCACAAGAACCTTATTTTTCTTGCCACTGTGGTGGAAACCTTAGTAGCAGATACTACTGCTCCAGGGCTGTCAGATGCATCCTAAGAACTTTTAAAGATGCATTGTCCTTTCACAGCTTCCATATATTGATTGATAAGGATCAAATCAAGTACCCTAGGCAGATGCAAAGTTCACCAAAGTCCAACTGAAATCTTAATTCCGAGCAAGTATTTACAAATGATGGAAACTGCATTTGCGCATATAGAAGCAGTTAACAGAAAAGGATTTTTCTAGGCCCCCTCCATGTAAATATATACATAAACATAGTTAAACACACTTACATGGAAGAGGAATGCAGTTCCCATAAATGAATCTGTGCTAAACCAAACAGTGTGACCTGTAGAATTTGAACTCACATCCATCGCTTTTTAAATCTTCAAAAGTTTTGTTTGTTGTTCCAATAAATTTGTGATATCGATTCTCAGCAGATACAAAGGTCTCTCCTTGTTTTCTCCCTCTCTTTGCAAGGCTAATCCTGAAAGTGCTCGGAAGGAGAACACTGAAGCTTCCCAGGCCCCTGCCCTAAGCGAGGAGGGTCCTTCTCAAACACTCTGCCATACAGAGCAGTAACTAGGACAGGCAAAGGGGCTCCACTTCGGTTCCTCAGACGACCATCTCTTGACACCTGATCAAAGAAAGCAAAGGGTTACCTCCAATGCAGGGCCTGGTGTGCAGCCTGGAGGACGTCTCAGGCCACAGCATTCTAAAGGCAGTGGAGAAGAGTGAAGAGTCCCCAGGTCCAGTGTCAGAGACCCAGATCCCCGGGCCTGCTCTACTAGCAGAAGAACTTTGGAAGAAAGTGCAGCAAATAATTCTGTTGCACCAGGTGGTCAAAATCCAATAAACTGGCTTTAAAAAAATGCATTCTTTAAACTCACAAAACCCATACAAAGCACTATTACTGTGAGTATAACAACTTCTCAAAATAACACACCCACATGTCAAAACATTATTCAGTACATTTGACTTGGACCTTTCCCACCATGCAAATGAAAAGAACTTCGGTTGTCATTATCAGAAACCAATATTTTCATATTTATTTTTCCTTTGCCCAAATCTTCTATATGACCTATCATTGCCTTGGATCTCAATGTCACATTTATTTAGAAAAATGAGCCCTCAATTCTCTCCCTCAGCCTAAAGACAATCCAATCTAGAACCACAACTTGTATTCTGTGTCATTGTGCCCACATGGTTAAAGCATTGCTTATAGAACGCAAACTGCAGTACTGCAAAACTGCCTCAGTATTTCAAAAATTTTCTTTATGCCAACCTATTCCATCCTTCAAAGGAATTTGCCATCCTGAAAACCTCTCACCTCATAATGTCTTTCGGGGGCAAGTTGACTCCCACTTAGAACAAGCTGGGGGAAAACGTAGCTCGTCCCAAATGTACCACTGAGGGAAAATTCTTCAAATGTGGTAAAAGCTGATCCCACAGGCTCCCCACAGGTTCCCAAGTCAGTGGTTTGGCATTTCAGTAAGGTACATATCTAGGTAGGAAAAGAGAAAAGATGTGATTAGAAAGTATCAGAACAATGAAAAAAATATGACTTCTCTATGCTAAGTTGCACTATTTCAAAAAAAACAGTGGAGTATTCGTGAAGCCACGTCTTCAGCAGGGTTTTTCAATCTGCCGGTCATAATCTACTAGTGAAATCAATTTTTTGGGTCAAGTTGAGCACCTTTTTAAAATATAACCGAGTAGAATAGACTACCATTTTAGGAATCAGAGTGCATTGTTCAGAATGACAGCCATTTCTAACTGTAGTTTGGATGATTTCATAAAATGTATGCTTCAGTGAAATAGCTCTAACTCCCTCACACACCCACTGCCCTAGGTCAGGATGTGAATGGACATCGCCATCTGGACTCCCATTGAAGACAGTAGGAAAAGCACTGCTTGAAGGGAAAAAAAGGATGCATGGAAGTTGCAGTGTTTTAAACTTGAACCTGGCCTGCCAGGGACCGGTCAATCTGCTTTATGTTTTTACCTTGCAACCAAAAAGAACCAATTCTCATCTTGTCAAGCTGAACAAAGTGTTTTGGCAGGGGCAGGGGGATTTCTGATAAATGTAGTATTATACCAATTAACTGAATCCAGCCCAATCTTGAAAGAAATGCGATGATGACCTCAAAGAAAAACAAGCAGCCAAGCCATTCCAACATCTAAACAATTAAACATCTCTACCTGTAAGTAATATTGGCCTTCGACTACGTGCAGCCCATCGAAAGCACCTAGTACAAACGCCTCATCCGATCGCTTCTCAGACATCTGGTAAGTCAAGTGACAACACAGGTCTTTCTGACAAACTGTGTAATTTCCTCTATTTTTCTTAAGCTCAGTGAAGGTGAACTTATCAAAATAAATCATTCCCTGAAATTCTGACTGTTCAGACAAAAACGGCTCGATGCTGCTGGCATAAGCACGCCAGTCAACTGCCTCGGGGTAGGTGGGCTCGCGACGAGGCCGGGACTTCAGTTCTGACAGCATCAGCTGGCCACTTTCTGTTTCCATGTCGTAGTGGTACACCTTGACTGCTTCCGGGGCATAGATCCCACTCCCTACAGGCAACATAAGGAAGCATAAATACAGGTTTCGAAATGTTTCATGGTCACAGACTAATTGAATTATTCCCGGGAGAAATTAAATATACACATATTAAAGTATAAGCATTTACAAGATAGTTAGGGAGATAGCTGTTACATCCACCTAAACTTTCATTGAGGTCTTCACAATGGCTTATTTATGGCTTAAGTTCCCTTTAACTGAGCTAGTGACAAACTAGATAATTCCTCAGATTTGAAGTGTCACTTTAGCTCTCTGCCTACCTATTTCATTTATTTGCATTTGGATAAACAAATAACAAAGCAGTCAAGGACGAGAAGAACTTAGCCTGCATTATCTTGAACACGGATACTCTAAAACATAAAAACCTGCAAAACCTGATTGAATCTAACATGCTGTCATCTTCTCGGCAACAAGAATTACTTTACTGTTGCTAATGAAATGGACGTCGGCTTCGTAGTTCCTAAGAGATCGTTTTGGTGACTTGATTTCTGTCTAATTCCAGTTTCCACCCATGTGAAACTGGAATGATGCTATTGCTTTTTTCGTCTCTCACAGGGATGATGCTCTTTAAACAACATCCACTACATGCTACAGTTAGTCTTGTGATAGTAGAGTTAATAAAAGAAACTGTAAAGGAAAGTACAGCTTACACATGAATTAAGAGGCCCCAAGGCTGGCATTACCAGTCATGTGCATGGTGGTGTTGTGGGTATTTGCAGCAAGCAGGTTGACTCGCAGGGCCTTGGCCCACGCCGAATGGAAGGGAACTGCTGAGAGGAGAGGCAGCGTGTTGTACCAGGCTGTGGGGAGGAGGACACTGTCCACTTGCAGCTCATCCACCACCACCACGGCAGGGTCATGAGAAAAAATGTCAAAGCAAGTGAAGACGCCAAGCTTTCCAAAGGGAGTATCAAAAGTTACAAGTTCTGAGGCCTTGGGGAAATCAAACTGTACTTCGGGTGCAAAAAGATTGTACTGTGAACAAAAAGGAAAGAAGGGGGAAATTAGTCAGAAAATTGCCCTACAGATGTGATCAGGACCCACACATCTTTTCTCCCATGAATGTTGAGGTGCATCTTTCAAACTGTGACACATGTATTTGTGTAAATCTTAGCCAGTACACCACTTTCTATGTGCATTTTCTTACTGTGATATTAATTTCAAAACTTCATTTTCCCACAGTCAATGAACAAAATCATACCTCTAAATGATAAGCTAAAATGTGGGTATTTCTACCTTAAAAAATCACAAGTTGAAATTTGGAAGCTTACAAATTTCCAATGGTTTTCCCCTTGTTCTTTAAATACCAGCAGCCCAGCCCAGGTAAAGAATAATAAATTATAAAAATTGACTTTGTCTTGTCTCCCTACGGTACTGCTAGGCTTCTATAAATGAAGGAAGTAGATTTAAAGTTTACTTAGACAATGCCATAGCTAGTAGTGTGAACTAGTGACCCATTAGCGATGCTTTTCAGTCTGTTTGTTGCTCCCAAACTCCACCTCACTTGGGCTTAGGAGTACCACGTGCATTTGGCTCAGGTTTTTATTTGACCTTTTGTGTGCCTGTGTGTGTCCTGAAAACAGCCACTCCCGTGCCCTGCCATCCTTGAGGGGACCCCGCTCCCCTACTTTCCATCCTTCGTCCTGTGTTTGGCTCAGAGAAGGCATGGGGTACGTGGCAGTCAAGATGCAGGAAGAGAAGGCTTTGTAGGATGCACAGGAGGGACAAATGCTCTCTTCCTCCAGATTTTGCCACTATGAGGATGTGAGCTTTGTGTTGATGCAGCCATGTGGCTTCTAAAAGGAGAATTAGCCTGAGAAAAAGCTACAGTGAAGGGCTGAGAGAGCTAGAGGAAAGATGGCATCTTTGAGGCTTCTGAGGCAGACTGCACCTTAATCCAGGTCTACTCTTTCTATGATCTATTTTCAGATTCATAGTAAAGAAATTCCCATTTTCAGTTGGGGTTTTCCATCATTGTCATCAATCCAGTCCTAATGGAATTAAGTGGTAGCTTAGTACAAAATGTTAAAATATTAGACCAAAAAACTAACTCAAAGTAAACCATGAGTGAAGCAGAGTATTTTCCCTTCCTACATAGAAAATATTAAAATCTTTATGAGGCTGATATCATATCCATTTTAATATTCTATTTTATAACTAATCAACCTCAGAACCCTTACATGGGACTGAAGTAAGTTAAATACTTTTTCAGCTAGAATGGAGAGGTTTCAACTAGAATGTAGAATGTGATCATTGAAAGATGCATCCATAGCAGTTCTCTCCCCAACAATCAACAAAGAAATACACATACCACAGGCAAACAAAAGAAGACATGCCCCATATTCAGCTCAGGCATGAGTAAGTGATTCTCACCTTGTGGTAGCGGGCCACCAGCCTGCCCTCAGAATCAAACACCACATCAGTATTGTACTGGTAACGGCCGTCACGGGGACACTGAGGGTCACTGGCATTGCAGGGTTTCTTGTCCCCAATATTTGCCACAACGTAGATAGAGTTGTCCTTGGCCAGGCAGCTGAGCCTTTCTTGCACAGGGGCGTGGCCAAACCTAATTGAATAAATATTGCCTTAACCTCACTGTAGTTCGGGGATTTCTGAAACATGAATGTGGTTCTTTATTTGACTGTTACTATAACACAACAGCTCTAGGTTAAAAGTAAACAGAAGAGTGTAGGTGTAGCTCAGTAATTGAGTGCCTGCTTCCCATTTACAGGGTCCCAGGATCAATCCCCAATACCTCCTAAAAATACTTACATACATACATACATACATACAAAAAATGTTGCATAGCTCATGTAATAATGGAGTCTACATCTTTATGAACTCCAACCTATTTTAATGCACCAGCCTTCAGATTGCAGAGCAGCTATCAAGACCGAAGCACAGAAAAGATAGACGATAAAGCAGGGGAAGGAGCAGCAACACTTTCTCTTATAAAGGGATCCCAGGAAGCAGGTAAACGAAGGACTCGAAATTTCAACAGCCTCTGCTTATGGGGAGGAATTCTTCTATGGACCAAGCAATAAAGCTGCAAGTTTGCTGATGCGAGGAGGTGTGGTCAGAAACTTCTATAGAAAACAAATGCAGCCTGCTCCAGTGGGAATGTCAGTAAAAGCCCTTGGCTGTGCCAGCTCAGTTTCCCTATCTGTCGGAAGCAGCACAGTAGTTTCCTTTCTGCTTTAGAAGTGAGAACTCCTGAAATGTAGGCTGCAGTATTGCTTTTCAAAGTAATGTACTTTATATTTCCTGTTGGTTTCTCCTGAGGAAAGCCCGAGGAAGCCGTCACTACTCTAAATGCTAGCTTTTAGACACACGAGGATGACCACGTGGCCCCCTGTTAGCCCCCTTAGGGATGAGTATTATTAGGAAAGAAGGAGTGAATTTCTTTAGCAGCGTTACCATAATGTTGAATACTGGATTTCTCTTGTTTTTTTTTTTAACCCAAAACCGAGAGCTTTACATTTGTACCCCTGTCTGCAAAGACTCAGAAACACTGAAGTTTCATCTGTCACCTACCTTTCCTTTAAATAATCTCCTAAAATCATCTTATTATCAGACTTATGTACACACTTCTGGGAAAGCTAGTTATCATCCCAGGCAAATAGAGTATATTTCTGGCATACACCTCTAGAATTACTGTAAATAGTTGGTTCTTCTTGTTCTGGGAAAAGTTTCATAAGCAAGCAGGTGTTGGGTCATAGTTCCATGGCACCTGTAAACTGGGAGCATGCAACGTTTAGAGACTTTGTTTCCACTGGGGAAACCCCAAGACAAAGCTTGGCTTACGTGGCATAGCTCTCGTGTTGTAGCACTGGACTAGACTTTCAAATGGTAAAAATTATTAAATTATTAAAGAAATTCTCTCATTTTATAGCTCTGAAACAGCAAATTAAATTATTTTAATGCACTTATTTTGCCATATAAAAGAATTACATGTGAACTAGTTTCAAAGGAAACTCACTACAACTAAAATAATCCATTTCATAAATTTTTTAAATTTATTGTACAGTTTCTTTCATAAAGGTATATAGAAACTACTGCTAGTAATAATAAATAAAATCTCCCAAAGAACAAGAAAACAAAACAATGTAGACCTGGTTCCAAAAGGTAATAGTGACAGCTAACATTGGAGAGAACTCTACAGTGTACAGATTCCATGTGCAGTCCTTCATTCGACACTCTTAGGGGAAGGGAAGTAGGAAAGGACATTTTATTATCCCTGTTTTACAGAAAAGCAGAGATGGCAAGCAGTTAAGTTATATGCCCCACATCACGTAGCTAGCAGGTGGTAGAATATGGTCTCAGAGACAGCTCTTCCTTTCTCAAGTCCCACACAACTTCCATGCTCATCAGACTCATTACATTGTAAATAATAGTGAAATCAAAGTTCTTTAGAAACATAGAGTCATTCATCTTTTCCCCAGTCTTACAAAGGAGGTGGGTGTTCACAGATGAAACAAGTTACTAGCGTTTGGTAACACAGGTCCTTGACTTCACAACTTTCTTGTTTTGTTGAAACTTTATTACACATATTTATTATAAAAATTGTGCATATGCATACCATTCTTTAAAGAAAACTACAACAAATAACCAGTCTTCACCATCCCTAGTTACTTACCAAACTCGAGACAAGCCAGATGTTAGACATTATGGAGCACCCTCAGTGTCTGAGTGCAGTGACATAGACTGACTTCTTGTCAACAAGATTGCTAGTCAAGTACGGTAAAATTGTTACTGGTATTTTACAGTAGCACAACCATTTGTTCAAAAATCAAAGGAGACTGACAATACCTCTGGGGGTCTCTACATGGAATCCAGTTCACTTCTGGGTCTGGGATATCCTCCAGGTATGGGTAAATGGTCTCCCTTGTGAAGACCCAGCCATAAATTCCATCTTCTGGAGTCACAATGATATGTGCACCCTGCTCAAAACAAGTGGAGCAAAATGGTTCTCATAAATCCCCAAATCTCCTTCAGAATATCCCAGCTAGTATAGAAAGAGCAATACCTGCGTGGCTGCCAGCTTAACTGCTTTCTCCAAAACATCTATATTCTTGTTCATCAGGACCAAAGCCTCATCTTTTGAAACGGGTGTCTCCGTTCTGTTTGGTAATATCACAGCATGCTCATACACGGCAGCAATGAAGGTATCCAGAGCACTGACACTCAGCACAAAGAAGGCAAAACCCACCACGAATTTTGGAAAATATGATGTAATCATTGTTAAGATGAAGTGATCTTTAAAAAATCAAGCTAAGACTCAAGTGTTCTAAGATTGGAAAAACTTTTATTCCACAGCACTGCCAGCTATCAACTACTTATATTTCCTCATGAATACATTGTGCAACAAAGTATTGAGAAAGATGTTGGGCAAGAAAACTGGCAGTCAGAACTAAGGTCATAATTGAATTGACTCAAGCATCCTGTGCTCCTGTTGACATGGCTCAGAAGTTGAATCAAGTGTGCAAATAATGAGTCAACCACTGCAGTCAAAACACATTGGCAGTTGAATGAATTCTTTCTCTTTTAATAAAGAAAATGTATTTTCCTGGTAAATCAATGTTTTCACTAATAGGGCCAACACTGAACTGTTCTAGAAGGCTGCCAATTTGTTGACAACTTGATAGGTATATAGCCATGACAGATACAGAACACAAAGTGTAAGTCCTAGTTTTCACAGAGTTCACAAAATAGCAAAGGAGAGTAGTAGAGACGTGCCAAAGTTAGGACACATTTGTTCCTCACTGATGGCTCTCAACGTTTTATTAAAGGTGCTGGCAGCCACACACAGTTGCTGGTTTCTCTTGGAAAGACTGCCTCGTCATCTTTGTAAAAAAATAGGTGGGTAACAACATGACCAAGGATGGTGAGCACCCACTGGGCGGAGTCTCTGGGTCCCTGGATCCCAGCTGATGCTACTAAATTCAGGTGCTGAAAACCAAGGTTTCAAGGCTTCAGGGTCACACAAGCACTTCATCTCTATAGAATGAGCTCTTTTTAAAGTGAAAACCTCTTCCCTAAATTGTATGGCAAAAGCTTATTTTCAGGAGGTTGTTTCCTTGCACCTTTGAAAAAGCTGAGTGTTCTAAAGTAATGTATTAGATATAGATAGATATGTATTCGTTTCCTCAGATTGCCTTAACAAATTACTGCAAATTGGGTGTCTTAAATCAAGAAATGTACTCCCTTATAGTTCTGGAGGCAGAAAGTCCAAAGTCAAGGGGTCAGCAGGACCATGCTCCCTCTGAAAGCTCTAGGGAAGAAGCTTCCCTTCCTGTTTCAGCTTCCCACCGCCCCGCGTGTTCCCTGGCTGTGGCTGCATCACCCCAGTCCCTGCTTCTGCCTTCACATAGCTGCCTTCTTCCTGTGTCTGTGTCTCCATCTGTGTCCAAATGTCTTATAAGGACATTTAATTCCAGATGCAATGACCTTCTTCCCAAATAAGGTCCCATTCACAAGTACCAGGAGTTAGAACTTGAACATGTCTTTTTGGGGATAAAACTCAACCCACAACTGGTAACATCCAAATTCTGTAATTTATCCAAACTGAATCTCTAGCTTCTTCCTCTCCCTCTGCTCCCACATCCAATCCATTCTAAAATTTCTTTAAAATCTGTCTTTCTACTTTGGATATGTGGCCAATTCATGTATGAGTAAAATAGATTTGTTATGAAAAATAGGGGATATGCCTGGAAAAATACATAAAACGTGATACATGGTCTACAGTTATTAGTAATATTGCAATGATGCTCTAGCCTGATTCATAACAAATGGATCACAACAACTCAAGGTGTTGGTGGAGATGAGATGTATGGGACCCTTGCATGTTGTTATGCCTGTTTATTTTCTAAGTTTACAGTTTTTACTTTATACTTCAAGTTTATGTATGCCCATGTATGAAAGATATCTTTCAATAAAAATATATTAAGGGGAAAAAAATCTGTCTTTCTAATCTGATTTATTATGCTAAACCAGACATTTGCTTTCTAATTTACCTTCATTTCTCACACAATGGCCGAAGTTGGTCATTCCATCCACAGATGAAGTCTCCCTAAATTACAACTCCTATTATGTCACTTAGACTCCGAAACAGTCCATGGCTCTCTATTATATAAAACACTATTTCCCCAAGTGTGGTCCATGCACCACAAGTGGTAAGCAAATTGACTTTGCAAGATATACAAACACTTTTTATTAGAAAGATTTATAACTGTTTCATCAAACCTATGGATAAGAGGGCTTAAAATAAGACTACATAAAAGACATCCATCCATCTTAAAAAAATATTAAGTAAGTAATGAATGGTATATGGTTAATGCAAAAATCATGAAGATAATGACCCGAACTGAAATTTGGGAAATGCTGACCTTGTTCAAGTTCTCCCACAATCTGAATTAAACATACTGGTCTGGATTTATTTCTACAACGTTGTCTATTTAGACTCATTGTTCCAGCAACACTGACTCCTTTATGCCCACTGAACACTGTGCAATACCCTAACTGGATGAATGTCTGCACATTTCTCTCTGAAATGCTGTTGTTTTCTATCATCTTAACTCCAGCTCTATGTTGAGCCCAAATCCACCCCATTCCTTAGTGGTATTTCTGAACTTTGATAGAAAACATTTTTTCTGTGCAGTAAGCCTCTTGCTGCTTACTGTTGCCCTGTGTGTGTTTTATCCCCTTAAAGAGTTTGAACGGATTCTTAATGGATTCCTTCCAAAACATTCATGTTTGATACTTATCCAAGGATTATGCATCCTGTAAGGTATGATCCCTGGTGGAAGAGGAAGGGTCCTGCTCACTGCTGAAGTCCATTGTCCCCACTCATTGTCTTACCCATAGCGGGAGCCAATACAAACATGAGTGGTAAGTGGAGGAGTCCACACCTGACATGTCAGTCTATTCCATATTTGAATATTACTAATTTCTAGAACATTCTTTCTTGTTGAGATGAAATTTACTTTGTGTATCTTCTACAGTTTAAAACAGTACCTCCAACCCCCCTTCCACATGACAGACTATTAGATAATTCATAAAGAGTTCTAAATTTCCTCTTAAATTTTATATTTTTCAAACATATCATCCTTGTAAATTCCCTAAGAACAGGGGCTGCATCAAAATTCTCCATTGCACCTTTGGAATTTTTTAGAGCTCAGAAAAACTATTTTCTGATTTGTTACACTTAATTTCCTACCCTGGTTTTATATCAAACTCCTTTGTGTAAATGTGAGTTGATTTCAAATGTAAAGAGTTTCTTTTCAGGTTTAAATCTCTGATTCTAGACTCATTAATATTGTTGTCTCTCTTAGGATTCTTTCTAATCCTCACCTCATCTAGAATGAGTGGTGGGTTTGGAGATCTCTGTGTTTTTGTTTTGTTTTGTATATATAATTCAGTCACTTGATTCAATGACATATCCCCTTAGCCTAAAATGCCTTCTTTCTACAAGGCTCCAGGTGTGATGTGACCCGTCAGACAAAAATTCATTTTAGAAAAAAGTATCTGAAGACAAAAAATAGAAATTGTATCAGAAGAGGATATTACTTTAAGATGAGATGAAAGAAACCACTTTCGTATTTTATATCGAAATTCTAACTCTTGTTTGTATTAGTCAGCCAAAAGGGGTGCTGATGCAAAGTACAAGAAATTTGTTGGCTTTTATATAAGATATTTATTTGGGGTGGAAGCTTACAGTTACAAGACCCTAAAGAGTACAACTCAAAGTTACTTCCTCACCAAACTCTGTTGCCATGCACTGAAGCAAGATGGTGGGTGAGGGTTCAGCCTTCCTCTTTCCTCTTAAGACTCCATGGACACAACTTCTACCTATCTCAGTGTAGACAGACATAAGGCCCGTTTCTCTCCCCAGGGCTCATGTCTTTCCACATATAGCTGCTCTCTTCTTTTCACAAGGTCAGCCGTGGACTCTCAGGCTCAGCTCTCCTTCCGGGGCCACTGCCATATGTAATGAGTTGCCTCTCTTTCACGTGTTCTTCTTCTTTGTGTGCTTATTTCTTTGTATGAGTCTGTTTATTCCCACCAAGGAGGTGGGAACTCAGCCCTGCATGCCCTAATTTTAATTTAATCAGAAGGAAAACCTCTGAATCTAATACACTAGAATATACCCAGAGAATGGGCCAGTTTACAAAGACAATGCAATATCTCTCTTTGGAATTCATCAACAATGCCAAACCGCCACAACCTGACTTTCTGCCTAGAAGCAAAAGGAAATAACATGGGAATTCCCTTTCATTTTCCCAGTCCCTAATGACAGGGATATGCCGAATTTTATTATGTTGAAATCAATAGAAACTGAGATTAAATTATTGAATTGTCAAATGTGGTCAGTAATACTTTTGCTCCATAAGGGTATAAAGTATCAGGATTCCAGATGCAAGTTATTTGAAAGAAAGCATGTGCATATAACTTGAATGACAGTTTGTAATTTGGGGGTGATTAGAAAGTTCAGCGTCCGAGGATTTGCATGAAAATAAATCTAATTCTGCTTTTAAATATGTCAGGGACAAGTTTTAAAGTGGTGTGGGCTGGGATAAAATCTGTAGGGGTTCTTTAGCCCTCCCCAAGTTCTATTTCCAATATCCAATCTAAAACCTTCTCTCCATTCCTAGTCAGGCGACTGCCTCTGAGGCCACGAACTGCTCTCACAAGTTCTCCATCCCTCATCTTCTCTGATCCCTCTCCCCCCAGCCCAACCCTCCGTCAATACTGAGGACCACAAATTACTGTTATTAATCAAAATCCTTCCCACATGTATGCTGAAACAAGACGAACGATCAGGGCTCTCCCCAACTTGGTCCTTGTGGTTACTTAGATGATGTACCCCAGAAAAACATGTTCTTAATATGAATCCGTTCCTTTGGGTGTGGAGCCTTTGTAAGTAAAACTTCTGAGGAGGTTATGTCAATTAAGGTGTGGTCCAAGAGAACCAGGATGAATTTTAATACTCCTGGAGTCCTTAAAGAGAAGGCCACAAAAGGAGAAGCCACATGGGGCAGCCAGAAGCTTGAAGTCAGCGGATCCCAGAAAAGAAAGGAGAAGGTGCCTCCGTGGGCATTGCCATGTGATGGAAAAGTCAAGGAACCCCAAAGATTGTAGGTGAGCCAGAAGGTACTGGCCCAAGAGGAAACAAGCATTCTAGCCTTTGAAACCATGAACCAATAAAGACCTGTTGTTAAGCCAACCCACTGTATGATATTTGATTTAGCAGTTAGGAAACTAGTTCTACTTTACCTTCCCTGTTCTTAGCTAAGTCCCCTACTCTTACTATATTTAAACATGATCATGACCAGCCTGCTTTGGAATGATTCCTCAGACAATCCTGCCTCTTCAGCCCACTTCACATCTCCAGTCCTTATTGATAGTTTCATCTCTTAATGCACTTACGATCAAAAGACACATTTCGTCAATTGTTCTTTGACCTTACTCTACACTCTCTCCCCATATAGAAGATCTCTTTCTTCCTTTATATCTTCAACTACTTTCCAGAAACTGATAACTACTATGCCTCTCTCCTTAGCTCAAACTTCTCTCCTGAACTCCCGGTCTATTAATCCAGCTAGAAGCATCTTCCACATGTATCCACCAAGCATCAAGCCCAAAAAAGCAGAGCAGAGAGAGTGATAAATAACAAAAATTTCAGAAGGAGAAAGGAGGAAATCCAGGAGATAGTGGGAAGAAAGTGCACCAAGGGTGGGCTAGTGGTGTGGTACCTGTGTTGCTGCCAAGAAGTCAGATGGGACTGAGTTGACCATCAGATTTAGTAATGTGGGTGGCATAGGTGACCAAGACAAGGCCCCAAAGTCAGGGAACAAAGTCCTGGGGTGAGGGAAACAACTGGAGACAGGGAGGATAGACACTCCTTTAAAGGGGTTTTGTTTTAAAATAGAGCTGAGAGCTAAGGCAGGGGTTGAAAAGGGATGTAAGATCAAGAATCAAGAGATAGTTAGTTAGAAGATATTGCAAGATTTTGTATACTGATAGTAATAATCCAATAGACAAAGAAAAATTGATGATAAGGTGGAAGAGAGAGGAACTGCTAGAGCAGTGTCCCTGGGATCTAGTATTCAAGGATAGGGCATGGACTTGGCGGGGGGAGGGGAGCATGACCCGTCATTTGTAGTAAGAGGAAGGAGGCAGAGTTTTTAAGTACAGGTGCTGCCTATTAATTTCTCTGGTACTTTCTAAAATGCCTATAGTTTTGGCAAACCAAGTAAATTTTTTTTTGTCTCCAGTTAATTTTGGATTGTTAGTGTGAAGCCACTTATAGATTTCCTTTTGTTTTTCTTGTTTTTTGTTTTTATTTCCTGGTTTTTGTGTGACTTCTCATCTCTTTGTTTGTATTTCTACCTTTTAGATTATTTTGGCTGATCTGAAGGAGAATCAGAAGAGGAGGATATAGGTTCTAGACCTTTTATGATAATTATTCTTTCAGGGTAATGTAGAAAAATACACACATTTGCTGTTTTTGGACTTTGAACTACCCCAGGAAGAAGAATCTAATTTAACAGTGTTTATAATATTTCTCATAATGAAACTATTTTGTTACTAGGTAAAAGGAATATTGTAATATCTTGAATTAGTGTAGTAGATTTACGGTAGGATCCTCAAGTTGATCATTTTATCTGGGGTGAGTTTATTCTGGGTGGTGTTTAATTTTGGGTGAAGGGGGAAAGTGTAAAAGAGGTGATGTGCTCAATTTTGTTATGCTCAATGAATCAGTTTAAGGTATGTGGCGGACACAGTTCACACATTGGATGGCATTTGAAGCACAGGTGTACATGAAGGATTAAAGTTGCTGCGTTAGTCCATTTTACTTTAGTTTAGTCTTTTTTCTTCTTTGGAGTACAAGCTGTCCAGACCCACCACTCTGATCACTGTGCCCATTTGTCAAGAGCTGAGCAGAATGGAGAGAGCGCAGCTGTCAGTGTCGCGGGGGGTGATTCTGATAACAACCGCCAGTGAAGGCAGCAGTCAAAGCTCTCATCACTTTCTGTGGTAGTATAAGCAAGAGGCTAGACCAGAAGCACCAGCTCCTCCAGGGGCTCATTTTTCCACATGGAATGGCCCTGGGCAAGGGTCAGATGGATCGGCACAGATATGGGGAGCTCTCACTGCTGAGCAAGCCCCATACAAAAGACTCCTGCCACTTTTTGTACCCAGGGGAAGAGGGAGGAGGAAGGGCTGGGAGTGGAGAAGTACTGAGTGCTGAGTCAGAATGAGGAAGAATACTCTAAACTCAGGGGCCCCCTTTCCCCACAAGAAGGTCTCAGCAGAGCCTCCTGGGAAGGCTTTGGGTGAGGGGTCCTCTGGATGAGGCACCTGGGCTAGGAATACAGCTAAGCAAGGAGCGTGGCCAGCCAGGGGCCCGAGTCCATGACTACCCCTCCCCTCAGAGACCACAGTGGACCAGCCATGCTCCAAGTCCAGTGTGGAGAGAACAGCCTCGACCCATGAGGTCTGCCTGGTACAGTCCCTTAATTCCCCGTGATCGGGTCTGAATCCACGATTTTGGTCAGGAGCCAGACCCCTCAGAGGCAGTTTCATTAACAAAGTTTCCCGCTAATGGATGGTATTGGCACCAATGGACTGGGGCCCCCGGCCAGGAGTTGGGCAGCAGGTGGCCCTCAGCTCTCTCACTGCCACAGAATCACACCAGCATTTGGGAGCCGCCTTACCCTCTTCTTGTTTTCTAGGCCCTCTCAGGTTCTCCATAGAGTTGCTGTGGAGAAATGGAAAGCAGCACTGTTCTTGTGCCTAGCTGAAGGTTTTGGTTCTCTGTTTCATATAATCTCATTAGATTATATCCTTCTACGGAAAACAAACCTCCATTGTCTTCCGAATGGGCTGGGCGTCTGTGACATGGTGACATGGCTTGTTTGTTTTCTCCACTCCTGAAGGCGCCTTCCCACACACTGGACATCCCGCTCGCCATCCCTGGTCTGGCTCGGTTGCTACCTCATCCGGGAAGCCTCCAAAGTCCTCTCCTCTGCCTTCCCAGGGCTCTGCCCTTTTTCTCTCTGGTCCCCCCCTGCTTGGTTCTCCCTTGTGCTTTAGTGATTTGTGTCTCTGCCCCTTGCCAGGCTGAAGCCCGTGTTCTCATATGCATTATTCCTTTTTGAATCTATGGGGCCATGTTATTTACCTAGTATACTTAATCCTGTGACTCATTTGGGTGTGTGTCTACGCAGCGTCTGGTGTATAGACCTGAGATTCTCAGCCTGAGGCCAAAGAACACCTGGCAAAGGTAACAATACTTATTCACTGATTCTGGATGCTGAAAAAATGGAACATACCTCCTCAATTAAAAACAAAGTTTTTAAAAGTTGTTTTTGCTCACGTTACCTATCATTTCAGGCTGTCAACCAGGTTATCTCCCGATAAGTAGAAGCTCTGATTGGCAGTTTTAGATTACTTGAGGAAAACTTGAACTGATTAGGTTTTAGACAAATCTTTCACTAATGAGGGGTTCCTTGGTAGAAAGACTGGGAACTATTCTACTTGGGACCTAGGGAAAAGAAACTTAATGTATGTGCCAGTTATTGCTACTTCTTTCCTAAATTCAAAGTTTTCTTTCAAATAAATAGTATTTTTTTAACACTGGGGGAAAAAAAGACTAAGACTGTAAGAACGTGGTCATCCTGTCTGTGTTCTCACAGAGGTGCGCCCAAAGGTCCAGCTCTTCCAGAGTGAAGGGCATCCAAGGTCAGGGACTGCAGACCATGGGTATGCAGCTTCTTCCACTGACCACACGGCTGCCTCTGCAGTTAGACGTATCCGTGGCTTATTTGCTAGCACGTCCTCAGGCTTACCCAGGATCCCAGCGCAGCAGGCCTGGCCATCATCACCATAACCACCAGAAGACGCGTGGACAAATGAAGAATGGTATAGCCATTGTATCAGGCAAGCTACAACCTAGAAAACAAACTCCACACCAGTTATTTTAAAAGAATTTAATGTAATGATTTGGTTACAAAGGAATTTGATGAGTGGAAGGCAGAAGGAGCACAGGGGTAACACTGAGATCGTACTTGCTGGATCCGAGTGTTAGAGACCAGCGGGGAATGGGGCCTGAGGGCCCAGAGGCTAGCTGGAGGGCCCGAGGGGGGGTGGGCTAACTGGTGTGCTAAGTACTGTTTATCTTCCTGGAGAGGGACGGATACTTCCCTTTGTCCTTGGCCATTTTTTGACATGCTGAGGCACAGCTCTAAGCTAGAATCAGAAGAACTGTCCCTCTGCATCTGCAACAAGTCCCTCGTGTGTATCTTACCAAACCAATGTGCTAAGGAGCAGCTGTTGACTTTTGATCAAAATTTAAGCTTCTGGGAGTGAAAACTCCTTGTCTAGGAGTGACAGTACACACAGCAAAACAATTGCACAATGTCTACTTTCCCCGAGTAAACAATGTTCCATACTTTGTGACAAGACAAAAGAATACACAATTCTGATGATGATGAACTTGAACTATAGCTATACATGTACATTCACCACACTCTTAAAATGACCATCTTCACGTCCCATTTGATGGATACAGGAAACATATGAGATCTTCTCAAAATTAAAAACAAAGAGGGGCATACCCTCCATATCCCTTCTTTTAACAGTAACCTCTTGATTAGAAAAGTAGTTTTAATTTCCTTGTGCATTTGAGTAGAATATAAAAATTGAACCCAAAGGAATAGACTTATGCAATATATAAAAATAAAACATAAATACTTTGTGATTTTTAAACAGTTTTATTGAGGTTTATTATTTTTAATGCAATACTATCAGACAATTTTGGCACTATAAGATAAAAAATCTGAAAATTCAAAGACATATCTCATTTCAGAATATCTGCATAAAATGATCAGTAATGAATACACTATTACATTTCAAGTGGCATGGGATATACCCATTTTGACAAAGTAGACTGCCTAATATTGCAAACTGTGTTCTCATTACCCATGACTGTCTTTGTGCTATGGGATGTGTGCTTATTAAATTACACCACAGGCTCCGGGTGGGATCGTTTGGAGGAATAAATGCCCTGGGCCAGGTCTCCTTTGATATGAACCTAGAATAAGTGATACTCGTTCTAGCACATCTCAAACAACTTGCATCATCACCATCTGATTGGGAAACAAACTTTCCTCTAATCATTAGCACAGAAAGCCAGGTGAGTTTGAATTGTCTTGAATGTCAAATGCAATGCATTAACAAACCCCTCAATTACAGTCACTGCTGCTCTCATCAAAGGGCACAGCTGTGTTTACAGTGGGCCTATGGGTTCTCCCTAAAGCGCTTCATTCACACACACATGCGCACATACAAAGCTAGGGGCTGACTCAAGCACCCATGCTTCCCACTATACCACACTGCAGCACTTCAGAGTACACAAGAGCAGGGGGTAGCGGAGATTACTCTATCACTTCAAAATAATCCTTGAGACAAATGAAAATATTTAGGAATCACTGACATAGACTACTGAGATCATCCTCCAAAGTCTCTTAATAAACTTGGGACCCTGATCAACACAAATAGCAAAATATATGGTGCAAAACTAAATGTGATAAAGGGATGTCCTAAGCCATCATCACACATCATACATCAAAGCTACTATCATTACTAATGCCAGCGTTGGCACTGCTGAACTGTGGGTCTTGCCTGAGTTGGAAAGCTCATCCTTGGCATACCACCTGCCAAACAGTGACACTGTTAGGATCTGCCCAGATGTCCCATTCTTGTTTACCAAACGGCCATCCTTTAGTACCTAGAGAAAAAGAAGGTGGGAAAGGTAGGGTCAGCTGTATTAAAATAATATATTAAGCAGATTAATTATGTTGAAACAGTCCTAGATATAACTGTTGCTCAAGTTGTTTTTGCTTGAGGAGTGTGAAACAGGCAGGAGAGGAAGGGAAACAGTTATTTTATTCGTAATGAAGACTAACGGTATTCTAGGGGCCCAGGATTTGAGTTTTGGCGACTGAAAAATCTAAATAATCATCACTGATTTCACACAAGTTGCTGAGACCCTCAATTGTTTACCACAATTGAGAGAAGATATTAATAAAGTCCAAACTGGTGGGTTATGTGTGTGTGAGTATATGTGGGTACATGTGAATGTACTAGCAGATATAAACCTACAGCGCCTTAATCCTAATTTGAGAACAATTTAATTTGTGATACAGTCACGAGAATTTGTGAAATAAATATCAAGTTTTCTGCTTGGCTCCACAAGTGGTTAAAAGAAATTTTAAAAATAGATAAACAAACATTCTTCAATGAATTGTGCATCAGGCTCATAAATTCTAGGTATCTTCTGTTATTCTAACACAATGTTATCCTTTATAATTAGCTGCTTATGTTGTAAAAATAGTCATGAAATTTCCCCTTTCTTGTTTCCAGGCCCTTTTGCAATGTGATTTTGGAGCTCTTCTCACTGAGAGGTCTGCATCATTTATTTCTCCACGCCTTGAATCTGCCCTGCTCATGTGACATGCATTGGTCAATGAGATATTTGCAAACACGATGCAAAGAGAGACTTGAAAAAGAATTTGCACATTGTGATTTTCCCTCTTGATACTCTCAGAATCCTTTGACTGACAAGTGAACAGGCCCAGGCTTGTTGGAAGATGAGTGACTAGACCAAATGGAGAAAGTGGCCCCAATTATCCCAGATTCCAACACTGCTATCCATCACAAACCTCCAGCCCCAACCAACCCACCAACTGATAGCAGACCCAAGGACCAGCCCAGCCAAGGTCAACTGAGTCAGCCCTAGAACACTGTGGCTACATCCAATTCAAACTACCAATCCATAAAACCTTGGCTAAATAAATAGTTACTGTTTAAAGTAATTCAGTTTTGAGGTAGTTTATTACAAAGCAAAACATTGACTGATTCAGTTGCTAATGCCATTTTCACTTGACATCAGAGGACAGATAAAATGCAAATACTCTTAAAATCCTCCTACCTCAAATTTTCCGGGTGACAGGTGAATTTTATCAAGTAACACTTCAGGAAAGACATACTCTGTTTTAAATGTGCCACTTAGGGAGAACATTTCAAATCTTGTAGAAGCAGTTTCCCCTGTCCGTCCACAAGTCATGAAATTATTAGCTTCACATTTCAGTATTGTACATACCTATATGGAAGAGATGAGGACAAAATATAATACCCTCTGTGTATATTACTTGTCCTGGGACTGCTGCATTGGGTTTGTTCACAGCACGGCAAGTATGTTCTTTCTCCCTTTGATAATGGGATTTGGACCATGTTACTTTTATAATTACCTGCTTTATTAGAAATGACAAATGGTTAGAAAAACAGCTTCATAGAAAATAAATAGATTGAAAGATAGGGGCCAGTTTAGAGTTAGATTGAAACTATTAGTTTGGCAGATCAATTGTGGCAGTGAGCCCAAAGAAGTGGAGAAAGTAGCACTGAAGCTGAAGGGATGATTATAATTTTGAATACCCCTGCACCTGACCTCTTTTTCCCATCTCCTTTTCTTTAGCAGGATACAAAAAAAAAAATCAGGAAATACAAATTCACAGCCAACACCAAAAAAGAAATTTTTAAAATTTGTCATTGGAAGAGAATATAAGGACCAGGACATCTGATTACCAGAGAAACTAAGGAAACAGTGATGTTTCTATTCAGACAGGTCAGCAAAGCTAGTGAGGTAAGCCTTCTTCTTGAAATTCCCCACAGTATGCAAGGTAGTTCGTTAGTTAAATGGAGAGTCAACCACGGTCATGTTAACAATATAAAAAAATGCTCAAACCAAGCAACCAGATTATACTTAACTCCCATTACAAATACATCTGCTTAATCCTAGAGAGTGAATGTATGTATGTACGTGTGTATCTATCTATCTATCTATCTATCTATCTATCTATCTATCTATCTATCTATCTATCTATCTCCATATCCTGATCTCTCTCTCTTTCTCTCTCATCACTCTAGTCATCACATTCTCAGTGAATGGACTTCATCTCAAGAAAAAGCACCAGGTCCCTGGGACAAATATGAAAAGTTAACCCTGGTATCCACTAGTACCTAAACATTCCCTTTCACCTGAGTTGAAATTACCTCCCAGTACTCTTGTTGCCTTCTGCCGTGAAGTCCTGTAAATGCTCCGAGAACGTAGGATTCTTTTGTGTCTTTTTCTAACATTCTGTAGCTTAAATGACAGCAGAGCTCTTTTTGACAGACTGTAAGATTTCCTGCACTTTCAAAAAGTTCCGTGAAGTTGAACTCGTCTCTGGAAATACTTCTCAGGAAGGCGGGTTTCTGTACTGGGAATGGTTTGATGGACTTGGCGTAGGTTGTCCAGCTCACAGCTGGTGGGTAAGATACAGAACCTCGGGGATGTGAATCCAACTCTGAAAGAAGGAGCCTTCCAAACTTTGTTTTCATATCATAATGGTATGCTTTGGGGGAATGTGGTGAGTAGATACCACTCCCTGTGAACGGAAGACAACACTTTTTAGCACAAAAACCAACACTGCCTGATTTGCTGTCAGAGCTGGGCAAGCTATCACGACACACGTTAATCACATTGAGACAAAACACAAGCTTCTGGTAACGCTAAACATCTAAGAATGTCTTCTACCCTCTATTGGAAGAGATCAAAATAGATATGCAATAGTCTCATTTCAAATAAACTTTTAATATAATTGGACTATTTGTTAGCATTATGGAAAATTAAACTAAATATAAAATCCTGTGCATTCTCTACCTGAATGGTAGAGAAAGGTGATGCAAAATTCTCTCCTGTTCCCCCATTGTGGTGGTTTCCAAATATGCCCCTAACTTCTTCAATACTCCTCTTTCCAACAGGTGGATCTAATTCCTTTTTCTTTGGGTGTGGACTAGCCTAACGGACTCCCTTCTAAATTGATAGGACTGGTGGGAGTGATGGAGATTCTCCAGCTCTATCAAGCCTTTGGTGACAGCAAGTCTGGTCTACAGCTTAACCGCAACCTCATGAGAAGCCCCAGCCAGAGCCACCCAGTTAAGCCTCTCCCAAATTCCTGAGCAATAGAAACTGTGAGATCATAAATCTTTGTTGTTTCAAGAAACCAACTTTTAGGGTCATTTGTTAACCACCAACCAGCACTATTACGTGCTTTCCTGACCCTCTGCTGGTATCACTCTTCTCAGTTTCCTGCTTTGCCACTTTCTAATTAGGGAGACTTTGGCATGTTACTTGCATTCTCTGAGTCTCAGTTTTCTAATCTGCAAAGTTGGGATGAGAATAACCATCTCATCTCAGAAGGCTGTTATGGGGATTAAATGACATAATACACAAAAGCTCTCAGCACAACCACCACTGTTATAATAAAACACTCGCTTTTGTGTGAGAGTGAGGAGTCCTGACAAAGAGGAGGAAAAAAATAAAGACAGCTCATACCAGCGGCATTATTTTCCCTACATTCCAGAATTATAAGCTGCAAACATCACCCCATCATGAATTACCTGTCATATTTAGGCTGGGATTGTGTATGTTGGCTGCAAGAACATTGACTCTCATTCCCATTGCCCAAGCCGAGTGGAATTCAATAGCTGTCAAAAAGGGCAAGACATTCATCCAAGCTGTGGCAAACAGTATGGTGTCCACTTGTAATTCTTCCACCAGGGTCACTGCAGGCTCTTTAAAGAGTATATCAAAGCACGTGAAAATGCCAAACTTTCCAAAATCAGTGTTGAAGGTCACCAATTCCGGCCTTTTAGGGGCGTTAAACTGAGGCTCATTGTAGAGATGGTACTATAACAAATGCACATAGCAGAAATCAGTAAAGGGTTTTTTTTTTTTATTGAAGAGATTACTTATAAGAACCTTTCACAGTGAGTAATAGACTTGGCTTTAGGTAAAAGCACAGCAGGAAATCTCCTGGGAAATAAATCAATCTAACCACTGGGAACAACCTTTCAAGGAAAACATGAAGGAATAAACCACATGTGTCAACAGCATCTCTCACCTCTCTCTCTCTCCCTTTCTCTCTCTCAATAAGGAGCTAAAGACTCCTCATAAATGGCAAAGACTATGAGCTTCTTGAAACGTGAACACGTCTTACTTGTCTTTGAATTCCCAATACCTAAAAATATAATAGATGTTTAATAAATATCTGTTCATTGAATAAAGGATGCCACCTCTTTCTTTACAATGTTCTACCCAAAGTAATTGCAGGGCTCTTACTCCGCTTCCCAAATTACTGATGACTTTGGAGTAATGAAAATGTTTTAAAATTGATTGTGGTGATGAGTGCACAACACTGTGATTACACTAAAAGCCATTGATTGTACACTTTGGATGGATTGTATGGTATGTGAATATATCTCAGTAAAACAGCTCTAAAATATTACCGATGAAAAGAGTATTTATCTCTAATTCTCCCTGATTCCGTATGGGTAAACAAATAACAGTCACTTTGACCACATCACAAGTCTATATAAAAGGCCAACCTATCTCCCTGCCCAGTCTAGTAGAAAATGGTGATCTATGGAATGTTTTACTCTTTTTCAATTCATAGATAAAACTAAAAATATTATGACTGCAAATTAAATCTATACGAGGGTAATAACCATTATAGAAAATAGTGAGAGCATTTTTATGACTTGATGTAAAGCAAAGCAATTCATTCATATGAAACTTATTCACACCGTTTTGAAAGCAACTTTCTACCATTTCAATGCAAGATGGAATCTGGATTACAGTCTCCTTGGTATCTTTTGTATCAATATTAAAATTACTTACTACAGACATACAACAAAATTATCTCAGCCCTGGGCCATTATTACGTCTTTCCAATAGGGTTGAGGCTACATTCTAAAACAGGTTTGATTTTTTCTAAAATGCCACTTTATTCCTCCCTTTGATAAGAATCTCTAGAGACGCCTTGTTATATAGGGAGTGAAATGCAGATTCCTAAGACAGACCTCGCCAGCCTCGGGTCTAGGCCCCACTGCCCACGGCCAGTCAGTCTGCCTACCCAGAGGGTTCGGTCACACTTTCTGCTGCCCAGCAAGTTCTCTACACCCCTCCCGGAAACACACACACACACACACACACACACACCACTGCGGAGCTTCAACTAATAAACCAAAGCAACATTTACATAATGCATTACAGCTTATGAAGCAAGTTCCTACAGCATTACCTCACTTAGACCTCGAGTGCTTTACATAAAGCATGATTATAAATCTTTTACTAAAGAGGAAACAAGTTCAAAGGTCATAATAATTTGGTAGAAAAATGTGGAATGTTAGAGCCTGACTAATTCAGATCTAAATTCCCACTCTTCTGCACTAGCTTTGTGACCTTGGACAAATTACCTAACTTCTCTGAGCATTCATTTACTAGGAGATAAAACAGCTCATCTCAGAGTGTTAAATGTAGATTTAGATGAGAACATGTGTACAGAGTGCCTCGCACAGGGCCAGGACAGTTAACAAGCCATCAAAAACACATTAAGGTGATGAATATATAACATCGTGATTATACTAAAAGCTATTCAGTATACACTTTGGATCAAATAGCCAGAAACACTAGCTATGTACAGTGGGGGTAACACACAGAGATTGAGAAGTGAGGAATTTTCTTGTTTGTCTGTTTTTTGTTTATTATAATTATTGAAATAATGAAAATGCTCTAATAATCATTGAAGTGATGAACTCACAACTATGATTATACCAAATACCACTGATGGTACACTTTGGACGAATTGTGTACTTTATTAGTATACATTAATAAACTTGACTTATTTAAACATATACATTAAGGTATGTGTGTGTGCTCATATTGGGGTGGCTGGGGATACCCTGCGCTCCCCTGCTATTCTGTATTAAACATCCCTAGACCAGCCCAGGGTCAGTCAGTCTTACTAACTTTCAGCCAGATCCTCCCCAAGGCTGTTTCCAATCCCTCTTAATACTGTTAAAGTTTTCTATTTCAAAATGCATTTTGGGACACACGATTCTTTTTAAAAAATTAATCTTATATAATCATATATAACACATTGCATTATATCTTAACTGACTGTACATACTCTAAGTTCCCAAACAATCCCAAAGCTTCCAGAGATCAGACACTAAATAGACAAATGCCGACCAATTGATCAGTTGCTCTGGTAGAAGAGCTTCTTACCTTATGGTAACGCGCCACCAGTTTTCCCTCTTTATCATACACAACGTTGGTATTGTATTGATAATAACCATTGCGAGGACAGGCGGAGTTCCGGGAATCGCACTGCTTTTTGTCCCCAATATTTGCCAGGATATATATAGAGTTGTCCTTGGCCAGGCAGCTGAGTCTTTTTTGTATTGGTGTGTGACCAAATCTAAGTGAAGTTTTAATTCAGACATTTCATTTTCACAAGTATTTTAGTATTGTAGTCATTTCATACAGAAATCAAAATAGCAATAGCAAGAGCCAAAGTGTGACATAGCCATAAGTACTCATTAAAAAATCACATTATGAAAGTCACAAATTATACTTAAACTTCATGAATTTTTCCTACACCTTATTTGTTGTTCCAGCAGTTCCTTAATTCACTCCCCTGTGTCATCAATTGTCTCTTTACTGGATCACTCCATCAGCATGAAAATGTAACAGAATAAAAAAACCTCTCTTGACCTTACATGCCCTTCCAAATAGTTCCATTTCTCAGCTCCCCTTGTAAGACAAAGCGTCTTCAAAGAGCTGTCATCTTGCCATCCCCACTCCAACCTCCTCCCTGCTCCTTTGAAGCCCTCCAATCAGCTTTCGTCTGTCATTCCAATGCCACCTGACAACTCTTAGGAAAGTCAACAACGACCTCCACCTCTATCCTGTTCTCATCTTACTTTTCTACTGCAGCAGCTGACATTGTGTGTCACACGCTCCTCCTGCAAACACTTCCTGGCTTCCTGCACTTTCTCATGATTCTCCCACTCCTGGCTGGTTTTCTCTGTGTCCTTTGCAGCTTCCTCCTCATCAACCCAAGTCTAAACATTGGAACTGTCCAGAATTCGATTCTTAGACTTTTTCTTTTCTCTAACCACACTCACTCCATGTGTAGCCGAAGTCATTCAGTCTCATAGTGTAAAACGCCATCTGTAAACCGACTTCCAATTCTGTCACCAACCCTACCCTGCTCCTTTCATGCCATGTGGCATATGTAACGGCCCACTTGACAGCTCCACTTGGATACCTAAAGGGCAGCTCAAAATTAACACACCCAGGATCAAATTCCAGTTGCCATCCCCAAATCTGCTACTCCCTCTGGGCTCCCTGTCTTGTAAATGGCAATTCCATGCCTCAAAACTGCTCAGGCCAAAGCACACGGGATGTTTGTCTACCTCTCATGCTCTACAACCAATCTGGCAGCAAATCCTGACCCCTTGACATCTAAAATGATTCTATAATCTGACCACTCCTTACACCTCCACTTCTTCCATCCTACTCAAGGTCCAATCTTCTCTAGCCAGGGTGATCACAACAGCTTCCCAAATGGTCTCTCTGCTTTGCCCTGGCCTCATGAGTCCTCTCCCCAAAAAACCCAAGGACAGCCTTTGAGGACAGGAGTCAGAGCAAGTCACTCCTCAGCTCCAAACGCTCTGCAGCTTCCCATCTCAGCAATCAGAGCTTGTTCCTTCATTCTGGAGCTACCAAGAAAGGTTTAACTAACTATAAACAAACCCCTGGCACCACTTTCACCCCAGCCTTCACTAGCTCCCTTATTACCATGATCATTGACTCTTCCACAAATTTGCAACATTTGCTGTTTGTAACAGAAAATCCAGAACTCAAGCCTACTAGGAGATAAAAAACAAAAACAAAAACAAAAAACTGGATTGTCCCAATTCTCAAAACTTTTCTGTGAAGAGAGACTCCAGTTATTGACTTCTCTTCTCACCCAAAAGATAGAAAGTTTCTTACAAGCACCATAAGGAGACTGCTTAGAACAGGAAGGATGGGGAGGTAGAAATGTCCACCACCAAGTCACCCAACGTGCTTTCTTTGTGTAGTCAATCTCTCCAGAGCTTCAGAAACATTAGAAATGAAGAAAAAGTGTGATATCCAAAGTCCTCCAACAAGAACATAACAACAGTATGTTTGATAAACTTCTCTTGAGGTAAAGGAATGAGAACAAGTGTAAGAGAGGGAAAGAGAGGGAATGAGTGTGAAAGAGTGAGGTCCCTATTACTTACAGTTTGGAAGTGGGCAGTCTGTACTTAAATAATCTTCAGTAGGGTTTATGTATTATGAATATACTTATATAGTAAAGGCTTTACATTTTTATTAAAATTTCTAACTAGAAGGTTTCCAGATCCCCTTTTTCATGGAAAAGTATCTTCACAGGCCCAGGAAAATACAAAGTGTCAAAGCAGAAGGACTTGGAATTCCTACAAAGTACCTTGTGAGGCATTTTTGCCTGGGAAACAGACTCTAGGAAATTGAAATGAGGTCCATTCAGTAGAGACCATGGAATAGTTTCCAAATACAACTCATTGTTCACTTCAAAAATGAAGACCCTACATGTATCCATGAGGTTCTCTTCCCCTTAGTTTTCCTAGTACTATATACCCCATTTACATAGTTCTCCAAATTTAATATTTTCAATCATAAAATAGTATTAAAAGTTATACATGTATGTTTCTTTAATATATAACAACTGCCAAGATTAATGTAACAAGACATCACATACAGGATAATGATAACTCAGGATAAATTACCCTATGTACATTTTAGAGAATTACAACTCCCCCGCCCCGCCCCTCCCCAAATAGCCAGGATAATTAAACAACCCACAAATAATTAAACTACCTCTGGGGGTTCTGACATGGAATCCAGTTCTCCTGGGGGTCTGGGATGTCCTCCAGATAAGGGAAAACAGTCTCCCTGGTGAAAGTCCAACCATAAAGGGCATCTTCTGGAGTCACAATGATTTGAGCACCCTGTTCAGAGCAAGACAAATCAAAATAATTCCTTCACGTACAAAGAGACAACTCAACACGCCAGGCTCCACCAGCTCTCATTCTCTCTCACAAGTTCTGACCAGCAGAAAGAAAATACCTGCTGAGCTGCCTGCTTTATCTCTGCCTCCAGGATATCTAGATTCTTGTTCATCAAGAGCAGCGCATCTTCCTGAGAAACAACTCTGAGTGTTTGGTTTGGCAATATCACAGCATGCTCGTACACGGCAGCTTTAAAAGTGCCCAGTGCACCGACATTCAGAATGATTAGGGCCAAAACTACTGCCGAAGGTAGAAAAGGTGACGTGATCATGGCCGAAGTTTAGAGATTTCTGAAAATGAAAGTAACATCCTTGCAGTATTTATAGAAGGGGGAAGGTTTCTATAACGTATCACTTGCTAGAATTAGGTTTGTACTTTATACTCTTATGAATACATTATAAGCCTGACAATTTCTGGGGAAAATAATCTTGCAGTTCAATGAGTACAGTCAAAAAGAATGCTAAGGCTTTAACAGCATGTACTCTTGATACGACGGAGCCAAATTTTTAAAAACCAAAATTCAAAAATAATACAATTGGGTCTTTTTCATAATAGAAAGAATGTAGTCCCTAAATCAATTCTCATGTTAAAAATCCTATTGCCACAAACTTTTTTTTTTTAACAAAAACTAGGCAACAATTTATTTTAGCTCTGTTGAATGATATATCCTATTTGTTTTTAGGAGAGGGTAAACTTCAAAAATCGTTTACTCTTAGGAGAATGTACTACAGAACAAAATTCACCGAGTGACACTCTGTTCTGACTTTCCTTTTGTCATTGAAGACTAAGAACCTTCGCACCGGGAGAGCAGGATGCTTGCAGGATGCTTGCATCTCCTTTCCTCACTGCTGCGTCCCTATTATCTGAAGCATGGCCTCTCCAGGTGCTGCTCTCTAGGATGGGGCCAGAGGAGAAAAGGTGGGTGGCCCCAGACTTCAAGGAACCATCAGGGACCACCAGGGACTTTTCCTTTCACTTCTTAATTTCCTCAATTCATCTGGATGTTTTTCTCACCTTGTGGTTGTCAAAGACAGGATGGTAATTTATTAGGGCCTTTGGGCTGTAGGAAAAAAGGAAGGTGATGTGAAGTCAAGATGAGCAAGTTCTTGTTTTTCTCTTGGCAGCATTTCAAGATCCTGTCATAGCAACTGAAATTCTGAGTAACAAAGGAAATTGCATGGAAGAACCAGAAGCCAGTAAATGAAGCAACAGTTTAAAAGATGTGATGATCTGTGAAAGGTAAAGAAAAACATGATCTTCACCAACATTTGCCATAGAAGGAATTGACTTCTTTTTTAATCTTCAGAAGCAGAAAACTAATTCAGGCCAGAGAACTTCAAAAGTTTGCAGTTTCATGTTCATAAAGGTGATTGGCGATGTGAGGCTTCAAGTCCAAAGTTTATCTCAGTTAGAAAATACAGTAGTTACTTTACCTCAAAGAATAATGATTGATTCTGCCTTTGCTAATAAGTCCTACACCCTATTTTATATTTTAGGATTAATGAGATTCATTACAAAGGTGAAAAGTTAAAAGCGATTAAAAATTATTTGACCAAAGAGTCACTATAAAAACAGCCAAAACCCAAATATTTGTTTAATTGGAAATCTGATCATCCCTCAGTTGTACTGGTGTGTAAACTTGCAATTTGATAAATCTTATTTCCTCTAATTTCTCAAGAGTAGGAAGACGAGAGGTATAGTTTCAGCTTGTACTTATGAGGGGTGTATTTTCATGTGACTCCACTTCTTTGAACTTTTATTCTCTAAAAGTTCAGGTAGAGGAGCAGGTGTAGCTCAGTGGTTGAGCTCCTGCTTCCCATGTACAAGATTCCTGAGTTCAATTGCCAGTACCTCCTAAAAATAAATAAATAAATAAAAGTTCAGGCGATTGTATCTACACTGCCTCCTTCACAAGGTTCTTCTAAGATTCAAAAATAAGTGGAAATCTAACACATGTGTATGATAGTGGTTTGTTTATTGTTGTTTTTTTTCTCTTTTTTTGGAGTAATGAAAATGCTCTGATATTGATTGAAGTGTGGTGAGTGCACAAGTCTGTGATTTATACCAAATGTCATTGATTGTACTGTTTAGAGAAATTGTATGATTTATGAACACATACAAAAAAAAATAGGGTGAGTTTGAGGAAAAATACACCAAATGACAAGAGTAACCATAGTTAGCAGTAACACTTTGATGATGCGCTTTCATATTATAATTTGTTACAAATGTTTCACAACAATGCAGGGTGCTAGGGGTGGGGTGATATATGGGAGTCCTGTATCATGATATGCATGTTTGTTTTGTAAGTTCACAACTTGTACTATACACTTATTGTATTTCGTTCATTGTCGGCTTGTTATCTGTTTGTTTTTTTTCCTTTAGGAACACTGGGAACTGAACCCAAGATCTCCCGTGTGGGAAGCAGGTAGTCAACTGCTTGAGCCACATCTGCTCCCTGCTCATTTTGTTTTTGCTTGATGCCTGCTCATTGTTCTTGCTTGATGTCTGCTCATTGTTTGTTTGTCTTATTTAGGAGGCACCAGGAACTGAACCCAGGACCATCCATGTGGCACTCAACTGCTTAAGCCTCTTCTGCTTCCCTACTTATTTTTTATTAGAAAAGTTGTAGGTACAGAAAAACCTTGCATAAAATTCAGAGCCCGCATATACCACCCTATCAATAACACCTTGCATTAGTGTAGTTTATATTGCAATGGAAGAAAGGACATATGTAGAATTGTACTATTAATTATAGTCTGTGGTTTAGGGTTCACTGTGTTGTACAGTCCTACAGATTTTTTAAAAAATTTTCTTCTAATATATATACAACCCCAAATTTCCCCCTTTTAAACACATTCAAATATATATCCAGTGCTGTTAATTATGTTCACAATGCCGCGCTATCATTACGCCCTCCGTTACCTAAAATGCACGTTTGAGGTGAGGAAACGTGCTTCCAGCTGCTGTCCGGGTGAAGCCCTCCACCGCCCTGGGTCCCATCGGCTTTGGCTTTGCAAGGCCTGCGCGCTTGCGGCCACCCCGGCCGACTGTGTTTTGCTTTCGCTTTCTGGCCGGCCCTTCTGGGGTGACAGGCCGACAGGGGGACAATCCCAGCAGCAGCTGCTCAGAGCACTCAGAGCCCTTGGCAGCAGCCAGGAGTGGGAGCCAGCGGCTGCTTAGCCGAGCCAAGCAATTCTCATTTCTGGGATTTGCTATCAAGCAGCCCCAGGGCCAGGGGACACAAGCCAGGTGGAATGCTGACATTTCTACTGGCTGTGAGCACGTTCAGCAAGACAGGCACCCACCCTGGCCTCTCACCTGCAAGCCTGTTACTTCTCAAGCACATGTAAACGTCTTTCTCTTTAGCATATTATTCTTGGACTGTAATGTGGCTCCCACTCTAGACCTTTCCCCAAGGGGGAGATAATGGAATTCCGAACGATCCGGCATCTAGTTCATGTTAACTTGGTGGTATTGTTAGGCCTCGAAGCAAGGCCTTTATGGATAACCAGAGACGGCATGAAGAAAACTTCAACACGAGAGTTAGGCAAACTCATATTCACTACGTCTGCAGAGGTAAGGCACCAAGGCCAGTCCAAAGTGACTCAGACCCGACTCCCCGTGCTGCAGTTTCACTCTTGTTTAAATACCCAAGTTACTACTTAGCATTTGCTTTGATTATGCATTCGTTTTTATACATATGGATGAACACACATAGCTGGTTATAATAATTGTATGATTAGCATATTCAGGAAATCACGCTTGCACATACATTGCATGATCAAGAAAGGGGCAGACAACTCCACCCCTGGGTGGCGATTTTACTATGTTAATTAAGCAAGTAGAAGTGAGGACAGCGAGGGGCTGCTCGCACAGGTCGCGCCAACTGGTTGAAGCTGGTTTTCATACTTCACTGCTTCAACAGGATATTCTTGACCACCGAAAGCGGAATTTGGCCCAAAGAGAGGGTTGCATTTCATTACCTTCTGATTTACATACAATTCTTTTCTTTGTAGCTTAGCAACAGGGATAGAAACAAGTTACTTTCAGGTATTCAGTCATCCTACATCCATCAGTATGAGTTTTTTGCTCACAATAGTTACAAGAGGCAATTTGGGGGAATGGCTGAGGACACAGCCCCGAACCAGAGCCTGGGTTGGAACCACTTCCGCCCTGTGGGATTGTGGGCAAGTTACGTGGAACCTATCATGCCTCAGTTTCCCTCATGTGCAAACTGATGGTAATAATAGTACTCAGCACATCCTATGTGCCTAATAATACTTGCCATTATCATCATTACTTTTACTGCCTCATTTCCCACCAGGTAGAGGCATTTATCCAGGGAAATGAAGGCTTAGGTTCACACAAAATCCTGGACACAAGTGTCACACAAAATCCTGGACACAAGCTTTATTTGTAATAGCTGAAAACCAGAACCAACTCAGGTATCTTGCAACACAGGAAACATTACACCAGGGGGTAAACACTACTCCACAATACAAAGAAATGAACTAGTGACCCGAGCAGCAACTTGCAAGGGCCTCGAGGGTGTGACCCTCAGTGAAAAAAGCCAAACCTGAAATATAACATACTGTTAATTCCATCAACATTCTTGAATTGACAAAATCGAAAAACAGAAATGAGTGGTTGCCAGCGATTAAGGAGTGGGTGGCAATGGAAGGGAAGTGGGTGTGGCTGTTGAAAGACCTGTGCTGAGGAGAATGTTCTGTACTTTGGCTGTCTGGGTGGTATCGGTGACCCACCAAGGTATTGTGATATTGCCAGGTGGAACCGGGTAAAGGATGCACAGGAGCCTCTTTGTTTTATCTCTCACAACTGTGTGTGACTCTACAATTATCTCAAGGTAAAAAGTTTAATAATAAAATAAAACCTGTGTGTGAGTTTTTTTACACTGCCCTTTCAGTAATGCCTTGCATTGGTGTAATCTATGTGTGATTTTTGAAGTTGCCCTTTTTATTTTTCCTTTGGCTTACTGTGTAGGTCATATAATATATGTATAGGGTACAATATAATTTTAGCACGAAGGATAACTTATTTTTAATTCTAATATTCTAAACTCATCTGCATAAAATATTAATTCTCAATTCATTTAGAAGAATACAAATACATATTTTAAAATAATAAACGTATACTCATATTTCCTTTGATAGTTTTGACTTATTCTTTTTCTTTGTTCAAAGTATTTCTGCTACCGTTGTCACATATTTTAAACTTTTTTGTCATTTGTTTTAATACTTGCAAAATCATAAGGCATGTGTTAACCAAGAAATATCAAACACAAACTAAGCTGCAGAAATAAAGGTGTTAATTTGGGGTCTTAGAATTGCAATTCGATGGGGGGGGGGAGGGGAGAGAAGTAAATAAAATAATAATAATAATAAAAGAATTGCAATTCAGGGAGCATGGATTCAAGCAACATATCTCATCTAGTGTCTTCCAGAAAAGGGTGTATATATATATATATTTAAGATGGTGCCGGGGATTGAACCTGGGACCTTGATTTCATCTATGTGAAGCAGGCACTCAACCGCTGAGCTACACCCAACTCCCTCAGGCAAAGATTTTTAAAGAAAAACAAGATTATGTAAGTTGTTTATGACCGGTGAACAGTAGGAAGTAGCAGGATTAAGGCTGTGACAGTGAACAGAGGATGTCGACATTGGGAGGGGAAAGCAACAGAACTTGGTAAGAAGTTAATCTAATTGTAGAAAGGTCTTCAGCAGAATGAGGGACATAAACAATAGTTAAGGGAGATCTCACAATTACTTCTTCAATTGAAAGTTTTGCCATCGCAGCAATGGACCTCATGCAAGGGCGTGTCCCTTGGCTAGGGCACCCATTACTGACTATTGTATCCCAGAGGTCTATGGTAGCTTCCCTGCTTTTGCATAAGGAAACCTAAGGCATTCCCTTCTCCTTCATGCACAAGGAGAAAGCAAGCAATTTATAATTAGTGTGTCTTAGAGGCGGAGAGTAGAGCAAACTGTTTTATTTCCTTAAAAGAATTTTGACTAGTTTCATCCCAAATAAAGGGCTCCATTGGTTTAGCTTTAAGCAAGATATATAAAGTTGAGCCACCATAGAAAAATCGGGAATCCCATTCCCACAAGCCCGAAAAGTGCCCTTGATTGACACATAGTCCTGGAAGGAGGGAAAGTTAGAATGTTTTGGAGGTCAAGGTCTAGGAGAAGTTCCTGAGGGCAGGGGTAGGTGGGGCAGGAAGAATGTGGCCCGTATCCCTAGGCCATGTGGACCAACAACGGGTTGGAGCCGCGTGGCAAAGAGGGTGGTGTTTAAATTTTATCTCTTTGACTGAAAGGACGGGAATATGTATGGGTCTTGATTCTTTATCCTGGTCTGTTGAATCTGGGCCTAAGAGCTCCAAATTAATTTCCTCCCTTTTGGGAGAAAGATCTATGCACTTGCAAATCTCTACTGAGAAGGTAAATTGGGGTGGAGGGGAATAAGGAAAATTGACGAGTGCCTTGTAAATGTCCTAATTAAAAGGCAGTTGGAGGAGAGCTCTGGGCCTGGCACGAGGCCTGTACAGGGTCACAAACAGGACCGTGAACCCAGTACCGGATGGCAAACAGCACTGCCTGCTGCTCGGGGGAGCTTCGAGAAGCTTCCCACGGGCCTTCCACACCATTCACTATGATTTCAAGCCAGAATCTCTAGACACTGCCTGTGAAGGAGAGCTTCAAACTGGCCAAGGAGATGAAGCCACAATTACCCAGCCACTATCCCTGGGTACACACCGTCCGTGACTGTTCAAGGGGAACAAATGACTTTATCAAAAAGACTCTGAGCTTATTATTAATCATGACACTGGTGAACATGTGCTGGAAAAAACTCAGTAGCAGCATTCAGGTCAAGAGCACAAGAGCTGAGGGCAGCAGTAAAATCCAGGCCTAAATGGATCAGCAGCCCACTAGCCCTCCTAAAGCCATTGTAGCTGCCATGACAGCTGCCATTGCAGCCGCCGCCACCTCCGCCACCTATGCCATTCAGAGCTCCAACAAAGCCTCCGATTGGACCCCAGACTGCTCCCTTGAAAGATAACCCCTCACCTGAGCCTCCACTGGATGGCATTAAAAGAGAGCTGAGGGCTGAAGTGGACACGGCGGAGCAGACGAGCCGCAGCAGCGAGAGCAACTCGGGCGGCGAGGACGACAGCCCCAGCCGCCGAGGCGAGCACAGCGCCGGCCTCTCAGCCACAGCCTCTACACGAGGAGCCCCACGGCAGCAGGCCACAGGCGCCAGCAGAGCCAGCTGGCCAGGAAGCAGATCAGGAACACCCTCAGAGATGACTTGCAGTTGAGCACATCCGGCAGTGGCCGTGATGTCCCAAGCCAGATCTTTCGAAATCTACTTTTTGGTGACAAATATGCTGCAAAACCGGTCTCCTCTAGCATGGAGTCCATCGCTACGAGGAAGATGGGGTGGCGCGGCTCTGAGGCTCTGGGGCTCTTGGGTCTTCAGATCTTTAACCTGGCGTGATGGGTGATTTTCTCATGTGTGTGTGTGTGTGTTTTTTTTTTTTTTAATATTACATTAAAAAAATAGGAGGTCCCCATATACCCCCCCACCCCCCTCACCCCACTCCTCCCCCCATAACAACAACCTCCTCCATCATCATGAGACATTCATTGCATTTGGTGAATACATCTCTGAGCACCACTGCACCTCATGGTCAATGGTCCATATCATAGCCCACACTCTCCCACAGTTCACCCAGTGGGTCATGGGAGGACATACAATGTCTGGTAACTGTCCCTGCAGCATCACCCAGGACAACTCCAACACCCAAAAATGCATCCACATCACATCTCTTCCTCCCACTCCCTACCCCCAGCAGCCACCATGGCCACTTTCTCCACACCAATGCCACATTTTCTTCGATTACTAATCACAATAGTTCATGAATAGAATATCAGTAAGTCCACTCTAATCCATACTCTATTCCTCCATTCTGTGGACCTTGGAATGGTTGTGTCCACTCCACCTCTATATCAAGAGGGGGCTTAGGGAAATGGACTTGGCCCATTGGTTAGGGCGTCCGTCTACCACATGGGAGGTCCGCGGTTCAAACCCCAGGCCTCCTTGACCCGTGTGGAGCTGGCCCATGCGCAGTGCTGATGCGCGCAAGGAGTGCCGTGCCACGCAGGGGTGTCCCCCAAGTAGGGGAGCCCCATGCGCAAGGAGAGCCGCCCAGCGCGAAAGAATGTGCAGCCTGCCCAGAAATGGCGCCGCCCACACTTCCCATGCCGCTGACAACAGAAGCGGACAAAGAAACAAGACGCAGCAAATTGACACAGAGAGCAGACAACCGGGGAAGTGGGGGGGGGGGGATTAAATAAATAAATCTTTAAAAAAAAAAGAGGGGGCTTAGACATGGATGCTGGATGCAATCCTCCTGCTTTCAGTTGTAGGCACTCTTGGCTCCCTGGTGTGGTGGTTGACCTTCTTCACCTCCCTGTTAGCTGAGTGGGGTAAGTCCAATAAACCAGAGTGCAGGAGTTGCGAGTCTGTTGAGGCTCAGGGCCTGGCTATCACATGGACAGTCCAGAGGTTCAGGTCCCCTGGGGATACATTAAACCCCAGCTTTTTTGACCACTTGCACCATTCAAAGCTGCAGTCGATCTAAAGACCTAATAGAATTAGAGTCCTACCTGGGTAACGCTGGTGATGAGCAGCAGGCAGCTGTGCCCTGGTCTAGGTTACTCAAAGACCATGTCTTCCCCAAGCCAGTGGATTCGCTTTTTGGTTTTTTGGTTTTTTTTTTTTACACTTTTTAAATTAAAGTTAATAGATCACAAAGAATGTTGCTTTAAAAAAAAACATAAAAAAAGATAAAAAACCTAAGAGGTCCCCATATAACCCACTCCCCACTCCCCCCACCCCATTCTTTTTGTAAATTGTATTTTCTTAAAGAAAAAAAAAGTTACATTAAAAAACTGAAGAGTTTCCCATACATCCCCCACTCCTCCCCCACCAACGACCTCCCCCATCATTGTGGCAAGCTCGTCGCACCGGGTGAACACATTTTGGAGCACTGCTGCACCACGTAGGTAATGGTTTACCCTGTAGTTGACACTCTCCCCCAGTAATTCAGTAGGTTAAGGCAGGATATATAAAGCCCAGCATCTGACCCTGCAATAGCATTTAGGACAACTCCAAAGTCCCCAAAATGCCCCCACAGCACATCCCTTCTTTGAAACCTCAGTTTGGCGCTGTGGTCTGTATCGGTGAAATGGAAGTCTTTGAGGGGTAGAAGAGGAAGGGAAAGCCCCACACTACAGCCCAGGAAGCTAAAACCACTTTCAGTTGCTGGAGCCAAGCGGTGAGGAAGTGTATCTGCCCGGCCTGACGAGCCTGTGTGGGACTGCACCTGGGGCCAGCGTGCCCCAGCGCCCGCGGGACAGGCCCTTGCCACCCGCCGGTCCCCCGCCCTCCCCCGGAGCAGAGCGCGGCTTGCGGCTTGCGGCGGCCTCCTGCCCCCAGCCAGGCTGCTGCGCTCTCCTCTGAGCCGGAGCCCGAGATGCCTGTACAGGGAACCTTAAACAAGCCTTGGGGTTTTACTGGATTTACTGGGAGCCTGCAACTCCTGTTCAGATCCAGGCAGTCCCCAAAGGCTGGGTGAGCAGATGACACCGGCAGCCCCTGCGCTGACGCTTGTCACTCGATTATCCTGGGGCTTTGGGGGCCATGCACATCCATTCCAAGGGTTCTCCATTCGTGGGTGGAGGTGGCAGGGAGTGGAAAGGAGGAGGAGTGAAGACCCTCTCTGGACAAGTGCGCTTCCAAAACCCAGCATCCGGGCGGGGGCGCCGCAGGCTGAGAGGAGCGCGCTCTTGCACGAGGGGCCTCGCGAGTTCCCTGGTGCCCCCCAGACTGGACTTCCTGTCTTCCCTGCAGGCCCTCCCCTCGGCCCTGCCCCCGCCCCCGCCCTGGGGAGGACCTGGCGGGCGTGTCCCCCACGTGGAGGGTCGGTGCACGTGCTCACCGGCCTCTGGCTTGAACTGCTTGGTGTGAACCTCTTCTCATTCTCACCCCGTGTCCTCGGGGGTCCAAGGAATTCAGATGCTTTGCGCCTGGTAGCGAAGAGACAGAACCTGAGCAGTGGCGCCCCGAGGTTAGGCACAGAGGGAGAAAGCATTCCAAGGCATGGCTTTTCAGGGACGGCTGAAAACCATCCATGCTGAGGTCACAGGCTTGAAGTCTGACGAATTGTTGAGATTACTTTTTATTTGCACTGCACCCTGTCATACCGTGTGTGATTTAGGGGATGGGTGAAGATTTAGGTCCAAAGTGTCCGAGGGGCGACGACAAGCCACGGGAAAGGCATGATTTGGGGAAACGTAATACAAATAAACCAGAGATGTGTAACAATGCCCTCATTAACTGTAGCAGTTTAATATTATTGATGAATTTCAAAAAGAAATATTGCATTTTGCTTGTAATCTGATCTGTACCTGGGCATGATTGAGTTATGGTTAGGGCATTGACTCCCCGCCCCTTGGTGGGCGGGGACTCACAGATAGAAGGCGTGGCAAAGAACAGAGTTGGAGCTTTTGATGCGAGGGTTTCTCATGTTGGAGTTTGATGCTGAAGCTTTAAGCTGGGGCCCTGGGAATTCAGCTCACAGAGGAAAAAGAAGTCAGCCCCAGGAAGGAAGGAACCTTGAACCCAGAGAAAACCAAGCCCGGGGAATGTAGGAACCCAGGAAGCCTGAGCCCTCCCAGACCTCGGCAGCCGTCTTGCTCCAAATAGACTTTGGTGAGGGAAGTAACATGCTTTATGGTCTGGTATCTGTAAGTTTCTATCCCAAATAAATACCCTTTATAAAAACCATCCAATTTCTGGTATTTTATATCAGCACCCCCTTTGACTAATACATTAACTAATTGTTTTATTTCTGTAGGAGAATCTCTTCTTTTTTCTGTGTGTGGTGTTAATGTGCAGGTGCTTTGGTGGTAGAAAAACTTGAAGATTCCAAAGTCCTAACTTCCTTCTTTGAGAGGCTGGTTCAGTAGGATGTCTTATATGTGATGAATTCCTTACCTTATTTTGAAAGAGAAATAATCTGTTATGTGGATGCAGATTAGGTATAGCCAAAGTGATTGTTCACATTTGGTGAGGAAGGTAGGATTTTCGCAACTCAGGCCTTAAGCAGTTGTTGTGGGAAACTGGCTTACCTGTTCCTTATTGTAAATGTTACACCTGTTCTATTGTAGATGTTGCAGTTGTTAAATGTTGCAGTGTTCCCTATTATAGATGATGTTGCAGTTCTAATAGCAAACAGTTGCTTGATAGTTTCCAATAAATATGAGGTGGAAACGACTGTCAAGACTCTGAGTTCCAGAAACTGTGAGTTCCCTGGTACCCAGCTGTATCTCCTCTCATGCCTTTCTCTCTGTCCCTTTATTTTGTAAAGTTTTGCATTGCCTTCCCTTCAAGCCAACTTATTGTGAGCTGATTGCAGCAACTGGCACCCAACGTGAGGATCCAAACAAGGGCTGGAAGGGAAGAAGGATCGCCTCGAGCAAAACTAAAGTTGGTGTAATGGCACAGAGCCCTGAGTGGTTTGGAAAGCCTTCGAAGTCCTCCAGGGTTTGACTGTATTTCCCCAGGAGACAGAGAACGTCCTGTGTGGGTGCCAGCTCGATGGACAGAGCCATGCCATGGATACCAAGAGACAAAAAATGTTTCTGTGGAACTTAGAACCTCCAGTCATGCAGATAGAGAATTCCTGGGCACAAAGAAACCAGAAATTGATGATTTGGAAAACAGAGTTTCTGGAATGTGAGTCCCCAGAGACCAGTGCTCATTGTGAGGGTTTAACTGAACATGGACCCAATTAGCAATTTCTGTGCAATTCAGGATTGGCAGTGCAGTTATCCAGGAAGGATCTGTGGAAAGTCCTACTGTCTGATGGTTAGGACTCCTGTGTACTACATGCAAAACTGACAGGTATTTTGTGATAGTTATATGAACAGAACCACTGCCAGCCTGGACTATAAGAAACAAAAAGGAAAGGTCACTTCAAGGGCAGACCCATGGAAACTGAGGTCTGGGTCAAAGACTTCTTGTCAGGCCAAGAGAGCAGACCCACCCGGGTGTGGGTAAAGGGTAAGTCTGCCTTGGTGTGTGGAGAAGGCAGGACTCCTGCCCCAATGTTCAGGAAGAGTGTTGCCACCCTAGTGCCCACAGAGGGTGGAGCCTATGCCGGGGCATTAGAGAGCCTGGCTACCATCCCAGGGCTTGAAGAGGATGGAGCCTTCACCCCAGCATTTGCTGAGAGCACGGCCACATGCAAGCACTTGGAAAAGTGGGGTTGCCACGTCATCAGGCCAGGAGGACAAAACAGCATTTCATAGATGACTCGCAGACCTTGAGATCTGCTGGAGTATGCCCGGCTGGGTTTCACAAGTGTTTGGGACTTGTGACCCATGTTTTCTTTCCAGTTTCTCCATATGGGAACGGAAATGTTGGTCCTATGCCTTTCCCTTCTTTGTATATTGGCAGTGGATAACTTGTTCTCTAGGTTTCACAGGCCCCCGGACAGACCACACCCATATCTGATTTTGATGAGAATTTGTACTATGCATTGCTTCTGAAAGGACTTAAGGCTTTGGAATGTTGTGATGGAATGAACGTATTTTGCATATAGGAAGTACAGGTCTTTTTGGAGTCCAGAGAGTGGGAGTGTGGTGGTTTGAAGCTGTATGTACCCCGGAAAAACATGTGCTTAAATTTAATCCATTCCTGTGGGTAGGAACCCATTATAAGTAGGCCCTTTTGACGAGGTTACTTCAGTTAAGGTGTGACCCACCTCACTCAGGATGAGTCTTAAGCCTATTACTGGAGTCCTTTATAAAAGAATGAAATTCAGACAGAGAGAAAGCCATGGAAGCAAGCACTCAGAAGAGAAGGGAGAGACCAGCAGACACCACCATGCATCTTGCCATGTGACAGAAGAGCCAAGGATCACTGGCCGTCAGTCTTCAGGAAGAATGCATTACCTTGATGATATCTTGATTTGGACATTTTCCCAGCCTCAAAACTGTGAGAGAATAAATTCCCATGGTTTGGGAAATGGATGTGGCTCAACCAGTTGGGCTCTTATCTACCATATAAGAGGTCCAGGGTTCGATGCCCAGGGCCTCCTGGTGAGGGCAAGCTGGCCCACGCAGAGTGCCGGCCCATGTGGGAATGTAGCCCCACGCAGGGGTGCCACCCTGCATGGCAATGCTACTCTCTTGGGAAAGCTGCGCCGCACAGGGGTGCCAGCCAACGCAGAGAGCTGGTGCAGCAAGATGATGCAACAAGAGACACAGAGGAGAGAAAGTAAGAAGACGTAGCAGAACAGGGAGCTGAGGTGGTGCAAGAGAGTAGTCACCTCTCTCCCACTCTAGAGGTCCCAGAATCGGTTCCTGCAGCTGCCTAATGAGAATACAAGCAGACACAGAAGAAAACACAGCAAGGAGACATAGAGAGCAGACAACTGGGGGCATGGGGGGGTGGAGGAAGAAAGAAATAAAATAAAATAAATAAATAAAAATAAAAATTCCCATGGTTTAACCTGACTCACTAATGGTATTTCTTATGAGCAGCCTAGGAAACTAAAACAATACTCCAGAAAAACGTGCTTAAAGTTCATCTTTTCTTGTGGGTGTGAACCCTTGAATGGACCTTTTAAAGAGGTTACTTCAGAAAAGGTGTGGCCCTACTTTAGTCCTACTACTTAGTCCTACTACTGAAGACCTAATAGGGAAGATCACAGAGAGAGAGGGGGAAAAAAAGAAAAAAAAAAAGCCACAGAGGGAGCAGCCAGAGGCTGGAATGCAACAAAACCCAGAAGAGAAGGGAGAGCCCAGGAGAGGCTGCCATGTGCCTCACAGGTGACAGAGGAGCCAAGGACCAAAGATTACCAACAGCCAGCCCCAGAACACCAGTCTTCATGAAGAAAGCATCGCCTTGATGACATCTTGATTTGGACTTCTAGCCTAAAAACCGTAAGCCAATAAATTCCCATTGTTTAAGCCAACTGGCTGCATGATATTTGCTTTAGCAAAGAAGAAAGTAAAATAAACACCTCCTCTAACATACAAGCACTCCTGTGGGGTCACTTGCTTTAAGAATGGGATACCTCGCCCAAGAGAAAGAAGAAGGGGAAAAAAGATGGCAAAAGTGAAGCAAAACCAGAGGCACTAAGGGAAATGAATAATAGTCTAACAGAAATGCTTATACATCCAGGTTATAACTGGAAACACATCCCAAAAATGGAAGTCATAAACAATATCACTCTCAAACCTTTCACACAAACAAAAAACTCTAAGAAAAGCTGAAAGCCAAGCAATGTTATAGAGTTCCTGCATGACCTGCAAGAATTTTGCCCTTTGAACAAGAAAATAAATCTCAGCACACAGATAAAGTGTATATTTTTAAATTTATTTCACATTACGTATTTTATATATTTTGAATTATGTTTATATATTTTTAAGGATATCAATTAATTTCTTACCCTGTTTACAAAAAAAGATACATTCACGGATTCAGTGCACTGAGAATAAAAAGTAAACAGAGAAAGCAGGAGGCCTAGGTGGAGAAAAACCATCTTCAAGGACAAGAGTGGCCCTGTAAAAACAGAAACTTGGCTGATTTTCACTTACTCTTCTCATGCTTAGTGTTTCAAATCTGGCTCATTCAGCAGGCCATCTTTTCGGGATGACAGTGCAGCCCGATGTAGGATCATCTGAAAATGCAGCAGGATGCTGGTGAGGGGTCCCTGGAGTTCTGTGCATGAGACTGAACACTTTTCCAGCCGTGGTGCTTGAGCTAAGAGCATCCATCTCCCAACCCCGGGTCAGCCGGGGTGCTGGGGCTCGATTTCATTAGACAAGAGAGCAGTTCGTTCGTCCTCTGGGCCAAGGTTTTCAGGCTTAGATCTACATTGGGGCAAAGGGAAGAACCTCAGGATTTCTCATCTTAGAACCCCCCAGCCCTCACATGCCACCCAACCATCTCCTTAAAAGTGTCTGCCAGGTGATGAGGCTCAAGAAATCCGCTGGCTGGAAGGACGGATGTAAGAGCACACGTCTTTCTCACTCCCACAGGCCAGCTTTGAAAGGGGGGAAGAAAGCCCGGGGCGACCATACCTTCTTCGTCTCCTTGAGTGCTCCAGCAGGTAATACGAGCCCATGGCTAACCCCTTTAACACAAGAGAAGGTATTGGTTAATGTAAACCTGGTCAGTCACGTTTCTCTACAAATATAAGGAAAATTAAAATAAAAGCCTGGTTACTCACACTTGCCAGAGCCCACAGACCCTGAACACCTGCTGCCCATTCAAAACCAATTTTTTCATACAGAAATCCACCCAGCACTGGTCCTATAAAGGCACTAACAAAGGAAAGAAGAAATAATATTAAATAGCACAAGAAAGAACGACTTCTTAAAAGCCAGTATTGGGGGAGAGGATGTAGCCCAGTGGTTGAGTGCCTGCCTATCACTTAAGAGATCCTGGGTTCAATCTCTGGTACTTTCTTTTAAAAAAAAAAAAAGCCAGTATGAACCCTCAATTATAGATCTTCACTAAATTGGAAGTACAAGTACTAAAGAAAAAAAAGCCAATTTTTGAGCATAGCATTAGATATTTAAAAATTATATCATAGACTATAGTTAACAGTAATATTGTAATATTTTTGTAGCAAAGACTAAGAAGGTACTATATCAATGCTAAAGATCAAAAAAAGAATATGGGTTTAGTTTTATGAGATATGGATATGATCAAGCATTTGTCTTTTCATTTTCTTCATTAACAAGGAGACCTTGGTCATGTCATTTAACCAACCTGTGCTCATTTATTCATCTTTCAGAACACTGAAGAAACAACTGAGTTTGTTTTTAGGATTAAATAAGATAAATGTGCCTGGACAGGATTTTTTAAAGTAACGCTTCCATAATTTAAGCTGCCTTTTGTCTGTTATTTTATGCTTTGAAGTTGAAATAAAGTCTTTTAAAAAGTAATCCTACCTGATAACAGTTTTACAATATTAAAACAATTCTGAAATTTTAACTGCTTCTGAAAATTTGATGCCTTATATAACATAAAAAATTTAAAAGACATTCATTCAAAGACATCTTTATATTATTTCTCTACACTTGTTTAGATGAAAAATAAGTTGCTTCCATTCAGTATTTGCATTTAAAATAACAATCAGGGAAGCGGACTTGGCCCAGTGGTTAGGGCGTCCGTCTACCACATGGGAGGTCCGCGGTTCAAACCCCAGGCCTCCTTGACCCGTGTGGAGCTGGCCCATACACAGTGCTGATGCGCTCAAGGAGTGCTGTGCCATGCAGGGGTGTCCCCCGCGTAGAGGAGCCCCACTCGCAAGGAGTGCGCCCCTAAGGAGAGCCACCCAGTGCGAAACAAAGTGCAGCCTGCTGAGGAATGGCGCCGCCCACACTTCCTGTGCCACTGACAACAGAAGTGGACAAAGAAACAAGACGCAGCAAATAGACACAGAGAACAGATAACCGGGGGAGGGGTGGTGGTGGAAATTAAATAAATAAATAAATCTTTAAAAATAAATAAATAAATAAATAAAAATAAAATAACAATCAGTACATAGTCATTGAAGATATACTATGTTGCCAGCATACAGTTACCTCTCTGACATAGAAGTCAAAAAATTAATAAATGGATGAGTGAATAAATTTTTTAAAATCTGAGATGCACCTGCCAAAGGAACTAAAAAATATCATTTAGTTAAGACAAAGTATATAAGGCTCTTTTGATTAGCATTAAACCCACTGGTATAATCACTGATTTTGGAGCCAGATCTGCCCCATATGAACTATGTGTGTCTGGGCAACCCATCAAACCTCTTAGCACCTTAAGTTCTTCTTCGGTCAAGTGGGGATAGTATTTTCCATCATGCAGGTTTGAATGAAATTCAACAGCTACTCACCCAACTGACCACATTGCACCCAAAAGACCTGACACAAGTCCCAGTGTACTCAATCCTTCTTCAAATCCATTTTCACTGCAAAGTGAAACATGAGCAAATTCATTAATAAAAGACAAAAACTGAAAGTCATGTAATAGTAAATGAAAATAAGCCAGAGAGAATTGGACAAAACACCCCATTTCTAAGATGAAAAGCTAATCTAACCTGAAGGCTTTTTCATAGTTACTTTTACATCAAGCTTTTCTAAAAATTATTCTACTATCTATATAAGATACACATTTATGATATTAAGAATCATGACCCATTCACCGGAAATGCTCATAAAAACATAAAATTCTTAAAATGAGATGTTCATATAAAGGGGAACAAAAGGTGTGGTTGTTAGTCTAATGTGTCAACTTGACCAGGTAATTGTGCCAGTTTGTTTGGTCAAGGAGCACTGGGCTAACTGTAATACAAGAACATGTGTGGACTTTAGTCATCAGTGAGTTTATTGTGTAGAGGGCTGATTACATCTATGATCAGTTAGGGAGATTGCCATCAGCAATGAGTGATGTTTTATCCAATCAGTTGAATGCGTTAAAAGGGCAAGTGACTTCAGCATTCAGAGAATTTTCTAGCTTGTCCATCAGAGACCCCCAGCAGACCTTCATGGGAGCCCCTGGTTTGCAGCCTGTCTGCAGAATCCGGTCTTGTGCATCTCCATGGTCACATGAGAGACTTTTATGAAATCTCGTATATTTACAGATCTCTCCTGTTGATTCTGTTTCCCTAGAGAACCCTGACTAATACAACTGGTAACTTTTAGAAAACACCAGGCAGCTTCTTACTCCAATGAGCATTATTGCCACAGTGGAGTCATAGTGTGGTAGAATGAACGATGTACCCCCAAAAGCCATGTTCTTAATCTTGATCTGTGCTTCTGTGAGTGCGATTTTATTTGTAAATAGACCTTCTGAAGATGTTATTATTAGTTAAGTTGTGGCCAACTGAATCAGGGTGGCCATTAATCTGTACTGGAGGCCTTATAAGGAGAAGAAACTGGGATCCAGAGTTCAGAGACAGTCACAAAGAGGAACCAGAAGTCAGCAGAAACTAGAAGAGAAACACAGGCAGGAGAAGATATCGCTATGTGATGAGCGGTAGTGACACAACCCAAGGAACCCTAATGACTGACAGCAGCCAGCACTAGAACTCTACAGACTCAAGGAGAAAGCAAGCCTTGCCAGTATCTTTTTTTAAAAATTTATTTCCCCCCGCTTGCTGCTTGCTTGCTGTCTGCTCTCTGTGTCCATTTGCTGTGTGCTCTTCTGTGTCTGCTTGTCTCCCCTTGTTGTGTCATCTCGTTGCACCAGCTCTCCACCAGCATGGGCCACCCAGCTCTCCGCGGGCATGGGCTGTCAGCTCTCTGCGGGCGCGAGCAAGCCTGCCGATGCAAACCCAGGGCCTCCCATATGGTAGACTGGAGCCCAATTGATGGAGACACATCTGCTTTCCTTGCCAGTATCTTCATTTAAGGCTTCCTCTAGTCTCAAAACTGTAAGCCAATAAATTCCTGTTGTTCAGCCAAAACCAGTTTATGGCATTTGGGAGAGCAGCTCTGGCAAACTAATACACATTGATACTTGCTATGGATTGAATTGTGTCCCCTAAAAAGATGTTCAAGTCCTAACCTTTGGCCAGGTGACTATGAAGCAATTTATAAATAGGGTCTTTGAAAATGTGACTAGTTAAGATGAGCCCTGATCCAATATGATTCAGTATGACACCAATATGACAGGTGTCCTTATCAGAAGAAATTTGGACATAGAGACAGATGGCCACGTGTTGGAGGCAGAGATTGAGTTATGCCGCCAAAGCCAAGGAACACCGTGGATTGGTGGCCACTGCCAGAACCCTATAAACTTCAGGGGGAACATGACCCTGTCAGAATCTTGATTCAGACTTCTGTCCTGCAGGACTGTGACACAATCCATTGCTGTTGGTAAGTCGACCAGTCTGTGGTACTTTGATAGAGCAGCCCTAGCAAACTAAGACAATGCTCTACCTGCTTGTTGAGAATTAAATCGTGTCCCCCACAAAAGGCAGGCTCAGGTCCCAATCCCTGGTCCCGTGGGTGTGAGCCCAATTGTAAGTAGGAGCTTTGACAATATTATTTGTTAAGGTGTGCCCAAACTGAACGAGGACGGGCCTTAATCATATATGGTGAAGTCTTACACACAAAGGAAATTGGACACAGAAAGAAAAGCCACAGGGAGCAGTCAGAAGCTGGAAGTCAACAGAACCCCCAAAGAGAAAGGAAAAGATGCAGTCAAATGCACTGAAATGTGACAGAAAAGCTAAGGACCAAGGATCACCAGCAGCCAGCCCAGAACCACAGTCGTTAGGGAGAAAGGACTGCCTTGCTGAGGTCTCAGTTTTGCACCTCTCCTAGCCTCAAAACCATGAGCTAATACATTCCCATTGTTTAAGCCAACCCACTGGCTTCAACATTATATGGTGTTTGTTTTAGCAGCTGCAAAACTGAAACACTGCTCAAGCTTCCTTTTTTTGTGTTCTTCATCATTGTGCCTTATCAAACAGAAGACAGGTAGGCAAGTGACAGACAGCTGGTCACTCTATGCTCTTTTATGACCTCATCCTTAAGAAACAAACAATGTTGAGAACTTTTTGTTTCGCTTTGGCTCTTTAAAATTATATCTATATACCAAAGCATAAACCTACCTAAGCCTCTATCCACAGCCCATTTTACCTATTACTGTATTAATCTTACTCTGTATAGTCATTTGTATTATTTTATTATTTATTTATGCTACTTATATTGCAATATTCTGTGATATAAAATCCTTAAGTCTTCATATTAGGAGAAAAATACGTAACATGCTGTCTTCCCATCAAAATTGAGAAATTCAAGAAAGCCTGCGGTGCTCACTGCTATTCACAGCACAGCTCTTCCAAGCAATGCGAATCACTTACTATGCACAGCTGAGGATCTCCGGGAAAGTTGGAATTATACTCATCCCAGCAGAGATGCCATTGACGACCAATACCAGCACCAGCATCCAGAGCTGACTGCAAAAGAGTTTTGGAGGTTAAAAAAAAAGAGGAAGATTAGCATCTTAAGAAACACAAAAGCATGATGCTAAGGGAGGCATGATCCCAGAGAAGTTAGTGTTCCAGATTGAGAGACTAGTCTCACAGGTTAACAGATAGGAAGCAATCATATGGAGTATCTATTATAAATTAAAATTCAAAAATAGATGATAAATGTAAACATTTTTTGGTAACCCAAAAGGGCCCTTTTATTTTCTTTGTAGTTCTCATGCCCATCTGATCACATTTTATTCCAGTCTGGCACCTTTTAGCTCATTACATTCTGGGGGGTGGAAAATCAATCCATCCAAATACGTGAGAGTCAGTCCCTGCGGGGATTCATATCATGTGCCTGGAGCCATCCTGCCCTCTTCCCACCATATCAGCTCCTTTCAGATTGGCTAAAATGTCAGCACTAATGCTGATCCTTCAGTTGGCTTGACTTTGATATTCAACGGACTGAAAATGGACCGAAATTCAGATGGAAGGGAAGGGGTGAAGGAAGACAGGAAAGGAACACGTGCCTGTCACTCTAGACACATTCCCTCAATTAATCCTTGCATGACACTGTGATAAAAGTAGTATCAGCAGCTCCTGGTAGAACTTAGTAAGCAAGAAAACGGAGGCTATTGGAAGTTGTTTTGCCTAAGTTTACATCTTTTAGTGGCAAAGCCTGATTGCAAATCCAAGACTGAAGGATTCTGAAATCCTGCTCTTTCCAAGATATCATGCTTTATCTCCGAAGTACCTGAAAAAATTCTAAGAAGCTCACTCTATTTTAGCGAATAAACTTTAAACAAATTTTAATTAGCCTTTATTACATGTTAAGGATGACAAAGGGGCAAAAAAGATTTGGTTAGTGCCTCAAAGAACAAGAAGGAATAGAAAAAACAAAAATACATACTATCAAATAAAAGTTGGTAGTAACAAATTCTATTGTTTAAAAAGCACAAACAAATGTTTTCCTTTGTTGATACAGATTTTATACATTCCCGTTTGCTTGCACCAGTGCTAGCTTCTAGTAAGGTAAAAGACTATCAGTTTTAGAAACAATTCAATGAAGGCCTAAATCTAAATTTTTTAAATAATAAGATGCAAAATACTAAGATAAAAAATTTTTACACCAACATTTTAAAAAGTGATTCTTAATTGCTATTTGTCAAAAAAATACAGAGGAAACAAAAATTACCTTTTAATGTGCAAGATTGGGACAGGTCCTAAGAGCATATAGCACCCTGCAGTGATTAAGTTTCCAAAAACCAGAAGCCATTTCCTTAGATGCTAGTGAAGAGAAACCAGAGGACAAAGAAACTCTTAGTGGTAGAGACTCTCTATTAACAAAAGAATGTAAAAAAAACACAAAAAACAAAAGGACACAAATCACGCCACTGAAAGCTCCAAATGCATCACAGAAAACAAACTTTACATGGAAGAGAAAATAAGCAGATGGTATACTCGAAAGCCAGGATAGAGGTGTGTGGTATTAACCGCTAAACCACAAGACAGAAATGAGCAAAGTACACAGAGTCTTTGGAAAGGAGAAGAATGGCAAGTTTTGCACATGATGAACTAGTCACACAATTTAAACAGTGAGAGTAATGGTAAGTAAGTAAAATCCTAGGAAGACCATTATTATAAAGCACCCAATAAAGTGGTGCCTTATAAACTACTTGAAAGCAGGCTAAACATTTCATGGGCACAATAACTGCCCAGTGACATAAGACTTTGGCTTAAAACCAAGTTGCAAACACTTTTAAGACACGTTATTTCACCTGCAATTACTAAGTCATCACAATGAAATAGGTCTAGTTAAATTTATACGCAAATTTAATGAGAGGGGAAACGCAAAAATAAGCACTAAAGCGAGTAAGTTTGAGATTTGACTAACAGTACTAGTTCCGTATGCTAGTAATCTAGATCATGTGGTTTAGATCCAGTTAAAGGAGAGCAATTAGGCTTTTCTGCTGAGATGGCTATGGGATAAGCGATGTGTATTTGCGCGACCAATCCTTTTCACTCTCTCAGAAAACCTAAACTATTTTCTCCCAAGGTAGACTCTCAATTTGATCAAGTTCCCTAATTACTCCTAGGCCTCTGTCTTAATTATTACGATTCAGTGTTACTGTGTCACCTGTAATATCTACAACAAGGGTACTTTTTTCCTAAAGAAAATCTAATCCCATGGCTTTTCACTATTTCTGCCTCTTTTCCCAGTGAAGCAGTTAGGAGTCAATCTGCTCAGGGCGATGTCAGGTTGGAAGACACAGTAACCTTTCTGGCATTCAAATAACATGTCGATTCTAACCAACGGACCCCTAGGGTTTCAGCGGTGCAGTTGCAAAACCACTAATCTAAACATGCAAAAACAATTCTGAAATAAGAATTAGGTGTACGTACTGGCATCTTGTCGCTTAGCAGACCAAACAGCGGGGAAAAAATGGCATAGGAGAGTGCCAAACCCAGGAATACCAGGCCCACATATCCTGCTGGTAAATTAAACTGTAAAAGAAATCCTGTGTTAAAGTAACATGGTCAAGTCATTTTTAAAAGAAACACCCGTCGTTTCCTTCTACCATTTCTCCATGTAATGCATACTTTAGTGTGCATACAAGTTACCCAGGGAGCTTGTATAAAGAGGTTCTTGGGCCCCACCCCCAGTTTCTAATTCAGAAAGTCTGGGATGGAGTCCAAGAGTTTTCATTTTTAGTAAGCTCCCAGGTGATGCTTACGCTCCTTGGACCACACTTTTGAGTAGCCTTGGTCTAAAATACTGATGATAATAGCTACTCTACCTCAAAGGAATACTAAGGTCTAAATAAAGAATTAGACAACATAAATTTTAGAGGGTTTTTAAAACAAACAATCACATACAGTTACTATTATTAACATGATATAACTACTTTTTTGCTATCTGAATTGTTCCCATTTTTCTTAATTAGTTTCAACTACCTTTCTTAATTAGCCCAAACCCATATGATTTATTTATGGGTCAGTATATAGTTTAACAGTTTTATGACAAATATTAACTCTTGCTAATAAATTAGTTCTTTAAAAACTGCAGCAAGTGGAGCAGGTATAGCTCAGTGGCTGAGCACCTGCTTCGCATGTATGAGGTCCCAGGTACAATCCCTGGTACCTCCTAAAAAAAACTGTAGCAAGATACAAAAGTCAGAAATGTCCTGTTCTGATTTTCCAACTAGAAGGAGACAGCTGGAAACAGGGAAGCCTAAGTGGCTAGATTACTAGTCCTTCTAGCAAATGCCAAATAAACAACTGGCAAGGCTGAGTCAGAAGGGGAACAGGATATAATAACTTGATATAAAAACTGTGAAGAAAGTACATTTTTACAGATTTCTTATGAGATTTCCATGAGCATCTTGAGTTGTCTAGAGATTGGTTACAGACTTTTTTCACTATTTGGACATAACTTTGTATCAGCACAGAAAAATGACGCTTAAAGACATTCATTGTTGATGCAAATGGAATATTGTTATCCTGTGCCATCTCGTGGAGGCTATCTGTTTAAGTGAGATATTATATTATCTTCGACAGCTTGGGCCGGGCACTAAAATTATAATTCTGAGGCTGAACTGTGAAATACCCAGCATGTCTTTCATGATCTCAAGAGGTAGTGTGAAATTGCAAGAAAAATTAATTGTAATCCTTACATTATATGATAGGTCAAAGTTCAGAAGGCATTGGAAATTACCATATTAAAAACTTGATTGAAACTTAAGTGGAGGCAACTATGCTGCTTTAATTCTATTGCCTCCAAAGAAAGTCGGTATGGGCCTCAGGGAATATTTTTGTCTATAGACATATATTAATTCTCCAGTATAGTTAACTACAAGTCTTGGTAAAGACCTTTATTACATCACAGTCTTTTTCAAAAGTATCTAAGGACAAATTTCCATGGCATCCAGCTTTTAGAATTCAATATTGATTTTTCAGCCCTAGAAAAGGGGAGATTCGTGAGTCCTTTCTCCCACCCCAGATTAATACAGTCAAGTCATAAAATTATATCCAATAGCCTAAAGAGTAAGTGGGCCTACAGGTGATTCATTAGTGAAGAACGCCTCATTTTAAATGAATTCCCCAAATGCCTCACTGAAATTCAGACAGGAAAGTGCCCCTTGAGAAGCAGCATGAATGGTGACCGAGGCAGATCTACAATGACACGAGCAAGGTCTGGGCAAGAAGACACTTAGGAAAGGCTCTTGTGTTTATGCTGATCTAGGTCCCGATTCCCAGGGACGACAGAGGGACGGCTCAGGCCACGCAGCGCCGAGGTCTCCTTCTGCCTCTTCACTCACAGCCACGCAGGTCCTTCCACAAAGCAGGGCAGTAGAGGAAGCAATTGTGTCTGCCTGCTACAACACAGAGCTCCTCAACTGTCAGGCGACTTACCTTCTCCAAAACAAAGAGAGACAGCGTAGGATCGAGGAAACCAAGACACGCGCTGAGCGAATTGATGACAAAGGCGATGAGGGCAACCTTGGGCAAAGAAATCAGTTTCCAGAATGAGTGCTCACTCGGATCAGACTCTTTGGGGTAAGATGGGAAGAGAAAGAAAGAAATCTTAGTCATTAAAATCATTTAACTTACAAACATCAAGTCACTAAGGCCAATTTTAACTGGACCTCTTGAGTTTTGCCAGAAATTGGATAGCATCTATATTTGCATATGAGTTATTCAGACCTGGCGCCCACATTCAATTTTCTGAAAAATAACTTCTCCAATTCAGTAAGAATCAACTGGAATTTGAGTGGGAGGGGAGGGAAGGGTTCTTGGCATCTATATAACCTAGAAGTAAAAGATGACTTCCCCAAGTGTGGGGGAGGATGGTAGAGCACTGTGACGTTGGATTCGGGGCCCTGGAGAGGCATGCCAGAGCTTTACCAAGGAACAAAGTGTGTGCGTGTAGGAGCAACCTGAGGCAACCAGAGCACAAACCCATTTTTCCTGCTGGCAAAGAAAACCCTGGGTTGCAAGGGTGCTACTGACTCCTGCATAAACTGCAGTTGAGTCAGGGTCAGGTGAAAGCCAACCTTCCTTCCTACCGCTCCCTCACGTCTAACCCAACCTCTTCACTGATCCACGCATCAAGCCCGGCTGTTTCTAAGCCTCCAGTCGTGTTATATGACATCGTTCTCTTTCCCCTGCTAATTTTCCAAATTCTGTTCATTCTGTAAGGTCTATCTCCAGCCCTAATGCTTCCACAAATTTTACCTTTCTGCAGCTTCACACTGCATTTCTAGTCTATACTACATACTTTAGCACCTAAATTCTACTCCGCCTTACATTATTTACTCTTGTTTGATAATGTCCCTGTCTTTGGTTTAATTTAATAAACAAAATCTTTGCTGAGCCAGGCACCATGCAAAATGCTGGGCAAACGAAGGTAACAAGAGAGGTTCAGATCCTGTCCTTGCAGAGAAGAGTGGAGAGAACCAGAACTGGATGAGGGGAGCTAAAAACCCAGAGAGGGCATGGAGATGGCTTGCTTTCTGTATCAACTTAGCCAGGCCTTGGTGCCCATTTACATGGTCAAACTCTAGTCTAGATGCAGTGGCGGCATCTTGTAGATGGGATTAGCATCTCCAATCAGTTGGCTTTAAGTAAAGGAAATCTCCTTCCATCATGCTAATAGGCCTCATCCGGTCAACTGAAAGCTTTAGGAGTAAACAGTTTCCCAAAAAAGACAGAATTCTGTCTCAAGACTGCAATGTCAACTCTTGCCTGATTTTCTAGACTGCCAGCCTGCCCTGCGGGTTTTGGACTGGCCAGCTCCCATAAAGTCATGAGCCAATTCCTTAAAATAAAGCAAGACATCTCCATATATATACACACAACTATACTTATATCCTATTGGTTGTGTTTTTCCAGAGAATCTGACTTATACAAGTTATACAGGGAAAGACTTTCTAGAATATCTAAGCTGGAGCCTAAAGGACAAGCTTGAGATGAATATGCAAAAAGCGGGGGAAGGAATAATGCAGGCATATTATTCCAGGAATGATATGTTCGGAGATCCTGAAATGGGTCTGTATACGAGGAAACAAAAGAAGAGAAGTTGCAGGATTGAGATTGGGTGGGGCAGGACGTTGGGGGCGCCAGGGAAATGGGAAGGATTCACACCGCAGAAGGAGGTAGCCATCAGCTCCTGCAGGACCTTGTGAGGCATGCTAAGAAGGCTGAGGAATCACCGTGGTAACTTCAAGCAGGGAATGAGAATCAGATTTGGGGGCTTAGAGAGAGCTCTCAGTTGCCATATGGAAAATGGAGGCGGGAGACCAGTTACGTGGCTGCTTCAGTGATCCAGGGCAAGGATGATAATGGCCGGGTTTGAACGTGGAACTCTTTGCGGGCCCCAGATCAGCACCTGTTTTTGTCCTCACTTCTCCCATAGCGCCCCCACAGTACTTGATTTGTTGCCTAATAATAAAGTATGGGGCAAGGTACAGAACAAAGTCAACAAGTGTAATTCAACTATCTTAGGTGCTGCATTTATTTTTTCTCATTATTTGAGGGTCAAAGGTAAACTTTGGTGTCAGCCTCTTTATTCTCGGCAAATATCCAACTCAACTGTGAACCAACTCAGTGCACAGTCCAGGATGCCAACTACACAGTGGGTGGGTACAGGTAGAAAGAGGAGGAGCGCCACCGTGTGGCTTCCTGTGGGAATGCCAGCAGGGAGACTGCATTTTGAATTCTGTAATAAAGCTGGTGGTCACCTTTAACATTTTAAATTATAAAGGTTATATTTTTTGTGCATATGAAAGGTATTACATATTTACAATATCAGACATACAATCATGGCATCAATCATCCCCTCCCCTAAAATCCAAGGAAAAGGAGTTACCACAATAAGAATATACAGCGAGGTCCATAAAAATGAGCATACAGTGAGTTTACTTAAGCTGTTGAAGAAGCGCTAGGAAGGAAACTTTGTGGTGGACATAGAGTCACCAGGGGGGCTTGTCCAGGTTATTTAGGTACTCCCTCTGCTCCCAAGGAATACCGATACATTCTTCTTGGGGGCCCATGACCCCAACTGGCACTCTCTAGCATGGTAAGCTACTGCTAGAGATGGGAAAGTGTGTGGGGAGCTGGTGGCATAGGAGCTCGTCACCCAACAGCTAGTCTGATAATTGAGAAGGCCAAAGACCCTTCCCAGAGGAGGTGACACAAATTAGATTTTTTTGTTTTTAATTTTAATTTTTTTAGGAGGTACTGGGGATTGAACCTGGGATCTTGAACATATGAAGCAGATGCTCAAGCACTGAGCTATACCCACTCCCCACAAATTAGGTTTTGAGGGATGAGGAAGGGGTAGGTAGGTGGGGGAGGGATGAGGAGAAGCTATTCCAAATCGTGCGATTCCAGTACTTAAATCTAAGAGCAGTTCCTCCCAGCTTTCAGGATAAAGCTCCCATTTCATGGGTAGAAGGATTTCAATAAGGGGATTGACATGTATTTCTTTGGAGTAATACAGGGCCAGGGACTTGTTGCCTGACTCACCAGACAAAAAGGATGAGAGAGAGGGAGGGACCAGAGGTGAGCTGTGGCCACATTGCCTGTGGGTCTAAGAAGAGGTAAGAAAGGGGGAAGAATTCGTGGATTATGAAATTCGGTCAATATCATCAAAATAAAATGTTCAATTTTCTAGCTTCTATTTATAAGCTCTCTTAAAATAATAATAAAACAAATTACCCCTTAATGGGAACATCTAAATCTACATATACAACCTTCTCATTATCAATCAGGGATTTTTAAAATTCTAGTTTTTGTTGTCGTTGTTGTTGTTGTTGTTTTTCCCACTCAGTCTTATGAAAAGATCCCTCAGTAGACAAACAGCAAGGCCTCAGGTATTAAGAAAGGCTGGAGCCAGTTCAGGACCTAAACACATAAGCTCTAAACACCAGGTCCTATCATTAATTAGGAAGTCTTAGTAAAAGTCTTTTTGGATTATATGGTGTGGTAAAGGGTGAACAAAACTCTTTTCTCCTCCTGCGTGAGAGTCTTACTTTCCTGCTAACTTTCTAACTTTCCTCTAGTCAGCTGGTGAGGATAAAATGCCAACTCTGTTATTGAGCAATATTACTTATGATAAAATAACCCGATTGGTGAATCAGGACAGACACAACTGGAAATGAACCATAAGAACGTGACGAGGATGCCACACTTTCATGCTGACCCTCGTGCGGGGCCTGGAAGCTAAGCCCGCGGAGCTGCTGGGCAGGTGGGCGCCTGCGGCCTGAACCTTCGAGGCCAGGAGGCCCGCTGTCCCTGCCGGGGCTGGTGCTGGGTCCATGCACCTGGACTGCGCTTCCCGGACTGCTGCACGGACCCCTGGGGAGGCAGGCCTCCTAAGAAGACCCGTGCCACGGGTAGCCCGAGGTCTCGTGTGCCTCTGTAGAGTGGCCATCACAAATGGTGATGGGTTTTTTGACCTTGCTGGTTCTCAAGGTCAGAAAGAATCTGTGATATACAGAAATTGAGATAAACAGATCGCTGGCAACACTTCTGAAAAGAGAATTAATTCTTTCAGGAGGCTCAAACAATCTTTATTATTCATTCTATAAGAGTGAGGTCATAGAAAATTGGTCTTCCACAAAGGCACAAAAATACTTATATTTATGATTTTTGAAATGAGTAATGAGTGTGCTCTTACCATAATTCGGTAAAATATACATGTTGAGTGGTACCATCAGCAGAACTACGCATCCCAGAAAAATAAAAGGCACCTCATAGCCAAAGGATTGATACAGAAAGCCTCCAAAAGGAGGTCCTAGTACTAGTCCCAGTCCAGAAAAAATCTCAAGACTCCCCTAAAATTGGAAAACAAAAGGAATTGTTGTTAATATATTTATTTGAGGAATTAATAAATATTTAATGGACTTCATCTGAAAAAATTCTACCCATTTCACAATTCACATCCCCGAAAAATAAAAATATTCAAGGTCGACCAAAAATTTAAACATACATCCTGAAAACATAAAAGGACTAGACAAAGAAAATATGGGAGTGTTTTTCTTTTTTCATTTTTACGGTAGGCAAGGTTTTCTAATTATGATCTAAAACTCAGAAGACATAAAAGAAAAGTTTGAGACATCTGACTATATGAAAATATGAAAAATCTATGCATGGCAAAACACACCTTTAACAAAGTCAAAAGACAAAAGACGAATAGAGAAAAAACACCAACAAAAGAACTAATTTTCCAAATGCAAGAGAGAGCTACTATTAATCAATGAGAAAAAAAAAATTAAGATCCCAACAGGAGGGAAGCAGATGTGGCTCAAGCAATTGGGCTCCTGTCTACCATATGGAGGGTCCCAGGTTCCGTTCCCAGGGCCTCCTCCTGGTGAAGAAGAGCTGGCCCACACCATGAGCTGATGCAACAAGATATTGCAACAAATAAGAGACACAGAGGAAAGACAATGAGACACAACAACCAGGGAGCTGAGTGGCTCAAGGGCTTGAATGCCTCTCTCCCACATCAGAGGTCCCAGGATTGATTCCCAGTGCCTCCTATAGAGAAGACTAGATGTGAAGACAAGCAGACACAGAAGAATGCACAGCAAATGGACACAGCGGTGGGAGTGGGAGGTGGGGGTGGGCAGATAAAAACAAATAAACCTTTAAAAAAAACACAAAACCCAATAGGAAAATGGATGAAGGATATAAATAAACTGTTGACACTTAAAATTAAATGTGTCATGTAAAAAGAATCTCAACCTCAGTTTTAAAAGAAATGAACATATTGGTTTTCACCTATTAAATTAGTGTGAATTTAAAGGGCTGAAATTCCATGCTGCCAAGAATGTGAGAAAAGGAGCACTCTCATATACTGCTGTGAATGACAGAGAGCAATTTGCCAATATCCACCAAAATTACAAATACACATACCCTCTGTGATGGTTAGGCTATTGTATCAACTCGGCCAGGTAATTGTGCCCACTTGTTTGGTCCAGCAAGCGCTGGGCTAACTGTGATACAAGGGCATTTACAGACTTCGGTCACCACTGACTTTACTGCAGTGGTAAATCATAGATAGCTGGTTATAATTACATCAATCAGGGAGAATGCCATCAGCAATGAGTGAAACTTAGCCCAGTCAGTTGAATGCCTTAAAAGGGGAAGTGATTCCAGCATTTGAACAGCTCATCTTTGGACAACCAACATCTCCCAGAACTTGTCAAGAACCTTCATGGGACTTTCATTGGAGCCTCTGGTTGTACCTGCCTGCGGAACCTGGACTTGTGCATCCCCATGGTTGCAGAGAATCACACACTATTGACAGGTATCTCTTGTTGACTCTTCCCCTAGAGAACCCTGACTAATACACCCTCTGATCCAGAACGTCACTTTGTAGGAATCTGACAGATGCAGCCATGCAGATATGACAGGGTATATGTACAAGCTCTGCACTGGAGCCCTGTTTATAATAGCAAAAGAGGTAAACAATCCAAATATTCATCAACTGGACTGTTGGATATTGAGGGGAACTGTTTAAATAGATTAGGTGACATCTATACAGTGAAAGGATATAGAGTCTTTAATGAGAAGAGTAAGAAAGCATGTGTAGGCAGAGAAAGCTCTCCAAGATGCATTGTAGTGAAACCTTCAAGGCACCGAATGGTGTATATAGGAGGCTACCATTTGTGTAAAGAAATGTAGGGGAAGGGGAGTCATGCATTGTCTGTGTTGTGTGTGTGTGTACATACATACATGGGATTTCTCTAGAAGAAACCTGCAACATCTGTTGCCTTCTGGGAGGGGGAAGAGAGTAACAGAGTGACTAGGCAGTTATGGGAGGAGAACTTTTCACTCTATTTCTTTTTGTAATTTTGAGTTTTGTATATAAAATTATTTTTTGTTGTTAATTAAATTTAAATTAAGCAAAACGGTACAATGAAAGAAAACTGTTTACTATTATAGAATTACTACAGAAACTGCACCATTTTACATAAACCTAGTTTCCTGAGGCTTCAAACTGAGATCCATCCTCAGACCCCACAGTGAACACAAAGGTGAGTTATAACAACAATCCATTAATGACTTTCAACATTTCATAATGAATATACTAAGGCAAACCCAATCAGGTATCATGTCAAGAATACTGGGCTTTTGGCTGCAATTTTATATAGAATGTGGAATGGCAGCCCTGCTGTGATGGTTAATTTCATGTGTCAGTTTGGCTAGTTTACAGTATCCAGTTGTTTTGCTATGCAAGGCTTGGCTTGACTGCTACTGTAAGGGTATTTTGCATATGGATTTACATCCTTAGGCAATTGATTGCATCTATAACTGATTGCATCCACAATCAACATGGCAGATTGTCTTCTACTATGAGAGGAGTCCCGTCATCTAATCAGTCAGAGGTCTTAAAGCCAGAACTAAGAATTTCAAAAATCAGAAAAGAATTACTGCCTCTTCAGCCAGCCAGCTTCTTTTGGGGAATACAACTTCATCTTCATTGGAGTTTCCAGCTTGTGGCCTACCCTCTGGAATTCAGACTTGCCAATCCCCACAGTTGCGTGAGCCAATTCCTACAATAAATCTCTTAATATGTATTAAGAGGAAATATTCTTAAGAACCTGTCAGTTCTGTTTCTCCAGAGAACCCTGGCCAATATCCTGACCTGATTTCTCCCTGCTGGGCAGAAGATCCAATGGACTTTGACTGACTGTAAAGGAATTTCTTGGGCAGCACTTTCCAGAATGTTCCACAAAACACCAGTTCTTTAGGAATCAATGGGTGATGTTTGAAAAAACTAGTTCCAAGGTCAAACTGAGTTGTGAAATATTGAATAAAGGTAAATGCATATCTTTACTCCAGGATTTCTCAGGGCCTTAAAGCCTAATGTGAACTAGACTTTTCTAAGTGGCGGGGACAGGATATTGCACATCCCAAACACGTTTAGTCACGAAACTTTGTTCTCTGGAGCATGTTAAGGTACTAGTGTTCTACTGAACCCTCTCTGAGAAGGGCATTTTTGGGAAATATAAATGGCATTCCTGTCATGGGGTCAGGGAGGCAGCAGCCCAGAGCTGGGGCAAGAAGCTAGTAAGTCACCAGTAACAGGTGTTATGGGATGAAACGTGTCCCCACCAAAAGATACGTTCAAATCCCAATCCCTGGTCCCAGGAATGTACCTTATTTGGAAATAGGGTCTTTGAAGCTGTGCTTAGTTTGAATGAAACCAAACTAGATTTGGGGGGCCCTGATGGAATATACCCTGTGCCCATAGAAGAGAGAAATTCAGACACAGCTAGATGCACAGACACAGCTAGACGCACAGACACCGTGGAGAATGCCATGGGACACTGGAGGTATAAAGTGAAATGCTGCAGCTGCAAGTCAGTGAAAGCCAGGACCACCTGCAAGCACCACAAGCTGGGAAGAAGCAAGGACGGATTCTCCCCTCCAGGTTTCGGGGGCAGCGTGGTCCTGCCAACGCCTTGATTCCAGACTTGGAGCCTCCAGGACCGTGAGGCCCTAATCTCCATTGTTTTAAGCCACCCAGCTGGTGGAACAGCCCTCGGAAACTAAGACCCAGGGCCTGCATGCATTTCAGCAAAGAGCATAAATTAATACGATGCCACCAGGCTCTGGACTTTCATGGCAAATAAGAGGGTGCTTCCCAGGCAGAGAGCACAGAAGAGCTTGAGGACCTCGAGGTGATCTCTGGGGCTCCTCTACCGAGGAAGAGTAGAGGAGAGGTTCTGGCATAGACTGAGTTTTTTGCCACAAGGGATAACTCTTTTCTGAAGTAAAGGAATGCTTCAGGCATCTCAGCCACAAGCTAGGCTACAGTGATAATAAAAAACTACTAGAAAGGTGAAAAAAAAAAGTGGCAAAAGACTTTTTGGTTTGACCATGGTTACCCCTCAAACTTCCCATTCACCAAGTACCGGGAATGGGGCATTGATTGAGACTGACAGCCTGCTGCTAGAAGTAGAAATGAGGGGACAGGACAACAAAAGCACAGAGAAGAGAGAAACAGGTGTAGAGGATGGACTCAGCTTTTCTGAAGGTTAATTATCTCAGCCTTCATGAAAAGGACAATAGGGAAATTTTATAAATACCTACCAATACTGTAGCCATGTTATTTGGAAAAGCCTTTGCAAGGATAGAGAAAGACGCAGTTATTGCAGCAGCAAAGCTTACTGCATCCATCACTCTGACCAGAAAACACATAGCAATAAATACTGATCCTTCTGGAACTTGGTCCAACACGCTGAAGAGAAAGGAGATAATTAGCAAACAGCAGGCTGGTTCTTCGTTTTTTTCCTCTTAATTATATTCAACAGCAGTTGAGCATGTCAATTATCAGAATAAATCACCTTAAAGAATGAGTTTTTGAAAGAGTTGCTTAGTCACACTTCCAGTAAGAGGAACTTTTTTTTTTTTTTTTTGCTACAATTTAAACCATACTGACGGCTTGGTTATCATTTTCTGCTCATATAATTGGCCCCCAGATGATAATGCTTAATAAGCCTTAAGTCTTTGGGGAATGTGTAGAATCATATTGACAAGAACTTGTACAGAAGAAAGGACCTAGAATGGATCCAGGTCCCATGCCTAGGTCTTCAGCCTTCAGAAAAAGAATGAATACAGGAAACAGAAGAACTCATCTCCCCCCACCAAAAAAAGAAAAAGAAAGAGAAGGGAAACCCCACCAAAGTATGTTTGATAGGAAGGTTTTCCTAAGCCTATTTCATCAAATAATCTCCTAAATGAAATGCTGATCATTCCTCCACATTTCCCAAGTACTTGTTTGAGCTCCTCCATATCACTTGCCACTGTGGTGCTGGCTTAAGAAACTCTAAGCTTAAGGTCCTCCGTAGCACTTAAAACCATCCGCTGACACTTCTTTTCCCTCTTCCTGCTCCTGCTCTCAAAAGTGAGCATGTGACCCAAGGCTGACCAATCACAGCATTCTCTCCCCCTGGCCACAGTGGCTGATGCGGGGATGGGCCATCCACTAAGATCAGGCCAGCAGACTCCATCCTGGGACTCCAAGAAGCTGCTAGAGGAGCAGAACTCACTTCCCCCGGAGCTCCTAGGAGCCATCTTGCCACCCCAAGGGGAGAGTCTGCCCAAAAATAAAGCACACAAAGAGGAAAGCAAAATTGCGAAGCTGAGAAAGATTTCTGATGACATTGTCTCAACATCTGTATCCTGATGTTCTTCAGCTGATTCTTTAGGTAAAAAAATCATTTTTTTGCTGAAGCCAGTTTGAGTTAAGTTGCTGTCACACATGATCACGAAAGCCCTAATGATTAGATTTAGTAGCCAGCTTAACTGCAATCCCCTGACCCCTTCCTTAAAGTCAGTGATACTCATTCCTGTTCTTCACCCTTTGCTACTAGTTTCTAGCACAGGCCAGGCACTCAATGGACAGTGATACTGATTTTAAAATGCCATATATATATATATATATATATATATATATATATATATATTTTTTTTTTAATAGGAGATCGGGGGATTGAACTCAGGACCTTGTACATGGGAAGCAGGTACTCAACCACTTGAGGTACAGCTGCTCCCCTGCTGTAAATATTTTAAACTGAAGGCAGATTATGAAATCTGTTTGAACTGCCAAATGCATCAGAAAATGACTTACCCAAAAAGAATCGTAACTCCTCCTGAGACAAACATTCCTGCTACAAACATGAATTTCGCTCCAATATGCACGAGCTGTAATAAACATCAGATATGAGTAGTAAATTGATGATTGTTACAAGTCAGTATTAACATAAACAAATCCACTGCCAGGAAATAAAAGATCCTGGGAAAATAAGTAGAGTCAATATGATATTATAATTCAACTAAAAATTTATTAAAAACTCCACACATGCTACTTACATGCTTAAAATCTTCTCTGACCAGAGCCATAAGTACAAGAACTCTGCAGAACCACTTTCCCTACATCGTTTTTCCTTTGAAATTCAAACATCTTTGTGGAATGACAACAGACATGGCTTACAAACATGGAAGCAATGTAATAAGCAAAGAACTGCCAACAGTGGCACGATGTTAAAATATAACAATGGTTACTTTGTATTAATGGAAATTCTAGACCAGTGAATTAGAATAATTCACCCATTTTAAAAAAATTAAATTGTGCATTTAAACTTTCATACTTACGTATTTTCCAAATATCAAAGATGACAACAAGTCAAACAGAGCATAACATCCAAAAATCATACCAATGACTGTGTTGCTAGCTCCCTTCTTTACAGCCTTTAAGAAAGGAAACAAAGTTTGAAAGAAAGATGAGCATCAGTATGGAAAAATGGAACTCTTAGATCAAAGCATCATCTCTTTGCAACCCACATCTGTGTAGCAATTTTACAAAGATCATTATTTTAAAATAATAGGGGAGGGAAGGAAGGGAAACCATAGTATAAACAGGTCTGTGACATGAAACTCTTCACCAAGCCTTATAGCAGACAACACTCAGACCTGGAGAGTGTATGGGTTGAGTCGTATCCTCCCCAAAGACAGGCAGAAGCCCGAGCCCCCGGGAGGGCAGAATGCAACCTTATTTGGAAATAGGCTCTGGGCAGATGTAGCCGTGTGAGAAGAGGTCATACTGGTTTAGGGTGGGCCCTAAACCCAACGAAATGGGTGTCCTTATGAGAAGAGGAGGAGAGTCCAGGTGAAGACAGAGGCAGAGTGCTGTGGCTATGACGCTAGAATGCCAGGGGCTGCCAGCAACCTGCAGGTGCTAGAAGAGGCAAGGAAGCCTCTTCATCTACAGGTGTCAGAGTTTGATTTTAGACTTCTAACCCCCAGAACTGAGATGCAATCAATTTCTATTGTTTAAAGCCACTGACTTTGTGGTACTCTGTTATGTTGATGGTCAACAAGCTCAAAAAGAGGCTCTGTGAGCTGACACATGGTTTGTACCTGTGGCAGTTTGGTATTATTTATGAATTCTGAAAAGAGATATAGATTATGTTTGTAAACTGGTCTGTTCCTCTTGGTGTGATACCTTTGATTTAAATTCAAAGACTTCATGTTTACTTGATTAAATCAAGATTAGGGCTTTGATTCAGCCACATCATTAGGGCATGCAGAGTTGAGTCCCTGCCCCTTGGTGGGCTATATAGAGACTTAATCAGGAGATAGAAGCAGATAGGCAAGAAAAGAGGAAGGCAGCTCCACAGACATGGAGGAGGATCCTGCGGCCCTGGGAAGAGAGATGAGCCATTTGCCTGATAGTTTGCAGCTGAAGAGAACAGAGCAGCTCAGCCCTAGGCCAGCCTACAGCTGAGATGGGAAGAAGCTGGGCCTACAGAGCCTTAAGAGGAAAGAGGAAGGCTGAACCCTCACAGATATTGCCCGCCATCTTGCGTCAACACGTGGTGACAGACTTTGGGTGAGAAAATATCTCTTATGGTACCTTGCGTTGGACTCTTTAGGGCCTTGTGACTGTAAGCTTTTACCCCAAATATATACCCTTTATAAAAACCAACAGCTTGCCAGTACTTTGTATCAGCACCCTTCGGCTGCCTAGCATAGTTCCCTAAGGCCTTTCACTGCAGTCTTTTCTTTCTGACACAGTGCCTACTTCCTGACAGTTTGGAGAAGACAAAGTTTTCTTTCCATCTATTTTCACCATTAATGCTTAAAGGGAGCTCCTTAATTTGCTAGAGGTTACCTAAAATATGATATACTAAGTATACTAAATATACCTCTTTTGAACTTCAAGCTCTTCTCAGTTGTGATGTACAACTTAATTCATGCACATAAATGCAAAGAAGATTGAAGAAAATTTTAAACCCTAGAAATCTTTCCATAAGGATATCCTTCTTTTGTACCATGTAGTCAGCAGTAAATACTGATGGCCAGAAGAGCCCAAGGTAGGGCCAACCTTTAGCCAGGGCTTCAGATCTTTCACAGACAACAATTATATATACACACTTCATTCAAAATCAATGATCTTCAATTAATTAAATGTGGGATGTATTTTCTACTGGCTTTCTTTTCTTGACGAGAGCACAGACTTGGGAAGCTTTACACACATCACTGTAGTCACTGGTTTCCCTCTTGTGCCTGTTCCCACATTTACTGCAGAAATGGGGTGGTGACATATGATGTCCTAGAACCACGGGCCTCAGCCGCCACTGAGGGCCACCTTTGGAACAGGAACCTACTTCCACTAGGAAAGCAGGAACAGCTCTTAATGCAATATTGTTGGGGCATGAATCCTGTTCCCCACAAAAGGCACAGCAGAGAGTGTGGTGTGACTGGAACTTACGGTGGGGGGAGGCCAATGGGAGGCAGAGGCTCTAAGGGGGACGTCAGAGGCGCTCCGTAGCATGACAAGGATTTAGGCAACGGGCTGTCATCAGAGGGGTGTGAGCAAGACAGAGCAACCTGACCAGATTGAGGTTATCAAAATACAGAGCAGATTTAGGTTCAAAAGCCTGTGAAATTGAGACAGAGAAGAACTAGAGGAAGCAGATCAACCAGTCGGGGGCATTTGCTGGCTTGGCTGGGACTCAGCAAGCGCAGCTAAAATATTAGCTTCCTCTTGGTGCCGTGGAGGAAGGAAAACCAGGCTTGGGTGTGTGTGTGTGTTTTTTTTAAGTTTCCAATTTAGTTTTTGCTTACAGGAGGGAAGATTAAAGGAAAGACAGAGAGGTGGTAGAGAGGGCATTTTAACTTTAAAAGCTATAATATGAAGAGTGGGCTCTTCCTGTACATTTTTTTTTATTCCCCCCGCTTTGCGGCTTGCTTGTTGTTTGTTCTCTGTGTCCATTTGCTGCACGCACTTCTGTAATTTCACTTGTCCCTTTTTGTTGTGTCACCTTGCTGAGTCGGCTCTCCATGGCGCTTGCTGGCCGGTGGCTCTCCATGGTGTGCAGGCAAGCCTGCCTTCACAAGGAGGCTCTGGGACGCAAACCCAGTGCCTCCCATATGGTAGACGGGAGCCCAGCTGATTGAGCCACAGCTGCTTCCCTTCCTATACATTTTTAATTGAAGTCTTATACTGACAATTGCTGTCTGAGTTTGCTAAAGGCTGCCAATGCAATATACCAGAAATGTGTTGGCTTTCATAATGGACATTTATTAGATCAAAAGCTTATAGTTCTGGGAAGTGGATTTGGCTCAACGGATACAGCGTCTGCCTACCACATGGGAGGTCTAGGGTTCAAACCCAGGGCCTCCTGACCCATGTGGTGAGCTGGCCCATGCGCAGTGCTGAAGCATGCAAGGAGTGCACTACCACATAGGGTTGTCCCTGGCATAGGGGAGCCCCCCACACAAGGCGTGCACCCCTCAAGGAGAGCCGCCCTGCGTGAAAAAAGTGCAGCCTGCCCAGGAGTGGTGTCGCACACACGAAGAGTTGATGCATCAAGATGACACAATAAAAAGAAACACAGATTCCCGGTGCCATTGACAAGAATCCAAGCGGACACAGAAGAACACACACAGTGAATGGACACAGAGCAGACAACTGGGGGGTGGGAGAAGGGGAGAGAGAAATAAAATTTTAAAAATAAATCTTTAAAAAAAAACAGCTTATAGTTCTGAGGCTATATAAGTGTCCAAATCAAGACCTCATCAAGAGACGCTTTCTCACTAAGTTGCAACTGTGGGTGATCTGACAAAGGGCAGGCAAATGGGGGTCTGCTCGCCTCTCCCCACTCCTCTGCAGATTCCAGCCTCCAGGACCTCTCCTTCTGTGCCTGTGGCTTTTTATTCCTCTTTTTATAAAGTAGTCCAGTAAGAGGATTAAAACCCACCTTGAGTGAGATGAGTCACACCTTAAATCAAGTTTCTCCTTGCCAGAAGATCCTATTTACAATGGGATTAACATTTAATCCATGGGAGCTGCTAACTCCTGTGACGGGTTCATACTGTTCTCTTACATAGGAAACCATTTCCTCTGTTATTCATCCTGGGAACTACCCTCCCTCAAGACCACCTTAGATTTATGCTGTGACGTCCCTGTCTGTACTCCTCCAGACAGAATTAACTATTCATATCTCTGGAGTCTCTTAACATTTTGGACATAATTCTTTTCTTAGAAGATGTCCAAAGAGTCTGCAACTATTTTTTTTTTCTCGTATTTTTTCTCTTCCAATGGGCAGAGAAGACAGGGCCATTTTGCTTGCCTTTCTTCCTGCCCTAACACACCCAAAACCTGGCACACTCTACAGGGGAACTCATGAAACCTGTACCAAAGAGCTCTGAAATGAACAGGGCACTGAGCTTCTCAGCCTGTTTCTCCATGTGCAACATGAGAAGACTACCACTACTCTGTCTTCCTTATAGGTAGTGTTTTAGTTGCCAAAGGTCTGCCGATACAAAGTACCAGAAATGGGTTAGCTTTTATAAAGGGGATTTATTGGGGGTAAAAGCTTATAGTTCCAAGGCTGTGAAAAGTCTCAACAGAGGCACATAAGAGTTTCCCTCTCACGAAGGTCAGCTACTCTTGATTCTGTTGTCCTGGCAAGTGGCAAAGCAAGATGGAGGCTGTTCTCTGCTGAGGTCTCAGTCTTCCTCTCTGGGCTCCCTGTCTCCTCTTTAGCTACTCCCTGGGCCCAGCCTCTTGGGGACTTCGTGCTTAAGTGCACCTCTAGTCCTCTCTCACATGGCAGGATCAAAAATGATGGCTTCCTTTTCCTATGTCTGCCTGTGTCTTCCTCTCTGTGTCTCCATTTTTATCACACCCAGCAAGAGGATGGAGATTCAGCTTGAATCCCACCCCATTGACAGAGTCCAATGAAAAACCCAAAATGATCTTATCAAGAAATCTAATCAAAGGCCCTGTAGCAGTTTGATATTATTTATGAACTCCAAAAAAAGGTATTTGATTATGTTTATAAGCTGGTCTGTTCCTCTGGGTGGGATACCCTTTGATTGTATTAGATTCAGCTGAGATGTCTTTGATTAAATTATGCTAAGATTAGGGCCTCAGTTTATTAGGGCATGTAGGATTGAGTCCCTACCCTCTTGGTGCACTGATAAAACATACTCTCACACAGAAGTAGATACATGGAAAGAAGAACAGAGAGGGAAAAGACAGCTGAATAGACATAGCAGAGGCCCTGGGAAGAGAGATGAGCCTGCTAGTCTATAATCAACCTTGTGAAGAGGATAGAACAGCTAAGCCTGGAAAGAAATGAGCCCCAGGAAGAGAGGCAAGCCTTATGCCAGCCTACAGCTTAGATTGGAAGAAGCTGTACCCACAGAGCCTTAAGAGGAAAGAGGAAGGCTGAACCCTCACAGATATCATCTGCCATCTTGAGTCAACATGTAGCAATGACTTTGGGTGAGAAAGTACCTTTTATGGTGCCTTGAATTGGACTCTTTAGGGCCTTGTGACTGTAAGGTTCTACTCCAAATAAATACCCTTTATAAAAGCCAACAATTTCTGGTACTTTGCATTCAGCACCCCTTTTGCTGACTAATACATAATTTGGTACTGGAAAGTGGGGTGGTGCTTTTGCAATGATCAAAATGCTGGAATGGTTTTATAAATGAGAAAGTAGTATGTCTTGGAAGAATTATGAGATGCTTGATAGAAAAGGCCTAGAATGTTTTGAAGAGACTGTTGGTGGGAATATGGATACTAAAAGACTTTTTACAGGAACTTAGAAGTAAATGGTGAAATTAATATTGGAAACTGAAGGAAAGATGATCTATGTTATAAAGTTGCAGAGAACTTAGCAAGATTAACTCCTGATGTTTTGTGGAAGGCAGAATTTGAAAATGGTGAGCCTGAGCATTTAGCTGAAAAACTTTCCAAAGTAAACTCAGAGAATACAGTTTGGCTTCTCCTTGCAGCTTACAGTAAAATGCCTGACCAGAGAGAGAAGCTGAGAACTAAATTATTGGACACAACAAAACCAGAAACTGATTTCAGAAATTCCAAGCCTCTGGAAATTAAGCCCCCACACAATAGTGCCCCATTTAAGGAATTGACTAAACATGGAACTTGTAAATCAGGATTGGAAATGCAGTTATCTAGGAAAGACTTGTGGAAAGTCTTACTGACTGATGGCTTGGAACCCAGCTCCTTGCATGCGAAGCCAACAAGCTTTTAGTGAGAGTTGTAGGAGCAAAACCATTTTCAGCCTGGACTAAAGGGGACATGGAGGGGAGATAAGGAAGGGAAAACAGCTTTAAGAAGAAAACCACAGAAGCTGAGGGCTGGAATTAAGACTTCTCCTTGGGCCAAGAGATGGACCCCACCCATGTGTACAGAGAGGGTGAGTTTGCCCTGGCAGTTGAAGAGGGTGGATGTCCCAGCACACTATTCAGAGAGAGTTTTGCAGCCCCCGTCTACAGAGAGTGTGGAGCACATTCCCCAAGGGTTGGGGAGAGTGAGGTCAACACCCCATAAGTCTCAGAGGGGTGGGCCTGCCCCCTATAAATTAGAGAAGACCAGGTCACCAATTCACTGCTCTGAGAGGGTTGGGCCTGTAGGCCAGAGATTAGGGAGCATGTTGCCTCCCCCTCACTTTACTAAGGAGGTTGAGTCTCTAGCCCAAAGATTGGGTAAAATGTGGCCATCACCCCAGTGTTCTTAGAGGGTGAGGTCTGAAACTCAGTTGCCACCCAGATGCTTGATAAAGGTAGAACCAAGAAAATGGCTGGTGGGCAAGCCTGTGGAAAGGGTGGGTCCCCATGAGGGCCCAAGGAGAAGAAACCATCTCTTGAGAATGACTCTCAGACTTTGAAGTCTAATGAACTTTGTCTTGAAGGTTTATGGAACTGTAGGGGACCCCTGACTCATGTTTTCCTCCCACATTCTCCTTATGCTAATGCAAATTTTTATCCTTTGTCTGTCCCTTTGTATAATGGAAGCAGATAAAATTGTTTTGTAAGTTTCAGAGGTCTACAACCAGATGGGACTTTGCCCCAAGACAAACAGTATTTAACTGATTGTGATATGATTTTGTGCTGAGCAGTCTTACTGATTTAAAGTTTTTTGGAATATTGTAATGTCTTTTGTGGAATTCAGAGGGTGGAGAATAGCAGTTTGATATTATTTATGAATTCCAAAAAAGACATTTGATTATTTTGTAAGCTGGTCTATTCCTCTGGGTGTGATACCCTTTGACTGTATTAGATTCAGCTAAGATTTCTTTGATAAAGTTATGTTAAGATTAGGGCTTTGATCCAACCATGTCATTAGGGCATGCAGGGTTGAGTCTCCACCACCTTGGTGGGTTGATAAAACAGACTCTCACACAGAAGCAGATACACAAAAAAGAAGAACACAGAGAATGAGAGACAACTCAATAGAAACAACATAGGTCCCAGGAAGAGAGATGAGCCTGATAGTCTACAGCTGACCTTATGAAGAGACCAGAGCAGCTGAGCCTGAAAATAAAGAAGCCCTGGGAAGAGAGACAAGCCTTAAGCCAGCCTACAGCTGAGATCAGAAGAAGCTGGACCCACCGAGCCTTAAGAGGAAAGAGGAAGGCTGAACCCTCGCAGATGTTGCCTGCCATCGTGAGTCAACATGTGGCAAGGACTGTGGTTAAGAAAGCACCTGTTATGGTACCTTGAGTTGGACTCTCTAGGTCCTTGTGACTGTAAACTTCTACCAAATAAATACCCTTTATAAGAGCCACAGAGTTCTGGTACGTTGCATCAGCACCCCTTTGGCTGACTAATATAGGCCCCTCAACCAAATTTAATGCAATCAAAAGGTATCATACCCACAGGAATAGATTAGTTTAAAAGTATAATCTTTCTCTTTTCGGGATTCATAAAATAATCTCAAACTGCCACAGGTTGCTGTGGGGATCAAAGGGGATAAATGTGTGCAAAAGTGAACTGAAATCTAGCAAGCACAGTGCAGGTACAGAGCACTATTTTTCCAGACCTAATACCATATTACAAGGGAGCTAGGCAATATTAATCAGAGTTTCTCCTTTGGGCAAACATGGCCACTAGACTGCATCAGAAATTCACAACAGAAAAGGAAATCTGGTCGATCACATATTCCATATTCCAAACTATTAATAAATCAGAAATTCCAGGAGACTATCTTAATATTGACTTTTAAAAGTTTATTTTTTATTAGAGAAGTTGTAAGCTTACAGAAAAATCATGCAGAAAATTTAGAATTCCTGGATATTCCACCTCACACACACAGTTTTCTCTATAATTAAGATTTTGCATTAGTGTGGTAACTTGGTTACAATGGATGAAATAATACTATTATAATTATACTATTAATTATGGTTCACAGTTTACTCTAGGACTCACTGTCTTGTGTGGGCTTTCTATTTTATTATAGTAACATATAAACAACCTAAAATTTCTCCTTTAACCGCATTAAAATATGTAATTCAGTGGAGTTAATTATATGCACAATGTGTGCTACCATCAGTACCATCATTACAAAAACTTTTCTATCATCCTAACCAGAAACTGTGTACCAATTAATATTAACTCCTCATCTACCCCCATCCCAGCCACTGGTAACCAGTATTCTCATTTCCAAGACTATGGATTTGCTAATTCTAATTATTTCATATCAGTGAGATCTTACAGTATTTGTCCTTTTATACAAAAGGCTTATTTCACCCAACATAATGTCTTCAGTGTTCATCCATGTTGTCACATGTATCAGAACTTCATTCTTTTTTATGACTAAGTACATTGTATGTATATATACCATGTTTTGTTTACCATTCATCTGTTGTTCAACAAACGGGTTGCTTCCATCATTGCACAATTGTGAATAATGCTACAATGAACACCAGTATGCAAATATCTGCTTAAGGCCTGCTTTTAATTCTTTTGAGTTTATACCTAGTAGTGGGATTGCCAGGTCATATAAGTTTATCCTTAATCTTCTGAGGAACCACCAAACTGATTTACACAGCAGCTGCACCATTGTACATTCCCACCAAGAAAAATGAACAAGTGTTCCTATTACCCCACATCCTCTCCAACACTTGTTATTTTCTGTTGTTGTAGTTTTTTTAATAGCAGCCATTCTAGTGGGTGTGAAATGGTATCTCCTGGCTTTGATTTGCCTTTCCCTAATGGCAAACAGTGTTATGCATCTTTTAATGTGCTTATTGACTATCTGTATATCTTCTTTGGAGAAATGTCTATTCAAGTCTTTGGCCCATTTTTTAATTGGATTGTCTTTTTGTTTTTGAGTTACAGAATTTCTTTACATATTCTGGATATTAAACTCTTATGGGATATGTGGATTTCAATTTTTTTCTGCTATGCTGTATGTAGACTGTCCTTTGACTTTCGTGATGAAATCCTTGATGTGCCAACATTTTCACTTTTTTTTTTCTTTTTTTCCATTCTCCTTTATTCCATAAACACCTAGTTAACAAGTTGCACAAATCAAAAATAAAGGCAGGGGAGGGTGTAGGGAAGATTTTTGTGATGAATGTGGTTGGTTGGTGGGAGGGAAAGAATTGGGAACGAGACCAGTCCTCTCCCTCCACAGCCTCGGGCAGGGGCTAGGCCTCTGTGGCAGGAGCTCTGAGGAAGAGGTGGGCAAAGGCCCAGGGTAGCTGAGGGTTGGAGGAGGCCCTACAACCAGAGCTCATCCCAAAGACCTTCCCTCAATGCATGGCAGAGGCAGAATGGGGGAGGTGAGGAGGTTCAAAGATGGAGCAGCAAAATAAAAAATCAAGTTAGCGGATACAGGAGAAGTGGAATCATCATGGTAATGGGGATTAAAGAAGGAAGAAGTAGGTAAAGGGGGCAGTGAGAAGTTCTCCCTGAGACCCCCAGGGAGAGGTGAGGGCCAGCTTGCCTGTTAATTTAATATTAAATTGGGGGCAGGAGTTGGAGAGGGAAAAGTTATTTCAGGGGATGATTTCTCAGCCTCTCACAGTCTGTACAAGAGAGGCTGAGGGCCTAGGGCCCTCACCAGTCATAGCGGCGGGACTGTTGGGAGGGGGAGTCCTCAGGTCCCTGTATAGCCAGGCGGGGAGGCCCCTCAGCCCTTCGGCCCCCACCCCCTGAAGCCTCATGCCGTCGAAATTCCAGAGGGCGCTGCTGCCGGAATCGGGAAGTCTCCCTCTGCCACTCATCATCAAATGCTGCAGCCTCACTCTCATCCAGGTTGATGTAGTCCTGCCGCTCCTCCTGGTCCCCTGTACGGTGGTTTCGGGAGCGCTGCAGGATGTGAGCCCTGTCTCGGATGTGATGCCCAATGGACATCTGCTCTAGGCCACTGTCTGAGTCCCGTACAGTCCTCCGTGTCTCCCGGATCCCTCCTGGTGCTGAGCGCATCTCTGATGTCTCCTGGTAGACTTTGGGGGCACCATCCCCCGTATTGGAGTAGGAGATGACAGTGGAGGATGAAAAGGTCTGGCAATTGCCCCATTTTCACTTTTGACGAAGTCCCATTTGCCTCTTTTTTGGGGGGGTGCTTGTACTTTTGTGGTAAAGGCTAAGAAACCATTTCCTAACACAAAATCCTGTAGCTGTTTCCCTAGGTTTTCTCCTAGGTTTTTTTTTTTTTGTTTGTTTAAAGAAATGCACTTCATTTATTTTTCGTCCCTGCCCCCCTCCCACCTGCCCTGCTGTTTCTACTGTCTGTGCACATTTACTGTGTGATCTTCTGTATCCTTTCCCCTTTTTTGTCTTTTCCTCTTGTCTTTCTCTAGGATTCACCAGGATTTGATCCTGGGGACCTCTGATGTGGAGAGATATTCCCAGTCAATTGTGCCACCTTAGTTTCTGGTCTCTGCTGTGCTTCAACTTGACTCTCCCCATTGTCGCTCTTCTGTTGTGTCATCATCTTTCTGTGTGACTCACTTGTGCAGGCACTGGCTCACCACATGGGCACTTGGCTTACTGTGCAGGCACTCAGCTCATCATACAGGCACTGGCTCACCGCGCAGGCACTTGGCTCACCACGACTCATGCGGGCACACAGCTCACCAGGCAGGCACTCGGCTTGCCACCCGGGCACTCACACAGGCACTTGGCTCACTGCGCAGACACTGACTCACCACACGGGCACTCACGGGCACTCGGCTCGCCACACAGGCACACGTGCAGGCACTCATTTCACTGCACAGGCACTCATCTTGCCACATGGACACTTGGCTCACCACACAGGCACTCACATGGGCACTAGGCTTACCATGTGGCACTTGGCTTGCCAAGCAGGCACCCACATGGGCACTCAGCTCACCTCATGGGCACTTGGGTCACCACATGGGCACTCAGCTCAGCACGATTTCTCTTCTTTTTTTTCACCAGGAGGCCCCAGGGATTGAACCCGGGTCCTCCCATATGGTAGGCAGAGGCCTTAGCACTTGAGCCACATCCACGTCCCTCTCCTAGGAGTTTTATATTTGGTTCTTGTATTTAAGTCTTTGATCCATTTGGGGTTAATTTTTTTTTAAAGATTTATTTATTCCCTCCCCCATGTTGTTTTGTGCTGTATGCTCTCTCTTCATCTTCTTTTTAGAAGGCATAAGGACCTGAACCCAGGAGCACCCAATCACTTAAGCTACAATGTCTTTCATTGTGTTTCCTCACTATGTCTCTTTGTCGCCTCATCTCGCTGCATCATAACTTTCGTAAAACTATGATGTATAATTTTTTATGAGGCAGGAGTCCACCTACATTCTTTTGCATATGGATATCCAGTATTCCCAGCACCATTTGTTGAAGAACTGTTCTTTTCCCATCAAATGGACTTGACACCCTTGTCAAAAATCAGTTGACCATACATGTGAAGGTTTATTTTATAATTCTCAATTAGATTCCATTGGACTACAGGTCTGCCCTTGTACCAGTAACACGCTGTTTGATTACGGCAGCTTTGTAGTAAGTTTCAAAATTGAGAAATCTAAGTCCTATAACATCTTTCTTTTTCAAAATCGTTTTGGATATTTGGGACCCCTTCCATATAAACTTGATGAATGTCTTTCCATTTCTGCAAAGAAGGATGCTGGAATTTTGGTTGGGATCATGTTGAATCTGTAAATTACTTTGAGTTGAACTGGCATCTTAATAACATTTAGTCTTCCAAATTATCATATGAACACCAAATATCTTTCCATTTATTTAGGTCCTATCTGATTTATTTCAGCAATATTTTGTAGTTTTCCATGGACAAGACCATTAAATACTCAGTTAAATTTATTCCCAGATATTTCATTCTGTTAGTTGTCTTGTAAACAAAATATTTTTCTTAATTTCCTCTTCAGGCTGTTCAGTATATTGAAACAATACTGATTTTTGCATATTGATCTTGCACCCCACCATATTGTTGAATTTGTTTATTATCTCTATTAGTTTTATTATATTTTGGGGGGAGTTTTTTCTATTTATAAGACCAAATTGTCTGCAAATAGAGAAAGCTTTGCTCCTTCCCAATTTGGATGCCTTTTATTTCTTTTTTTGCCTAATTGCTTTGGCTAGAACTTGCAGTGCACTGTTGAGTAACAGTGGTGGCAGTGGGTATCCTTGTCCTTTTCCTGATCTTAGAGAGAAAGCTTTCAGTCTTTGACCCTGGAGTAAGATGTTAACTGTGGGATTTTCATATATACCCTTTACTATATTGAGGAAGTCTCCTTCTGTTTCTAGCTTTCTGGTTTTTTTTTAATCCAGAAGGGGTTCTGGATGTTTTCACATGCCTTTTGACAATTGAGATGATCATGTTTATTCCATTTTTCTGTTTATGTGTTGTATTAAACTAATTTATTTTCTTATGTTGAAACACCCTTGCATACCTAGGATAAATTTCACATAATTCTTTGAATGTGCTGTTTGGTTTTGGTTTGCTAATATTTTGTTGAGGATTTAGCCACCAATATTAATAAGGGATTTTGGTCTGTAATTCTCTTTTCCTGTGGTATCTCTACCTGGCTTTGATATGAGGTTGATGTTGACTTCATAGAATGAGTTAGAAAGTATCCCCTTCTCTTCAAATTTTTTGGAAGAATTTAAGCAGGATCAGTGTTAATTCTTCTTGGATAGTTTGGTAAAATTCAAAAGTAAAGTCATTTGGTCCTAGGCTTTTCTTTATGAGGAGGTTTCTGATTACTGATTCAATCTCTTTACTTATTATTGGCCTTTTGAGATCTTCTATTTCATCTTTAGTCACTGTAGGTAGCTTGTGTGATTCAAGGAATTTTTTCATTTTATCTAAGTTATCTAAACAACAATCTACAGTTGTTTAGATTATCCTCTTATAATCCTTTTTATTTATTTGGGGTCAGTATAACATCCTTCCTTTCATTTCTGATATTAGTTGTGTCCTTTCTCTTTTTCCTTGTCAGACTAAACTTTTTTTTTTCTTGATGTTTTCATTCATTTTATTTTTTTATCCTCTATTTTATTTATCTCCATTCAAAACCTATTTCCTTCCTTCTGCTTACTTTGTTTTTAGTTTGCTGTTCTTTTTCTAGCTCATCCAGTTATAAGGCTGGATCTCTACTTTGAGATCTTTCTTCCTCTTTAAAGCTATAATTTCCCCCTCAGCATCACCTTTCCCATAAGTTTTGTTATGTTTTTGTTTTCATTCACCTTGAGCTATTTCCTAATTTACCTTGTGTTTTCTTCTTTGACCTATTGGCTGTACAAGAGTGTGCTGTTTGATTTCTACATATTTGTGAAATTTTCCAGTTTTCCCTGTTATTAACGTCTAGCTTCATTCCATTGGGGGGGGGGGAAGGGAGATGACAGATAGTATGATTTCAATATTTTCTAATGTAATGGGATTTATTTTGTGACCTAACATACATATGGTCAATCCTGAAGAATGGCCCATCTGCATTAAAGAAGAATATGGTCTCTGCTGCTATTGGGTGAAGGGTTCTATATGTGTTGTTAGGTAAAATCTTCTATTTCCTTGTTGATCTTCTGTCTAGAAGTTCTACGCATTATTGAAAGTGGTATTAAAGTCCTACTATTAATGTAGAACTATCTATTTCTCCCTTCAATTCTGTTTTGTGTGTGTGTGTGTATGTGGTTTTTGTTTTTTTTTTTTTTGAGGTACCAGGGCTGGGGAATGAACCTGGGACCTCTTATATGGGAAGCAAGTGCTCAACCACTGAGCCACACTGATTGCCCTGAGCTGGTTTTGTTTTTGTTTATTGTTTTGTTTGTTGTTTTTTTTAGGAGGCACCACAGACTGAATATGAGACCTCCCATATGGGAAGCAGGCACTCAGCTGCTTGAGCCACATATACTCCCACCTTTAAATCTGTTAATATGCTTCGTGTATTTTGGGGCTCTGCCTCTAGGTGCATATATAGTAATTAATATTATGTGTTCTTGGTGACTAGGCCCATTTTTTTTTTTCAAATTCTGCTCAATTTATTCATTTTTTAAAAAAAATATTACATTAGAAAAATATGAGGTCCCCATTCACCCCCACCGCCCCCACCCCACCACTCCTCCCACAGCAACACTCTCCCCCATTATCATGACACATCCATTGCATCTGGTGAGTACATCTCTGGGCATCGCTGCACCCCATGTAGGCCCATTTTAAAATATATAGTGGCCTTATTTGTCCCTCCTAACAGTTTTTTACTTAAAGTCTATTTTATAGCTACACCAGCTCTTTTGGTTATTGTTTGCATGGTATATTTTTTCATCCTTTCACTTTTAACCTACTTGTGTTTCTGAATTTAAGGTAAGTCTCTTATAAACAGCATATAGTTGGATCATGCTTTTTCATCCATTCTACCAATTTCTGCATTTTGACTGGAACATTTAGTCCATTTACATTTAAAGTTACTACTGATAATGCAGGACTTTCTCTCTGCCATTGTGCTATTTGTCTTTGTCTGACATTTCTTTGGTTCCTCAATTCTTCCATTAATGTCTACTTTCATATTTATTTGACTTTTTATTGTACCATTTTGAGTACCTTCTCATTCCCTTTTGTATACATTTTTCAGATATTTTCTTTGTGCTTACCAAGGGGCTTAAATTTAACTTCTAAGTCTACAACAATCACGCTTGATTTGATATTAACTCAACTTCAATAGCATACATATGCATGGTTACCATCCCTCCATCCCTCCACCTTTTTGTTGACTTGTTACAAACTATATCCTCATATATTGAATGTCCAGAACCATGGATATATAACTCTTTGTGCATCTGCATTTTAGAACCTTGAAGATGTAAAAATTGGAGTTATATACCAAACAATACAATACTATAGCACTGGCATTATAATTACCTGTATAGTAACCTTTAAAAAATAAAGACCTCTTTATTTTTATGCTGTGCTGCTCCACACTCCAGTGTCCTTTCCTTTCAGTGGGAAGAATTACAATGCTTGTGCATTGCTTGTAAGGCACATTCAGTGGTGACAAACTCCGTCATCTTTTTTTATCTAGGAATGTCCTAATCCCTTCCTCACTTATATCTCACCAGATACAAAATCTTGGTTTCTTTCAGTACTTGAAATATTTTGTTCCACTGTCTCTTTGCCTCCATGTTCTCTGATGAGAAATTAGCACTTAATCTTATTGGAACTCCTTTGTACATAACATGTTGCTTTTCTCTTGCAGTTTTCAGAACTCTTTCCTTGTCGGTAGCATTCAACAGTTTGACTACTATGTTTCTGGACATAGTTCTCTTTGAGTTTATCCTGTTTAGATTTCACTGTGATTCTTGAACATGAATATGCCTTTCTATAAATTTTCATGCCATTATTTCTTTGACTATTCCTTCTGCCCCTTTCTCTCTTTCTTTTTCTTCTGGCACTTCCACAGTGTGTATTGGTATGCTTGATGGTGTCCCACAGTCTCTTAGACTCTGTTCACTTTTTTTCTTTCTTTTTTCTTTCTGCTTCTCAGCCTGAATCATATAAATTATCTTGTCCTTGAATTTACTATTTCTTTCTTCTGCCAGCTCTAACCTGCTACTGAAACCCTCTAGGTAATTTTTCATTTTAGTTATTTTGGTCTTTAATTCCAGTATTTCTGTTTGGCTTTTTAAAAAAAATTTCAGTCTCCTTATTGAGATTTCCTTATATTGTTTATTCATTGTTTTCCTTTAGTTCTTTCTCCATGTTTTCTTTTATCTCTTTGGGCTTATTAAGGAACTTCTGTTTTTCTTTTTGGCTTTGTCCAGAATGTTAAGTCTAGACTTCTTTATTGATGGTTTCTGGATTTTTATCTCATTTCTTTGGATGAGCGATCATTTCCTGTTTCTTTGTTCATCTTGTTATCCTTTGTTGCACACTGTACATTTTAATATTTGAAAGTGTTAATTCTGGGGTTTAGTCTCTAATCTGCATTTTCTGTAAGTTTCTATCCAGGTACTAATATGACAGAAATTTCTTTGAGTGTCTGGAGCTAACAAAAACAAAGGCAATAAAACATCTTTCAGTCTTTTTAAATTGTCTCTTCCTTGGCAGGCACTTTCCTTCAGAGTTCAGCGCTCTTATCAAGCAGATCAGCCCAAGGAGAAAGGGAAGTGCAGGATTGTCTTTCATTTCTGAGCATGTGTCTTTTTCTGGCCTTGTGCTAGCTCTTGGCTTTAGGAATTTCCCCATTTATAGGAATTCCAATGCCCTTTCTACTCCCTATGAAATCCCCACCCCTCACCCACTGCTGCCCCATCCTGTGTGCTCTACTGTATTAATTTAAGCAAGTAACTCTTTAACCAAGGTTGCATTGACTTAATTGTTTCTTACAGTACTTTAACTCTCTGCAAGCTGCTTCTCTCTGCAGGCCAGGTTCTTAGAGAAGAAACCAAAGAGGAGGAATTTCCTGATTCAGACTTTCAGGCAGTCACCCAATTGATTGTCAACGACATATAGGCAGCTCAGTATGTGCACAGAGGCTACCCTGCTTCCTCCAGAACAGAGCCAGTGACCGATACTGCACAGGGAAAGCATAGGTGAGGGGTCAGGATGGGTGCCAGAAACTTGTCCCACCATTTTTTTTTAAGATTATTTATTTATTTATTTCTCTTTCCTTCCCCCCCCGCCCCGGTTGTCTATTCTCTGCGTCTATTTGCTGCGTCTTCTTTGTCCGCTTCTGTTGTTGTCAGCTGCATGGGAATCTGTGTTTCTTTTTGTTGCATCATCTTGTTGTGTCAGCTCTCCATGCGGGCGGCGCCATTCTTAGGCAGGCTGCACTATCTTTCGCGCTGGGCGGCTCTCCTTACAGGGCACACTCCTTGCACGTGGGGCTGCCCTACACAGGGGACACCCCTGAGTGGCACGGCACTCCTTGTGCACATCAGCACTGCACATGGGCCAGCTCCACACAGGTCAAGGAGGCCCGGGGTTTGAACCACAGACCTCCCATGTGGTAGACAGACGCCCTAACCACTGGGCCAAGTCCTCTTCCCTTCCCCACCATTTTTTTTACCACCTATGTGGGAAGCCAGCACTCAACCACTGTGCCATGTTGGTTCCCCTGAGTGCCAACTGCTGCCAAGCACTTACACACCTTTTTACTAATGGTTTGTTTTTGCTTTGTTTGCTTATTGTTTGGTTTTTGTCTGTTTGTTTTTAGGAGGCACCAAACCTGGGACCTCCCATGTGAGAAGCAGGTGCTCAACCACCTGAGCCACATCCGCTCCCCTTCTACCATTTCTAAAGTTGCGTTTTCGTGATTCATCACTAGCCCAGTTACTGCAACCCTTTAATTCCCTTCTGGAATTCTGAGGAAAATGGCTCTGCCAATTTCTATTCTTCAAAGATTTTGTGGCAGAACAGCACCTTGGACCATCTTATGCCACTAACTTAGATGACCAGAAGTCTAATTTGCAATGACACTTTAAGTCTCAGCTATTCAGTGTACCCTCTTTCGTTTCAATTACAGAAACCAAGTAAAGATGAATCAAAGTACCTGATAACCTGAAGTAATCTTCAGAAGATCAACTATATCTAGATCATTTACCCTCCAAGAAGATGTTCTGGTTTTTTTGTTTTGTTTTTTCCTGGTAGAAAATATTCTGTAAGAAGTAACTCTGCTGTCTAAAGTTCTACACAGCATTTTCACTATATTCAGGTTTTTATATAGTACATACTGTAAAATGAAATAATTCCAGCTTTTTCAAAATTTAGAGTTTTTAGGAATATAAAAAGTTCTTACCTCCTTGGGGAAAAAGGGTCCAAGGATAGAATAGCACATCATGGAACCCAAATTAATGGAAGCAGCCGATATCAGTACGAAAAGCTGTTCTCTTGAAAGTCGCCTGGGAGAATCTCTTGATGTTCCTGAAAGGCCGTCATCTTGAATGTAAATGTGCTACAATTACAAGCAAGTAATGGGTACAACCGGTCAAAGTACACAGGGGTCATTCCTGATCAAGGACCATGCACACTGAAGATAACATTTGCTGAGCTAAGGGCTAGTTTCAAAAAAGCACGTTTGATCAAGCAGAACATCATAAACCTGCAATTTTGAATACATTGTTTTCATTCACATACCATCCACTATTAGATTTTTAATGCAGAACATAAACCACTTGATCTGTTTTGCCTTCTACCTAAGGCCTATTCTTTTGTTTTTAAAGAATTCCTTTCAAGAAGAATGAGGGGGCAGAGTGATCCCCAAAGGATGTTTGCTCTCTAAGTTATAGTGTCTCTTGTTTTCTCAATTTGCTACATGGACTCAGTAATGCTTTAAGCATTTAATGTTAGCTGTTTAATACACATTTTAGGGCAGTATCTGGTGGTAAGCGAAATGTACATAGGAAAAACAAGCTAAATCACTCAACTGGTGAATTTATACCTAGAATGGTATGCTGTTGGAAAATAAGCCCCACAAATCCATAAATTAATACTTTTTTTACACCACCTACTGACTGTTTCCATAAATTCATTTAACATTTATTCCCTGGGCTAAAATTCCTTTGACATATCAAACATCCAGCAAATCCATTAGCCATTTTTAAATTAAATGGTTTTGGGAGGAAAAAAATTAAGAATTAAGGATACTAGATTTCTCATTGTTTCAGAGGTTGCCATTGCAATTCAGGGGAAAAAAATCTGTACAACACAAGGAAAGGGGGAAAAATCTGTACAACACAAGGAAGACTGAAGAATCCGTGAACATTTTTGGAGGAGAAGAGGAAGCGAAAAGAGCTGGGAACAACAAGAGAACTGAAAAGGAATGTTTTACGTTTTTCTACTGGCATACCAGTCCGAAGGAGCTCTTAGACACAGTACTAAAAGCAGAGCGACAGGAAGAGCGTCATTAGAGACCATGCCCAGTCCCCGAACTTTAGGCCCTTGCCAGGCGTAAGGAAAGGCTGACCTGGCTCTCACGACCAGGGCCCGGCCTTTCCGAGCCCCGCGGAAGCAAACCGAGCCCAGCTAATTCAGCCTCTGAGAAGGAGACCAAAGCCCCCGTCACCTCCAGCGGGCCGTGGGCCCTCGGGGTCCCCGGGCGCGTCCATGCGCACAGCGCGGACTCGGGCCGCCGCTCCCGGCTCCAGCTCGCGCCTCGGACTCGACTTCGGACGCGAGGACGCGCGGACGCGCGGGGAACAGCAGCTCAGCGCGGCCCTGGCATCCTCGATCCCCCGCCCGCTGCAGTCTGCTCCCGCTAGGCCCGGACCACGCGACCCTGGAGCGTCTGGGGAGACCGGGACGGAGGCGGGGGCGTGTCCTGTCGGAGAAGAGGCGTGGCGGGGTGGAGGGGGGCGTGGCACAGAAGGGGTGGGCGTGGCATGATGAAGAAGGGGCGGGGCGGGGCGGGGCAAGGACAGGGCTGGAGGCGAGGCCGGCATGTGGGGTGTGGCAGGGTCGGGACGCATTGGGGGCGTGGTGCGGGGGGTGGGGGCAGAGCCTGGGGCGGGGCCTAGGCAGGTTTTCTCGTGTTTTTTTTTCTGTTTTTCGTTTTTAAGGCTCAGTGTATTATCCTAATGAACCATCGTGGCTGTCCATTTAGGTAAATAAAAGACGAGTTCATATTCCAAATAGCTGAAACCCTAAACTTTAAATGAATATAAATTATTCTAAAAGGAAGAAAGGAAGCTCGTGCAGAAGCAGAAAAGGTAGGGAGTTCCTATCCTGAAAGCCACAAAGATGAATTAGAAAATTAGGCTCTTGCCGAATATTTTGAAAAGTGCATTATTTTTTACAGTTTGTAACCACCGAAACCATACATTAGTGAACTGGTGATGGATTAAATGAATTAACTGATGCCAAGTATCTGACCCAGATCTATCTTCGTAACAATTATTATGAACATTGAGGAAGCACTACTTCTGGAGGCAGATGCCTGGGCTTCAGTCTAGGGCACTTATTAACTGTGTGTCACTTCAGTGTCCCCATTTGTGCAGCTTGGATTAGTGAATAGGTGAGCATTAGTGAAGAGGTGTGCAAGTGCTTGGCAGCAGTTGGCAAGCGGGCATGAGAGAGCTGCCTTCTTGTTCCCATACATCATTTTCTGGCACAAAATTAGGTATGAAGATAACCGAAATCTATTTCACCGTATTTATTATCCAGGAGTGGTTAAAGTTCCTTTCTGGACTAGGGAATTCTTGATTAAGGGCCAAGGCAAAACAAAAGACTATTGGGTTACTACCTTGTGCCAGGCAGTCTGAATTCAAAGATAAATGAGCCCCAACCATTCTCTGCCCCTCAAGTAGTGTCCCTCCTCCCAGCAGATAAACCACACCCTGTTTAATAATCTACTGTATTGCAATGGGTTAAGTGCTGTATCAGAAACACGTTGGAAAGACTGTTTATTTTGGCAGCATGAATTTGGGATGACTTCTCAAGGTAGTTTTGTTACCTTGTGTCTTGAAAGATAAGTAAAAATTCTTGGGTGGACAAGTAGGTAAGAACGCCAATGAAGGCTTCTGAAAGTGGCTTTCCAGAATTTTTATGATCTGCCTCCTGCCAGCTTCTCCAAACTCATTTAACTCTTCATTCCCTCTCCAATCTAACGTCCAACATAGAGGGAATTTTCTTTGAATTATTTCTTGATGATTATTCCCTTTTTCAGTTCTCTCTTCCTGGAACACATCAGGCAGGTGTTGAGTGACTCTTTTTCTCTCCTAAATCTTTCTCTTTTGGCTCCATCTTACTGGAAGCTTCCCCAACTTTATCTTCCAATCCTTCAACTGAATTTTTCATTTCTGTTGTCATCAATCTATTTCCCTCTATCCCCATTCCCATTCTCCTACTCCATTAGCAACTATTCTTGCATGTTTAATGCATATCCTTTTATTTTATATGCTCTCATATTTATGTTCTTGTGTTTTGTTCACAGGTTTTAATTTACATAAAGGGTATTGTGAGGTATATATATTCATATTCCTATCATCTTTTCCACTTGTGACCTCCTACTTCCATTCCCTTTCCCCCAAATGATGAGTGTGTCAGTTAGATACATTTTTACATTAGTTTCCTAAGGCTACTGAAACAAATTACCATAAATCTGATGGCTTAAAAACAACAGAAATGTACCCTCTCACAGTTCTGGAGGCTGGAAGTTCAGCATCATTTTTACTGAGCCAAAATCAAAGTGTTGGCAAAGCCACACTCTCCAGAGGCTCTGAGAGAGCAGCCTTCCTTGCTTCTCCCAACTCTGGCAACTGCCTGCGTTCCTGGACAGGTGGCTACATCACTCCAGTCTCAGCCTCCATGGCCACAGGGCCTTCTCCTCTTCTCTGTACATGATTTCCCTCTGCCTCCGTCTTTTGAAGAATACTTGTGATGACACTTAAGGCCCACCCAGATAATCCAGAGTGGTCTCTTCATCTCAAAATCTTTAGTCTAATCACTTCTGCATAGAACTTTCCTCCAAAAAAGGTACTGTTTACAGGTTCCAGGGATTAGGATGTAGACATACTTTGGGAGTCATCAGCAGCCTACCACAATTATCGACTAATACTTTTTATGCTCATCTAGACCTGGATACACACATGGGAGTTTTTTTCTTTAAAAACTAAAATGGGAGGATCTGGTCTCGGTCAAATGCCACCTCCTCAGAAAAGTTTATTCTAATCTCCTTATTCAAAATACATTCCTGGCCACTCTTTGCCCCTTCATCCTTCTTTATTTTCATTTTTACAACTATCAGTGAGTGTATTAGCCTGCCAAAGTGGTGCTGATGCAAAGTACAAGAAATCTGCTGGCTTTTATAAATGGTATTTATTTGGGGTAAAAGCTTACAGTCCCAAGGCCATGGAAAGTCCAACTCAAGGTAGCATAAAAGGTGATTTCTCACCAAAGTCGGCTGCCACATGTTGAAGCAAGATGATGGGACATCTCTGTGAGGTTTCAGCCTTCCCTCTAAGTTTCCTCACTTAGGCTCAGCTGCTCCACTTCTTCCTGATTTCGTCTGCAAGCTGGCACAGGGCTTGTCTCTTAGGGCTTCCTATATCAGTCTTGGCTATCCTGCTTTCATCACAAGGTCACCTGTAAGCTATCAGGCAAATGGCTCATCCCAGAGCCTCAGCTATTTGAGCCTTCTTCTTTCTGTCACATGGCTGAATAAAAAGTGACAGAGTTCTCTTGTGTGTGTCTGTATGAGTGTCCACTTATATCAGACCCAGCAAGGGGGCAGGGATTCAATTTGAGTCATGCCCTACTGAAATGGTCAAATCAAAAAGTGCTAAAAGCAATCTTAACAGGTAATCTAATTAGAGACCCCTCAACTGAATTTAATATAATAAAAGGATATCACAATACAAAAGAATAGTTTTAAAAACATAATCTTTCTCATTTTAGTATTCATAAATAATCTCAAACTGCCACAGTCAGAATTTCCAGGCACAACTATTGCTAATTTAAGCAGAAAATGAATCTGTTATAGACTAGTTATGTGTACATAGAATCATAAGAAGGACCATACACAGCACTTAGAGGCTACCATGCCTAAAATCACACATGTAGTATGCCCAGTACACATAACTCCACAGGACTGCTTGACACGCATATTGTAGCAGGCACTGCCAACGCACTGGAGCAAGGCACTGAATTCTGGTGCTAGCCCCTTGTCCTGACTACTCTGGAATGCTGCCATCTTCACAAGAGTGGATTTAGGGAGAGCCAGTCTCTTCCCTCACTTGCTTCCATCACATACCAGAGGCTGCTATGCTTGAAGTAGTAAAAATTCTCTTATTTTGTTCTTCTTTTTCAAGAGTAGTTTGAATATTCTAGGTCCTTTGTATTTCTATAGGAATTTTAGAATCAACTCCCAATTTCCAAAAACCTGGAATGATAGTTATCAGGATTTTGTTGAATCTATAAATCACTTTGGAAAAAATGGACACCTAATAAGTACTGAGCCTTCTAATCCATGAACATGGTATATCTCTCCATTAATTTAACACGTCTTCAATATCTCTTCGGAATGGTTTGCATTTTTCATTCTAGAGGTATTACCTGCCTTAGGTTAAATTTATTTTCTAAGTATTTGGGGTTTTGAGGCTATTAAAATGGTATTTCTTATATTTAAATTTCCAATAATTTGCTGGTTATATATGCAGATAAGTAATTTTTATAGTAATCCTGTAGTCTGTAAACTTGCTAAATTCCTGTTAGTTTTAGTAATTGTTTTATAGATTCTTTAGATTTTCTATGTAAACAATCATGTTTTCTGTGAATAGAGATAGTTTTATTCCTTCCCTTCTGAAATGTATGCTTATATTTCTTTCACCTACTTTATTGCACTGGCTAGGATGACAAGTAAAGTGATGAAGAGAAGTCATAAGAGTGGAGAACCTCACTTTTTTTCCTAATCCTAAGGAGAAAACACTCACTGTTATGTATGATTTTAGCTGTAAGCTTTTCATATGTGCCTTTTATCAGATTGAGGAAGTTCTCTTCTATTTCTAACTGTTGAGAGATTTTCACATGACTTGGCATTACATTTTATTAAAATTGTCTTTCTTCTTTATTCTGTCAATATGAATTACATTGATCAATTTTTTAATGTTAACACAACCTGCATTCTTGAGATGAACACAACTCAGTGAGAGATATGGTCTTTTCATATATTGCTGGATTCAGTTTGCTAATATCTTGTTAAACATTTTTCTGTCTTTAGTTGTGAGTAATTTCAATCTGTACTTGTCTTTTCTTTTGTTGGATTTTAATATCAGGGTAATTCTGGACAAAAAATAAGTGAGAAGTTTTCCCTCCTCCTGTGTTTTCTGGAGGCATTTTAAAGGGGTGGTGCTATTTTATCCTTTAATGTGTGACAGAATTCACTAGTGAAACTATTGGGGTATGGAGTTTTCTTTGGGAGAATGTTGTTGATAATGAATTTTATTTCATTACTCGATATAATACTATTTGGATTTTCTATTTCATCTTGTGGCAGATTTGGTAAATTATAAATTTTTTTAAAACAAATCAATTTTATGAATACATACTAATAAAGCATCCAAAGTGTACAATCAATGGTATTTGGTATAATCACACAGTTGTACATTCATCACTTAAATCATCATTACAGCATTTTCATTATTTCAATAATAATAATAAACAAAAAACAAAGAAGAAAATTCTCCACTCCTTGATCTCTCTATGCTCCCCTGCTGTACACAGCTGCTATTTCTTGCTATTCTTGCATTTATTTATTAAGCAGTTTTATTGAGATATATTCTTATATCATACAATCTATCCAAAGTATATAATCAATGGTTTTTAGTATGATCTCAATGTTGTGCATTCATTAACACAAAAAAGTTTAGAACAATTTCATTATTCCAAAAAGAAAAACCACAGGCTTTAGCAGTCTTTCCCCAGCCCTACATAACTACTAATCTAACTTCATCTTTAAAAATTAATTTATATTTATATTTTATATACATGGAATCATACAATATGTAGTACTTCATGTCTGGTTTCTTTCACTTAGCACAATGTCTTTTTTGTATGATATTAACATCATGTAGTGTTAACATATATTTTGTTCAGTTTCTAAGAAAAACAGTCTTATATATTCAATTTTACTCTATTCATATTTCACATGCAGTTTTACTATGCTATACAGTTACATGTTACATTTTTAATCTTTCCTTTTAGTAATATACATGACTTTAGACTTTTGCCTTTAAACCTCTTTCATACCCACATAATAATGCTGTTAGTTACAGACATTATGTTGGGTTTTCACCTTTTCTGTTCATCTCCATAGATTAACACACATAATTTTTATCAATTCTGCACAAGTTAACCCTCAGCTTTCCATTCTCTAACCTCATTTTATTTTCTAGCGACTCATATTCAAAGTATTAACTCCATGATATTACACAATATATTAAGTTCACAGTAGCACAATCATACAACATTTGCCCTTTTGTGTCTGGCTTGCTTCACTCAACATAATGTCCTCCAGGTTCATGCATGTTGTTACAGGCTTTGTGACTTCATTTCTTCTTAAAGCTGCATTATATCCCATTGTGTGTATACCCCACAATTTGTTTATCCATTCATCAGTTGATGGACACCTGGTTTGTTTCCAAATTTTGGCAATCATGAATAATGCCATTATGAACATTGGTGTGCAAATGCCTGTTTTTGTCACTGTTCTCAGTTCTTCTGGGTATATAGCAATTAGTGCTATTGCTAAATCATGGCAAATCTATATTCAACTTCCTTAGGAACTGTCAAACCGTCCTCCACAGCAGCTGTACCATTCTTCATTCCCACAAACAGTGAATAAGCATTCCTATCATTCCAAATCCTCTCCAACACTTGTAGTTCTCCAGCTTTTTAATAGTGGCCCTTCTAATAGATGTTATTTGATATCTCATTGTAGTTTTGATTTACATTTCCCTAATTGCTAGTGATGATGAACACTTTTTCATGTATTTCTTTGCCATTTGTATTTCTTCTTTGGACAAAAGTCTAGTCATGTCTTTTGCCCATTTGTTAACTGGGTCATTAGTCTTTTTATTGTTGAATTGTAGCATCTCCCTATATATCATGGATAATAAACTCTTAATGGATATGTGATTTCCAAATATTTTCTCCCATTGAGTTGGCTGGATTTTCATCCTTTTGATCAAGTCCTTTGAGGTGCAAACGTGTTTAATTTTGACAAGGTCCCATTTATCTATTATTTCTTTATTGCACATGCTTTGGGTGCAAGGTCCAAGAAACCACAACCTACCAAAAGGTCTTTAAGATGCTACCCTACATTTTCTTCAAGTAGTTCTATGGACCTGGCTTTCACATTTAAGTCTTTGACCCATTTTGAGTTGATTCTTGTATAGTGGGTGAGTTAGGGGTCCTTTTTCATTCTTTTAGTTATGCTTATCCAGTTCTTCCAGCATCATTTGTTGAAGAAAATGTTTTGTCCTGTTAACATGGCTTTGGGGAGCAGATATGGCTCAAGTAGTTGGGTGCCTGGCTCCCACTTGGGAGATCCCAGCTTCAGTTCCCAGTGCCTCCTAAAGATGACAAACAATGAGCAGACAAGCAAAAACAATAAGCAGACAACAAACAAAAACAACAGTGAGCAAAAAAACAATGAGCAAGATAGTGAGAAAAACAATGAGCAGAAAATGAGCAAAAACAAACAAGCAGGAAGTGGATGTGGCTCAAGTAGGTGGGCACCCACCTCTTACATGGGAGGTCCTGGGTACAGGTCCTGGTGACTTGTAAGAGAAAAAACAATGAGCAGACAATGAGCACAAACAACTAGCAAACAAACAAACAAATAAGGTCACAAGGGAGACATTTTCAGTGGGTGGGGGGGATGGCTTTGGCAGGTTTGTCGAAAATCAGTTGGTTATAGAGGTGAGGGTTTATTTCTGGATTTTCAATTCTATTCCACTGATCGATGCATCTATCTTTACACAAATGTCATGCTGTTTTGATCATTGTAGCTTTGTAATATATTTCAGGGTCAGGCAGTGAAATTCCTCCCATGTCGTTCTTGGTTTTTAGAAAGCTTTTGGCTATTTGGGTGCATATTCCCTTCCAAGTGAATTTGGTAATTGCCTTTTCTATTTCTGGAAAGTAGGCTGTTGGAATTTTGATTGGTATTGTATTGACTCTATAAATCAGTTTGGGTGGGATTGACATCTTAAGAATATTTAGTCTTTCAATTCATGAATATGGGATGTCTTTCCACTTGTTTAGGTCTTATTTTTAAATTTCTTTTATCATTGCTTTGTAGTTTTCTTCATATGGGTCCTGTAATTCTTTGGTTAAATTGATTCCTAGGTATTTCAGATTTTTTTGTTGCTATTGTAAATGGAATATTCCCCCTGATTTCTTTCTCAGATTGTTCAATACTAGTGTACAGAAACATTACTGATTTTTGCATGTTGATCTTGTATCTTGCCACTTCGCTGAACTTATTTATTAGCTCAAGTAGCTTTGTTGTAGACATTTCAGAATTTTCTAAATATAGGACCATATCATCCACAAATAGTTCTTTTCCTATTTGGATGCCTTTTATTTTTTTTTGTCTAATTGCTCTAGCTAGAACTTCTAGCATAATGTTGAATAACAATGGTGACAGTGGGCATCCTTGTCTTGTTCCCAATCTTAGAGCAAAAGCTTTCAACCTTTTCCTACTGAGTATGATGTTGGCCCTGGGTTTTTCATATATACCTTTTATCATATTGAGGAATTTTCTTTCTATTCTTATCTTTTAAAATGCTTCTATCACAAAATGATGCTGGATTTTGTCAAATGCTTTTTTTTGCATCAATCAAGATGATTATATGTTTTTTTTTTCCTTTCAATTTGTTAATGTAGTATAGTGCATTAATTGATTTTCTTACGTTGAACCAGTCTTGCATACCAAGAATAAATCCCACTTCATATTAATGTATAAGTCTTTTGATATGCTATTGGATTCTATTTGCAAGAATTTTGTTTAGAATTTTTGCATCTATGTTCATTAGAGAGATTGGTCTGTAATTTTCTTTTCATGTATTGTCTTTATTTGTATTTGGTATTAGGGTGATGTTAGTTTTATAAAATGTGTTAGGTAATTTTCCCTCCTCTTCAATTTTTTTGGAAGAGTTTAAACTGGAATGATGCTAATTCTTCTCAAAATGCTTAGTAGAATTCACCTGAGAAGTCATCTGGTCCTGGGCTTTTACTCTTTGGGAGATTTTTGATGACTGATTGAATCTCTTTAAATGTGATTAGTTTGTTAAGTTCTTGTATTTCTTGTAGCATCAGAGTAGGTTGGTGTGCATTTCTAGGAATTCGTCCATTTCATCAGGTTGTCTAGTTTGTCGGCATACTGATTCTCTTAATATCCTCTTATGATCCTTTTTATTTCTGTGCCATCAGTCGTAACTTCCCTCCTTTCATTTCTGTTTGTATTTATTTGCATCTTCTTTCTTTCTTTCTTTTTTTTCTTTGTTAATCTAGCAAGGGGTTTGTCAATTTTATTGATCTTCTCAAAGAACCAGATTTTGGTTTGTTGATTTCCTCTATTGTTATTTTGGTATCAATTTCATTTATTCCTGCTCTAATTTTTATTTTTTATTTCCTTTTGCTTGCTTTGGAAATGGTTTTCTGTTTTACCTAGTTTCTCCAGCTGTTCAGTTAGATCTTTCAGTTTAGCTCTCTCGTATTTATATATATATATATATACACTTTTTTGATGTGCTTGGACTGGGGATTGCAGCCAGGACCTCATATGTGGGAGGCCAGTACTCAACCACTGAGCCACATCGGCTCTTGTGAGTTGGTGTCCTTGTCTGGTTTTGCTCATTGTTTGCTCATTGTCTGCTTATTATTTGCTCACTGTCTGCTTGTTGTTTGTTCTGTTTAGGAGGCACCTGAAGCAGACCCGGGACCTCCCATGTGTGAGGTGGGTGCTCAACTCTTTGAACCACATCCACTCCCTCTTCTTTTTAAATATAGGCATTTAGAGCTATAAATTTCCCTCTCAGGGCTGCAATCAATGTATCCCATAAATTTTGGTAAATTGTGTTCTCATTTTCATTCATCTTAATATATTTACTAATTTTACTTATAATTTCTTCTTTGACCCACTGATTATTTAGGAGTGTGTTGTTCAGCCTCCACACATTTGAGAACTTACCTCTTTCCTATTATTGGTTTCCAGTTTCATTGCATTGTGAACTAAGAAGGTATTTTGTATAATTTCAATCTTTTTATATTTATTGAGATTTGCATTGTGACCTAACATGTGGTCTATCCTGAAGAAAGATCCATGAGCACTTGAGAAAAATGTATAAACAGCTGAGTTTGGGTGCAGCATTCTGATATGTCTGTTAGGTCTTACTCACTTATCTAAGTCATAACATTTAAGTTCTGTTTCCTTGTTGATCTTCTGTCTAGTTGTTCTAACTAATGATGTGAGTGGTGTGTTGAAGTCCCCAACTATAATTATAGAGATGTTTATTTCTCCCTTCAGTTTTGCCAAAATTTCATTGTAATTTGGGGCACATGAATTATGTGCATAGATATTTATGACTGTTATTTTTTCCTGGTGGAGTGTCCCTTTTATTAATATATAATGGCACTCTGTATCTCTTATAACTTTTTCTGCATTTAAAGTCTGTTTCGTCCAGCTCTTTTTTGGTTATTGTTTGTGTGGAGTATCTTTTTCCAACCTTTCACTTTCAGCTGGTTTTTATCCCTGGGTCTAAGGTGAGTCCCTTGTAGGCAGCATATGGATGGCTCAAGTTTTGTATTCATTCTGTCAGTCCAAATATTTTGATTGGGGAGTTTAATATGTTCACATTCAATGACATTACTGTAATTGCGTTATTTACTTCTATCATTTTATTCTTTGGTTTTCATATGTCATATCTTATTTTCATCTGTCTTTTTACTCTTTTGGTTATCTTTTCTGATATTCTTTCTTCTATACTCCCCTTCAAGTCTCTCTCTCTTTTTTCTTTCAGTCTCTAAGGCTTCCTTTAATATTTCCTGCAAAGGCAGATACTTATTTATGAATTGTCTTAGTTTCTGTTTGCTTATGAATATTTTAAACTCATCTTCATATTTGAAAGGCAGTTCTGCTGGATAAAGAATTCTCAGCTGGCAGTTTTTCCTCTTTCAGCATCCTAATGTATCATAACAACTGTGTTGTCATCTCAAACACATACAGGGCATCCCTTTTATGTGATGGTTTGCTTCTCCCTTGCTACTCTCAGAATTTTCTCTGTATCTTTGATGTCTGACTTTCTGAGTAGTATACATCTTGGAGTAGGTCTATTCACATTTATTCTGATTGAGTATGCTCTTCTCAGACATGTAAATTCATTTCTTTCATGAGAGTTGAGAAATTTTCAGCTATTATTTCCTCAAATACTCTTTCTGCTCACTTTCCCTTCTCTTCTCCCATGACACCCATGATACCTATGAATTGCATTTCTGTTACCATTCAACTCCCTGAGCCCCTGCTCAATATTTTCCATTCTTTTCTCTCTTCAAATTCACCTGTCTTTGGTATCACTTATTCTTTCTTCTATCATTTCAGATTTGCTGTTGATGCCTCCAGTGTGTTTTGGTCTCACCTACAGTGTCTTTCATTCCAATGAGCTGTTACTTTTCTCTTCAGGTTTTCAAATTCTTCTTTGTGTTTGCTCAGTGTTTTCTTTTTTGTTGTTGTTTTTTATCCCTCCTCCCCCAGATGGCTTCTTCATCTGTCTGCCTGTTTGCTCATCCTCTTTAGGAAGCACCAGGGACCACCTGAGTCATTTCCATTCCTGCTGGTTGCATTGTCTGCAGTGGCAACTGCTGGTTGTGGCAGTTGCAGTGGTTGCAGCATCTGCTCATTGCAATGGTTGTAGCACCTGCTGGTTGCAGCATCTGCTGGTTGTGGCTTCTGCTCATCTTCTTTAGGAAGCACCAGGAACCAATTCCAGGACCTCCCATTTGGGAGGCGGGTGCCCAATTGCTTGAGTCACATCTGCTCCCTCAATGTTTTCCTGATGTCACTTATCTTTTTAGCCATATTGTCTTTCAACAAGTTAATTTGATTTTGGAAATTTGTGTGCATCTCATTGATTAGTTGTCTCAACTCCTTTGTCTCTCCTGGGCCTTTGATATATTCCATTTCTGGGACCATGTCTTCCATTTTCTTAGCATAGCTCATAATTTTTTGCTGATGTCTAGGCATCTGATTAGGATGGTGCATTTACTCAGATGCTAAATCTCTCTCTTTCGTAGGGATTTAGTGATGGGAATGTGTGTGTTACTGCTATTCTTTGGTTTTTGGTTCAACCTGTTCTGGGTCTTTTGGATTTTCCCTGCTTATAGCTCAAAACTGGGCTCTGGACTCAGTAATGGGTTGCAGACCCACTTTGTAGGGTCTTGGGGAAGGCAGCTGTAAAGGCCAGAAAAAGTTTCTTACTTATTTTTAATTTCCTCACATGCATTTCCTTGGTCTGCCAGCAGATGGTGGTCTTTCACAGCCCTCTCACTTTAGTGCCTGGTTGAAGTGTGTTTGCTGCAACACAGACCAGCTCAGTGTGCTAGAGGTTCCTGCCTGGAGGTTAAGAGCCTCGTATTTCAAACTTTCTCAGAGGCAGTTCTCCAAACTTTGCTGGCAGTTCCCTCCCATTTACTGAGTTGGAAACAATTCCACCCCCTTTGGCAGCCTCAACAACCAGTCCTGGTCAGTAGAGGGGGAGATTGAGAGGGTTGGATCTCTTAGTACTAAGCTGGCTCCCAAGGCAAATAATGGTACTGGCTCATGGGACACAATAGACCAAATTTCTGGGTCAAAAGCTCATCAGGAAGTAGATGTGGCTCAAATGACTCAGCTCCCACCCACAACATGGGAGGTCCAGGTTCCATTCCTGGTGCCTCCTGGAGAAGACAAGGAAGACGGCAAGCTGGTGTGATGGGCTGGCACGATGAGCTGATGCCACAAGGAGAAACAAAGAGGAAACACAAAGATATACACAGCAAAGCAGGAAGCAGAGGCAGCTCAAGTGATTGAGCTGGTAGGTCCCAGAACCTCCAAAAGAGATGAGTAGACACAGAGAGCTCACAGTGAAAGGACACTCAGAGCAGACAGTGAGTACAAAGAACAAGAGCAGGGGATAAATAAATAAAATCTTAAAAAAAAAAAAGGCTGAGTCAGGCTTAGGTTGTGTCGTCCCCCCCCCTCCCTTTCCTGGGTAGGTGGATCCCTGGGGACCCCTTTGTCTGTAGCCACCATGCCCGAGGCCGGAGAATTCAAGTATCCATAGTGTGAGGGAGGGTGCTGGCAATAGCAGCTGCAGCTTTTCAATCAGTTTTGCCATCATGATTATTTTCCTTTGTTCCCTCTTTTCTGGGCGGTGTCCAGCCTTCCCCTGGTGCCCTAAACTCTAGATTTTTTTCTGGGCTGTTTCTGCCTATCCTCTAGCTATTTTTCTGGGAGAGAAGAGAATTCTGTGTCTTTCTAGTGTGCTATCTTCCCAGCAGTTGCCAAGTTTTAAGTATTTAGGGTAATTTTCCATTTCATCTTTGTTGAATTTATTGAATTTAAAATTGTTCATTTTATTTTTTTTCAAAAGTATATAATTCTGTAGTGATACTTCTCCCCTCCCCCCCTTTCCTCATATTTTTGTGTTCTTGTGATAGATTCTTGTATCAAGTTAGCTAGGTTATGGTGTCTGGTTGTGTGGTCAAGCAACATTGGCCTGATTGATACTGCGGATATTTTGTAGATGAAATTGTTAGTCAAGAGAGTGGATGTGGCTCCAGCAGTTCGGTACTTGCCTCCCACATGGGAGATCCTGTGTTCGGTTCCTGCTGCCTCCTAAAGACGATGACCAGATGCAACAAGCAGATGCAATGGGCAGACCAAGCAAGTAGACACAATGAGCAGGGAGTGGATCTGGCTTAAGCAGCTGGGTGCCCACCTCCCACAAGGGAGTTCCTGGGCTCGATTCCTGGTGCCTCATAAAGATCAGCAAAAGGAGCAGACACAACAGACAAGCAGACACAGTGAGCAGGCAACGAGTAGACAGAGGAGGGAGCCATCTCGAGGGGGTAGGACTCATCACAATTCCATCTATGGCTGATTACATTAAAGTCAACAAAAGAGATTGCCTTTAGCAATGAGAGAAGTCTCTTTCAAGCATCTAAGTCCTTTAAGGAAAACCTGATGATTTCAGCAGTCAGAAGGAAGAATTTCTTTCTCTATCTCAGCCAGCCAGTTTTTCCTGGGGAATTCCTAGGGAATTCTCCTGGGGGAACCTTCTTCAGTTCCCAACTTGTAGAATGCCCTACAAAATTTGGACTTGCCAATTCCTGCAGTTGCATGAGTCAATTTCTATAATAAATCTCTTATTTATTGACAGGGAATGAGTGTAGTACAGTTGTTTTTCTTGGGAAGACTAATCCAATTCTCTTCCCTTTTTCTTAGTCTAGCTAGCAGAATCAAATCTTGTTGATCTCCTCTGATAATCTTTGGCTTTTAAAATTTTCTAAACTATTTGCTTTCCCAGCTCATTGAATTCTGCTCTTGCCTTTGTTTTTTTTCTTCTTTTGGCTTAATTTGCATGTATTTTTCAAGTTTCTTATGGTAGAAGCTTAGATCATCAATTTGAGCCCTTGGTCTTTTCTAACATTAGGATGTAAGGCTTTAAATTTTCCTCTAAATACTGTTGTAGCTACATCACACACATTTTGATATGTAATGTTACAGTCATTCAGTTCGAAATATTTTATTTCCAATGTTATTTCTTCTATTAGTCATGGCTTAGTAAGAAGAGTGTTTCTAACTTCAAATTATTTGGTGGTATTTTGGATCTGTTAATTATTTCTAATTTAATTCTACTGTAATAAAGGAATACATTCTAGATTTCAATTTTAAAAAATTTATTGTACATTGTTTCATGGCCCAGCATGCACTCCATCTTTGTAAACAGTACCAAATGCACTTGAAAATAAGAATATCCTGTAATGTTTTATCAAAGTCAATTAAGTGATATGGATGTGGCCCAAGTGGTTGAGCACTGGTTCCCTCATAAGAAGACCCCAGGCTCAATCCTTGACCTGGGTACCTCAAAAAAATAGCAGTTAGGCCCAAGTGATTGGTAGTTTTGTTTATATCTTCTAGACCTTACTGATTTTGTCTAACTGTTCTATCAATATCTGTGAGGTATTCAAATCGCCAATGATGATTGAGATTATGCCATCTGTCAGTTTTTGAAGCTCTGTTATAAAATGTGTGTATTTATATATATTAGATGGGAGGCAGGTGCTCAATCATTGAGCTACATCCACTCAAGGATTATACTTTTTTATCTCACAGGTTACTGGGGATTGAACCTGCAACCTCATACATGGGAAACAGGTGCTAAAACCACTGCTCACTGACTCCCCATAAGTTATATTTTATTTTATTTTATTTATTTATTTATTTTTTAAAGATTTATTTATTTATTTAATTCCCCCCCATCCCCTGGCTGTCTGTTTGCTGTGTCTTGTTTCTTTATCCGCTTCTCTTGTCGTCAGCGGCACGGGAAGTGTGGGCGGCGCCATTCTTGGGCAGGCTGCTCTTTCTTATCACGCTGGGCGGCTCTCCTCACGGGCGCACCCCTTGTGCGTGGGGCTCCCCTACGCGGGGGACACCTTTGCGTGGCACGGCACTCCTTGCGCGCATCAGCACTGCGCATGGCCAGCTCCACACGGGTCAAGGAGGCCCGGGGTTTGAACCACGGACCTCCCATATGGTAGACGGACGCCCTAACCACTGGGCCAAAGTCCGTTTCCCTATATTTTATAACTGTTGCATTTCCCTAGCAAATTTACTATTTATCATCGTGAAATGCTATCACTGGTAATACTCTTGAAGTATACTTTATCTGATGTTAACATAACCACTCCAGACTTTTTATGCTTACTGGCGATATATGTGACAGATTGAATTGTGTACCCATTTGGACATGTTCTTTCCTTCATCTGCATTCTTAGGGGCTGTAGAACCATTGTAAACTAGTACTCTTCAAGATGTTACTTCAGTTTAAGGTATGGCCCAACTAAATAAGGCTGAGTTTTTGATCTGGATTAGTAGAGTCCTTTTTTCACTCTCCACTTTTATGTCTGCTTTTGGTCCCTCTCCAGTGTCTTCACATGTTTTTTTAAATGTTAATGTTATGGTTATCTGTATGATATGTGATGGATTGGGTGAAAACTCCTCAGATATATATAGTCATATAGTCAAATAGTTAAAGAAGCACTGCCGTAACAGACTTTTTAGGAGTTCCTTTAACCAAGATTCCCTGGAGCCAACCTAATCCTACCATTCCCTGGACCTGACTGCTCTGCAAAGTCTTCCATGAGTCATCCAGTAGCATTCCAATAAATTCCTTTTCTCCTCCCTTGGTTTATGTTGGCTATAGCTCATTCTGTTGCATGCAAAGAATTATAATCGATATAGTATTATCCAAGTTTTCTAAAATGAACATGATGGGGAAGAGGTGTAGCTTGATGGTTGAGCACCTGCTTCCCATGTGCAAGGTCCCCAGTTCAATCCCTGGTACCTCCTAAAAAATAAAATAAAATAAAAATAAAAATGTTTACTTTTCCCAAAATAATAAAAGCAGTCATTGACAAATAAAAGAGATCACCTGTAACCTGGAGACAGGCAAGCTGGTGCCAATGACAGTCCAGAGCCATGTGGTTGAAGTTCAGTGGTATAAGAAAATTAATATGGCACTCAGTATGGACATTCAATTTTTATTAATAGTTAAAATAATTGTTTTAAAACAACTACACTGAATGTCTATACTCAAGGAATGCTTAAGAGAATCTCATCCAAATCCTTTATTTTACAAATGAGGTACTTGAGGCCTAGTGACTGGAAATATTTTGTCCACAGCTACAGTTAGAAAACAGTAGAACCTGTATCACAACTCAGAGCTATTGATGCCATTCCAATGCTTCTGTAATAAGAACTTTGGCTTTCAAACGTATTTTAGACCATTAGGACACGTTTTTCAAAAGAAATGTCATACAGGTAGTAACGGAGCTATTCTGTATGAAGCACAGCCCTCCCTGTATCCCTAGTGAATAATTTAAAGTTAATTTAGGATTTCTTTATGTCATTTATAAATTCCCTGTTACTGGTCTAACACAGGTATTCATAACTTTAAATATCATTTCTAATACTCTTCTTCAGTATGTCTAATTTCCACAAATTCTGAAGTAGCCCTTTAGTTAGCAGCCATAACACACACATTGCTCTGGGCAGCACCCGCTAACAATAAAAACAAAGGGACGAGGAAACATTTTTATTAAGACACATGAAAACTTAAATAAGAATTACACAAATGGGCTTTATACTTGGCTATATAATTTAGTCCCACTCTCTCCTACAACCTTTTTTTCCTTTAGTAAATTGAGTTTTCTAATTAAAAGCCTTACTTACCTCTTAACTTTACAAGCCACTACTTACTATTAAACTATTGCCCTCTTTTTAATCCATCTACTTTCTTTTTTATTCTATTCTCTTACCAACTACTTTTTCTCCTGGGATTCCATCTTCTTTGGCTCAAAATGCTCCTTCAGCTAATGAATCTTTCTTCAGCACATTTAAAACTACATGCTACGTAAGTATAGGGCTAGACCTGTATACTTCAGAGCTGCAGCAGGATATTATTTTTAATTTTCTCCTATTTCTTAACACCCATTTCCATCTATTGTATTTAGCCTCTACCCCCAAGGGCAAGGGCAAAGTTTTCAAATAAAAAATGGTTTTCTGGAATACCTAAAGTCTCTAAATTACAACAGCCATTAACGTGACAGTGCTTATCAACAAGCTTTCCTTGAAATCTGTCATCTACCTGGATGCTGCTTTAATCTTATTTCGTTAAATGAATTCATTTGGTACATACTTGTTTAGTGCCTCAATATGGAAGTTACTGTATTAAGTGCTGGGTGGTTTAGGACAGGAGAAATATTTAAGAATCTTTCCATGTATTTTATTATGTTCTTCAGAGAGTAAATTACTTCACAGACAAAGGGAAAGCATTTTTAAACCACCATCTCATTTTATCCTTGCAGCAATATGCATTATTATCACCATTTTACAAACTCAAGAGTAATTAGTTTGCCACAGATCAGGAAGTGAGCTGGAATTTGAACTCAACTTAGCTGGCCCCAACCACTCCAAGATATAACATATCCTTGATTTGCCCTGGCCCAGCTTCCCTCTGCAGCTTTGGTCTTCCAAGTAAGCTTTTGCAGTTCAGTTCAAGGATCCTTTATCATTTAATCTGTTCTACGTCTCTTTCTTCTTTGACATCTATACTTAGATGATTCAGAAACACAGATTTCCATGGCTCTCTTTTTTTGCCTAACACAGCAATATTCCCTTTCTGCATGTATACAACACTTTTAGCACAGTGGGACAGAACCAGTCATCTTTATTGCCAAACAAGAAAATAAAAGTTTCCTTCTTGAATTCTTAGTGATCCCGTATTTGAGTAATCGTCTGAATGGTTTAAGGGTTAGGAACATGTGCTCTGAAGTCTGACTGGGCTCAGATATCAATTCCCAGTTTTGCTCGTGTGTGATCTTGGTCAACTCACTAAGCCTTTTTTTTTTTTTTCCAGGAGGTCCTAGGGATTGAACCCAGGACCTCGTATATGGGAAACAGGCACTCAAAACACTGAGCTATACCCGTTGCCCATTACTTTTTTTTTTTAAACAAATCAATTTTATTGATAAATACTAATAAGGCATACAATTCATCCAAATGTACAACCAATGGTATCTGGTTTAATCACACATAGTTGTGCATTCATCACTTCAATCATTATTAGAGCATTTTTATTATTTCAATAATATACCCTTTACTTTTTATATGGTAACAGCACTAGCATATGGTCTGTAGGATGATCAAGGAAGAAAATACATGTTAAGAATTTAGCAGATCACCCGGTACATAAAAAGTGCTAAACAAAATTACCTATAATTATCATTATTGTCCCTAAAATAAACTTTAAAATTCATTTTCATATTAATTTCAGGCTCACATTTGTGTATATAATGTAAATACTATAATCTACTGATTGTAAGAGTGATAGCTGGAAAGGTGCTTATTAAATGTTCTTTACTTAAGGAGCTCTGAAAATTCTAAAACTAATTGAACTGGTTTCTATTAATCCAATTTTAGAAGCTTTCTCTTTGTATTAGTTCCCTGAAGGATATTAATCAAACCTCTCATAAACGAGGTCTCAAGTTCAATTCCCACCCCAAGTACACTGTTAAGGTAACTTCTAAAACAGCCAAGGAGGCAACCCTGCCTTCATCCTTATTTCATTAAAATACTCTCTCCTTGATCCTCACCTGCTTGGAATCCTCTCATTTTTTTTTTTTTTTTAGACCATTTCAAACTCTGCCACTAGCCTGAAGTCTTCTCTCTCACTCCCTTGCCATTATATACCTCCCCTGTAGCCCTTCTCTAATCTTTGGCTCAAATCTTAATTCCACTACAAGAATCTAGAGCTGCAGAAGTACGTCTTTTCATCTCTATAAATCCTGCGGCCTGTTTTTTGTTTTTTAAAGCAAAAATTTAACAAACATTTGCTTAATTAAGCAATTTTGGGGGATGAGTGATGAATGGAAAGACACAAGTTTAACACATTTCAAATAAAACAGTATATTAGAAAGCATGAGCAAGAGTTAAATTGAACCATATCAATTATTACTATTTCAGTATGGCTCTGCTCTGGTCAACTCTGCCCAGCACTCATGTCACGCATTTTTGTTTTTCTTCACAGCTGGGTCCGACATTCTCTTGCGTACGGTTCTAGCTACAATATTGACATTCATCACGTGCTTAATAATTGCTGACCGGCTCCGCACCTTGTAGGAAGTGGAAGTCTAAAAAAAAGTTTAAAAAAAAGACCGTACCGGTTACTTTCTGCTGGCTTTCATGCGCTCGCTTTGGGAGCGGGGCCAGGGAATAATCCAACCACGCCCTGTAAATTCAAGACGTTGCTTTGGTTAAAAGTCGAGATGCCGAATTAATGACGGATTTCTTAAAACTGCGTTTTTCAGCTCTATGTTCCCAGAGCGTATGCCCGTGCCTAGCACACTGGGTTTACGAATCCTGTTTTGCACTGAACTACGAATTCCGGACACTATCTAGAGGCGGGAACAATCCGTTTAGAACCGACTACTTGGACACCAGAACCAAGGAACTGGCTGGCTGGTTTCCTTTACCAACAACTTCCGAACAAACCCGGAGCCGAGGAAAGCGTCTTCTGCGTGAGAGCAGAGGAAACGTTGATTGCTTGCTTTCTTGAAAAGAGAGATGACGCTCGCCACATAACGACACTCAGGGTCATCTGGAGTGACTAAGTGGGATTTACAAAGCGAAGGAAGAGTGCGTACCGCTCTGCAAGCCCCAGCCTAGCGGGGTCAGCTACACAGTAAAACAGCCCCGCCAACCCGGAACCTGGTACAGGGTCCTTACCACCCCACACGCACACGCGCGCTCGGCCCTTCTCGCTCACCGTAGAACGTGCTCTACGGGCTTCCACAGGCCCCGCCCCCGGCAGGGACCCATGATGCTTGGGGCTGCCCTTGCGATGCCTGTTACGGCCCCAATGACGGGCCGAGCAAAGACAGACGACTCCAGAACCTCTTCGATTCGGAAACGGGCGTTCCGAGGTCCGGCACCGCGAGAGCCACCTTTTTCGTGGGCAGGAGTGCACATGCGTCCGGGGGTCCTGAAGAGCCTTAAATATCGTTCTGCGACCGTGAGCACTCTTTTTCCCTGCCGCCGCGGAGGAGGCGGAGGCTCGGGGTAGGTGAGAAGGCGCGCGACATGCGGCTGTCTGATACTGATTTGGTCATCTCGGGCTGTGTTCGGAGATTGGTCTTTGAGTCTCAGCGGGATCGTTTAGTTGATTAACGTTTTGCTTTTCTTGTAGGGGTTTCAAAATTCGGCTCCACCCGTAACCCACCGCCATGGCCGAGGAAGGGTGAGCCATGGGGACGGGTGTGGGGGGGGCTGTGCTGTCCGGTGAGGCAGTCTAAGGGCGTTCGATCAAACCAAGCCACTGCTCTGCAGTCTGAGACGTTAGAGGACGGGGTCTCTCCTGGGTTGGTAAAAATTGACGTTCTCTTGCTTTTCAGCATTGTTGCTGGAGGTGTAATGGACGTCAACACTGCATTACAAGAGGTGCTAAAAACTGCCCTCATCCACGATGGCCTAGCACGTGGGATCCGCGAAGCTGCCAAAGCCTTAGACAAGTACGTGTATCAGTCTCAATTCTCTCGGTTGTTGCAATCGGAACAAAATTTCAGCCAAAGGAGGAAAGCCTGTAGTGTTAATGGTGTTAGCAAAAGTGTTCTGAATAGCATCCGTTCTACGGGAAATCTAGGAAGAGGCATCAGAACTCAGATATACAGAGCCCATTTGAAATGGGAGGGACCACTTAATAAAACTACGGCGTTTGTATGATGACTTATGTGTCGGATACCCCTTCACTCTTTTAATGAGTGAAACATTGAAGTCTGACAAACCTGTAGATTGGTGGGGGTTAGTAATTTTTATTAAAGAACAGATGGAACCTTTTTCTATCAGTTTGTAAATTGAGTCTTTGATAATGGAATTTGAAGCTATTATAGATAAGGAAACCAATTAGAACATGGTATGCTTTGTAAAAATATTTTCATCTACTGAAATACTCTGGGCTGGTTACATTGGCAAAACAGCATGCTCTGAGTTATTATGTGAACTGAATTTTAAAGGTTTTCAAACGAGCTGAATTTAAATCAATTCAATCCACTTTGGTAGACTGGCCAGTTGAATCCAGTGGAAACAGCACTCGCCTTATTGGATGTACTTCAGCAGGTCCTGGTGTGAATCCTTTGCACCATTTGTACCTTGGCAATGCTGTGCAATAATACGATGTCTGGGCCAGTAAAAGGTAAATTCTTTTTTATCTAGTAGTTATTTGCAGTAGTCTGGTAGCTTGAACAAGGTTTAATAAAGATTAGGGTTTCTATGGGTGAATTAAAAGAATATGCTGTGTAACAAGCAGATAGAAATGGTTTTGTACATTAAGTTTTCTATGGGTATGCTTGCATGTGTTTTGCCAGTGTGGTCAGTGCAGATGACTAACAATTCAAAAGTAGTTGGTAGAGACATCAATTTTGGCATCTTAAGTAAAGCTTTGCATTTCAGGCGCCAAGCCCATCTTTGTGTGCTTGCCTCCAACTGTGATGAACCCATGTATGTCAAGCTGGTGGAGGCCCTTTGTGCTGAGCACCAAATCAACCTAATTAAGGTAATTTACCTATCTAGGTTCAAGAGAGTATTTGCTTAATGAAAGTTGGGCTAGATAAGGGACTGGTGTCAGGATTGTTAAAGAGATTTTTGCATCAAAAAAGCAAATTTTTCTGAGACGCATGCCTTTTGCTCTCTGCAGGTGTAAAAAAAATCACATACCTGTAACATTGTTGGCTATGCTAAAGCTGGTTGTAAAAACATTTTATACCTGCAGAACTAGATGGTAATTTTGATGGTACAAAATAGGTAGAGTGTGTATAGGTGATCTTGTTGCTGTACGTGATGACAACTGGCTCCCTCTACTGAACCTGGTGAGGAAAACTGCCACGTCACCATTTCTGACTTACAGCTACCTTTTGGATTTTACTTTTATTGTCAGTAGCATTATTTCATACTAATACTGTGATGTAAATTTGTATTCTCTAATAGGTTGATGACAACAAGAAACTAGGCGAATGGGTAGGCCTCTGTAAAATCGACAGAGAGGGCAAACCCCGAAAAGTAGTTGGCTGCAGTTGTGTGGTTGTTAAGGTAAGTCCCTGGGATAAGGAATGGTCCTGGGTAGCTATGCACAATCTTGTGTGGATGCTAAGTTAAATGGCTAAATGAAGAATCCCTAAAAAGTTTCTTTCAGCAGGCTTGAAAACAGTTACTTTATCAGAAAACGAAAATAAAATTTTTCAAGCCAGCCAATGTCTCTGCTTACCTGAACGTGTTTCTGCAGAAATTTTGAAAAGGCTGGCAATAGTAAAGCCATGCTACGAGCCTTAAGGACACTGAAGTCATTAAGGTCCCTGAAAATGGCAACAGCGCATGGTGTGATTAAAACTGCTCTAACTACTGTCAAGAACTCAGTGACACTCTTAAATGTTTATCAGAAATCATTTTTTCTTTTTAGGATTATGGCAAAGAATCTCAGGCCAAGGATGTCATCGAAGAATATTTTAAATGCAAGAAATGAACAAATAAAAAAACTTTGCTCATTCTTCATCTCTGGGTTTTTGTTTGGGGCAGGAAAATAGGTCAGACCTGTAAGTATTAATAAATTGCTGTCCTAAAGGAGGACAGTGAGTAGGTCAAGGCAAAAGCTGGGCAAAAATAGATTAAGGATGGGGCAATATTGTATCTGGCGTGTGGGCCACTAGAAGTAATGACATGTTCAGAAGTCATCCTCAAAGTCAAGATGGCCATTATTTCTATCAATAGTGTCTGGAGATGTTGGGAAGCAGACTTGGCCCAGTGGTTAGGGCATCCTTCTACCACATGGGAGGTCCGTGGTTCAAACCCTGGGCCTCCTTGACCGGTGTGCAGCTGGCCATGTGCAGTGCTGATGCGTGCAAGGAGTGCTGCGCCACTCGGGTGTCCCCCACATAGGGGAGCCCCATGCGAAAGGAGGGCTGCCCAGGAATACTGCATGTATGGAGAGCTGACACAACAAAAAGACAGATTCCTGTGCCACTGACAACAGAAGCGGATAACACACAACGCAAATGAACACAGAATAGACAATGGGGTTGGGGGGGTGGGGAGGGAATCTTTAAAAAAAGTGTATAGTGATGTCACCCAGTCACAAAGATCTTCAACGGAGTGTTGTGATGACCGTTGAATTAGAAACTTAGGTCATAGTTAAGAGGCTATGTTGGGACTGAGGTGTTAGCTAAGGACTTAGGAGTGTTGTATTCTAGGAAAAACTAACTATAGAGAAGCCAAGTTCCTTTAAAACAGTACACAAATGGGCACATGAAATGACAGAGAAACCCAAATTAGTTGCGACCAGTTCTTGTATATTAAGGTTGTATGTGTGAAAGCAAAATAATTTCCAATCATTTGAGAAGTAGAAGAATGGAATTTGCATTTAATAACTCAGTTCCTTGGTCTCTGTTTTAAAGAGCCATTATCTCTTCAGACAGTAATGATGTCCACCCGCTGGACCTTGTCATTACCCTCAGTTCTTTGAAATTAAGCTTGCATAGTCAAGTCCCTTGTGATACTCTTGCCTCTAATCCCCAATTCTACATCAAAGTGACTACTTGGTTTTTAGTCTAGCTCTTCAGCTGAAGGGAGTTTTGCTGGTACCAGGTGATTGACATGACATTCAAATGACAGCTTCTGCCACTTACTAGTCCTGTTCTATGGAGTTGGCTGGCTCGTCATCCCTGTGCAGTGAATTTGGTCTGTACCTTCCTTGATCTTTTAAGATACATTGTTATCCTCTTCACTTTCACTTGGTCCTTTTGTCACAACCTTTCCCCATCCCTCCTGAGTCTGAAGCTAACCTCTGAATCTAACCCTCTATGCTTTTACCTTTTTTCCTTTTTAATAAAGTACCAGTGTGTTAACCCAAAGCTACCCTTGACCTTACCTCTTACCCCTAAGCACTACTGCTCTTGGTTTATCAAAATCATACTAAAAATCTTTCATTCATGTTTTTTTGTATTCGTTTTTTTAATATTACATTAAAAAATATGAGGTCCCCATATACCCCCCTCACCCCACTACTCCCCCTCATGGCAACATTCTCCTCCATCATCATGAGGCATTCATTGCATTTGGTGAATACATTTCTGAGCATCGCTGCGCCTCATGGTCAATGGTCCACATCATAGCCCACACTCTCCCATGTTCCATCCAGTGGGCCATGGGAGGACCTACAATGTCTGGTAATTGTCCCTGCAGCACCACCCAGGACAACTCCATGAAAATGCCTCCACATCTCATCTCTTCCTCCCATTCCTCACACCCAGCAGCCACCATGGCCACTGTCTGCACACCAATGCCACATTTTCAATTATTAATCACAGTAGTTCATGAATAGAATATCAGTAAATCCACTCTAATCCATATTCTATTCCTCCATCCTGTGAACCTTGGATTGGTTGTGTCCACTCCACATCTATGTCAAGAGGGGGCTTAGATTCCACATGGATGCTGGATGCAATCCTGCTTTCAGTTGTAGGCACTCTTGGCTCCATGGTGTGGTGGTTGACCTTCAACTCCATGTTAGCTGAGTGGGGTCATTCACGTTTTAATGTTAACCTGGCCTCTGACTTCATTACTGTGCTAAAGCTGGTCTTGGTACAGTCACCCAGTACCTTCCAGGGGTTCCATTCACAGCCTTTTCCTCTTGACCTCATTCCAGCATTACACTTTGGAATTTTGCTCCCCTCTCTGGCCTTTACACACCTTGGTTTGTATAGCCTCGTCTAACTCTGACTTCCTTCTCAGTCCTCTGTTGTTTCTCCCTGTGCTTTGGGACTCCCCCATCCTGGAGTCCAATTACATTCCAGTGATTGCCAAGTCAACTCGAGTCCTGTGCACTGTAATCCCCATCAGCACCCCACTTGCACCTCAAATTTTGTAAGCTTCAAAATGACGTGATCATCTATCCCTCAACATCACATATTCCTCTCTACTGGGGCCTTGACATCTTCAGCACTTGACTCAGTGTCTCATCTAGATGATTGCAACAGCTTCCTAACTGGCTTTCATGCCAGTAGTCACTCCTCACTTCAGTTATTCATCCACACTTCTCTCAGAGTTGTCATTACAAAACAAAGTGATGGTGCAGGGCTCTTCCTGACTTAGCTGTTAGCTCACTGCATTTCTTCCTGAAGTGTCCTTTTCCTATGGACAGTTGAGGCAGTGGAAGCTTTCTAATGGCAGAGGTATTGTGAACCCTGGAGAAGTGCAGAAACAGATGAGTCTTAGTAAAGGCTTATCTAGCCCTAAGATGGAGCTCGGAAGGTTGTATTTTTTTTTTTTTTTCCTTTTCAGATAAGCATACTTTTAAACAGTCTTGGGCTCAAGGAATATGCTAAGCACAAGCAAGCTTGTTTTTTTGGGTGACAACTTTTATTTATAGTAATGTTAACTTCAATATATAGACATGTGTTAACCAGATAAAAGTTGATGCATTTCATTTAGCCCTTGTAAACTATGAAACTCCAAAATAGTGACAAGCTAGGGAGAAGCCTACAAAACTAATATAATTTAGATTAATGTAATTAATTTAACGTGAGTTATGGCGATATTTTGTTGAAACAGTAGCAGCTTGTGCACAGGCTTGTGGATTGCACGCATGGCGGGCCAGACCATGACAGCACTGTCCCCTGTCCCTTGGCTTTCAGTGAATAGGGTGAGAACCCTACTCTTGCCTGGAATCCTCCTCTGCTCCTTGGCAGGTGGGACACATGACTCTTGTCACAATGTCTCAACTTAGTAAATAAAAGATACTATGTTTTTGATGAAAATGGCCTTCAAGAGGAACTTCACTTTTATAGGAAACAGGTAGCTTTCACATGCACATGTGGGTAGATGTGGGGTGACAGGCATTTTGGCATGAGCACGTCCCCCCAAGTTACACAGGAATCTGTGTATTAGAGCACGGTCAGCAAGCTGACTACAATAGCTGCCTTGGGCATAAAAATACAAACCCCCATATCTTGTGTGGAGAGCTTGGGGTTCCTAAGGGCACAGCGGGAGGGCCTGTGGCTGCTGGTGTGCGGAGGGCAAGAGCCGGGCTGAGGAGGCAGCTAGGAGTTCCCTGCAGCAGTGCAGAGAGGAGGGAGGCTCCCCTGGGAGCAGGTGGCAGCAGTGGCAGGAGTGAGAGCCAGAGGAGGGACGTTTGTGAAGTGAAATCTACAAGACCCGGGGCTCAGAGAAGGGAGAGGAGAGTGCGCAGCAGGGCGAGGAAGGCGGCAGGTGGCAGGTGGGTCGGAGGTGCCCGTCACGGCACTGGGGGCAGGCTGGGGTATGTGGAGTTGGTTTCACGATGTGCCAGTCAGGCTGTCCATTTATCAGGTGGCAATACGGGGCTGGAGATAGAAGTGGAGGTGCTGGGGACTGGGCTAAGGAAGGCAGAGGGAGAGAAGGGACAGCCGACTGGCACTAGGAGAGCCCACGAAGGAGCTGGGCGTGGAGCGGCCAGAGGGAGGAGGAAAGCCAGGAGGGAAGCGAAAGGGCATAGAGAGAAGGGTCAAGAGAAGCACCAGGTGCAAGACAGGCGAGAGCAGACAATGGATAAGCAAGCTTTGGCGGCCTCTTCCTGCACTCCTCAGGTCTGGAGAGGAGGACGGGGAGAATACTGGCCAAGAAGGGAAGTCAGATCACACCTTTCACGGGCTCCAGCGGGGGGGTGGGGCAGGCTGATGGCCCAGAGGGATGGCCATTGTCCTCCCAGCCAGGTGGCCTCAGAAAACCCCAACCACAAGCCAGAAGAGGGCTAGAACTTCCATCCCCAGTTCCAGCAAGGGCAACGGAGGCACCGTGGCTGGGCTAGAGGGGCCCAGGAGAGAGGCCATCAGTCTCCGCATCCTCCCTAGGGACAAGCTGGGTGAGGTGTGACTCACTGCTGGTGGCCAGGTGCTGGGGGAGCGGGGTGGGGAGGCCAAAGCTTTAATCTCACAGAGGGCATCAGGTGTTTAAGACTTGGGCTACCGTAAAGTTCAACATGCCAGAGTGTTAAATAGATCACAAGTTTAGAAAACAAACCATGGCTTACATTTCAAATATAGCATCAGCACACCAAATTCAATCTTTTATTCGGAGCGAGAGGATTCAGCCTCATCTAAGGCCTACAAGCTTCATCACAGCCTGCTGATCAAAGTTGCATTACAATATGGCTTTTGCTTGGAAAAGCCTAGAAGCTGGATGGAGGAGGATTATCCTCAGGACTTTTCACCTACATGGAAGGTACAATTTTCTAAGCCCTCTCCTAGTGTCCATAAAACAGCCTTTAAGGACATATATCTCTACTTGTTTTTGCCCTTTGTTCCATTCTCCCTCACCATCCTCCTCACGACATTCCTGACAGGGTTTCCACAGTGCCGTGGCTTTGAAAGGAAATGTGGGAAAAGAGAGAGAAGTGCTTTCACTGTTAGAAAAAGAGTCTCTGTGAAGTTTCTTCTTTATATGTGAACTAACCCAATGTGGTTGCAAGACAGAGGTGGAGACCTGGTGTTCCTCTTGGGCCACTGAGGGTCTGTGATCCTGTCATTATTGATGGAGAAGAGAGAACGAATCATGAAGCACCAAGTCAGGTGGTCTTTAGTTAAGAAAATAAGGGAGCATGCTGGCAGAGGAGAGAAGAAAAGAGCAGTTGGAAGGTTATACAGCAAGGTATTAATGGCTGTTCTTAGAAAGGTGAGATTTTAGGACATTTTTGGTTTTCCTTTTGCTCATTTGCTTTTTCTCTCTCTCTAATAAACATATATTGCTTTGTAGTAAGAAAACATCATTTTTTAAAATTGCAGAAGTTGTAGGTTTAAGAAAATCATGCATGAAATACATAAAATACAGAGTTCCCATATGCCACTCTATTATTAACACCTTGCATTAGTATGGAATATCTGTTACAATTCATGAAGAAACATTTTTGTAATCATACTATTTTAGTTTCCTGGGCTGCACAAAGCAATACCATGAACTATGTTGGCTTAAAAAATGAGACTTTATTCACTCGCAGTTGAGGCTGCATAAATATCTAAATCAAGGCAGGATCGAGGTGGTGCTTTCTTCCCGAAGACCAGCCCCTGGTGGTCCTTGGCTCCTTTGCCACATGGCAAGGCACGTGGCAGCATCTGCTGTTCCTTCCCTTCTCCTGGGTTTTGTTGCCTTCAGCTTCTGGCTTCCATGGCTTTCTCTCTGTCTGAATTTCATTCTCTTATTGAGAACTCCAGTAAAAGGATTAAGAGCCATCCTGAATGAGGTGGGTCCCATCTTCACTGATAGAGCCTCATCAAAAGGTCTTACAATGGGTCCATACTCACAGGAATGGTTTAAATTTAAGAACATGCTTTTCTGAGGCACATGCAGCTTCAAACCACCACAAGTGTTATTAACTATAACTGTACTGTTAACTATAGTGCCTCATTTACAATAGTGTTCACTGTGTTTTAGAGTCCTATGTTTTTATTTTTAAAAAATTTTTAAATAAAAGCATATGTACAACTAAAATTTCTCTTTTTAACCACATTCACATTTATAATTCCAAATTATTAATTACACTGACAATATTATTGCACTACCATCATTACCCTCTGTTGCCAAAACTTTACAGTAAACCCTGAAACTCTGTATAGGTCAAGCATGAGCTCCCCATTCCCTACCTCCAACCTGGCCCCTAGTGAAATATACTCCAGATTCTGACTGTGTGATTTTGCTTATTCTAATTATTTCATACTGGTAAGATCATACAGTATTTGTCCTCTTATGTCAGGCTTATTTCCCTCAGCATGATGTCTTCAAGGTTCATCCATGCTGTCATATGTATCAGAACTTCATTCTTTTTTATGGCTGAATAATATTCCCTTATATGTATATATCACATTTTATTTATCTGTTCATTGGTTGATAGACACTCAGGTTACTTCCATCTTTTGGCAGTTGTGAATAATGCCACTATGAACAAATATTTGTTCGAATTCCTGCCTTCATTTCTTTTGGATATACACTTAGAAGTAGGATTGCCAGGTCATACGGCAATTCTGTATTTAACTTTCTGAGGAACTGCCAAACCGTCTTCCACCATGGCTGCACCATTTTGCATTCTCACCAGCAATGAATGAGGGTTCCTATTTTTCCACATCCTCTCCAACACTTGTAATTTTCTCTTTGTTTTGTTTTTAATAGCAGCCATTCTAGTAGGTATGAGCTGGTATCTCTTTGTGGTTTCAATTTGTATTTCCCTAATAGCTAATGATGTTGAGCATCTTTTCATATATTTCTTGGCCATGTGTATATCCTCTTTGGGGAAATGTCTATTTAAGTCTTTTGCCCATTTTAAAATTGGTTGTCTTTTTATTGTTGAGTTATAGAATTTCTTTATGTATTCTGGATAATAAGCCCTTATAAGATATGTGGATTCCAAATATTTCCTCCCATTTAGTACGTTGTTCACTTTCATGACAAAGTCCTTTGATATACAAAAGGAATACATATCTTTTTAACTAAAGAAATGAAATAATGATACAGTACATTCTTGAGATTTAAGTACAATGAATATAATAGTTGTTAAAATTTATGTTTAGTGAACCAAGTGTATTTATAGATTTGTATAGTAAAATTGCACTTGTATAAACACAGACCTACTAATGAAAGACTGAATTCAGACTTAGCCAGCAGAGGGCAGTAAGCTGCTGCCAGTCATTGGACCTCTCCCTGAAAAGCTTAGGGATGAAGTGAGAAGCGCTGACTGCCAGGATTTCCCACAGGAAAGGATTCTTCTCCCTTCTCTTTGAAGACTTGGGGAATTCTAGTTGTAGAGAGACTGGGAGACATTACTGGGCCTTAGTTTACTGGTTGCATTTGCTTTTAAGTATTTAAATTTAATATTAAAGGATACTGGAATTTTTTAACTTGCATAGGAATATCTATTTTGTACTAGATGCAATTTTAAATAGCTCAATGAAGCTTTATAAATAAAAAGATTATCTTACTATCAATAAAATACTAATTAGAATTCAATAAATCACTGAGGGTTATTGGCTGTTTTTAATTTTCTTTCTTTAGAGATTACTAATTTTGCTCTGCTTAATATATACATATGAGATAAAAATTTGAAATTATAAAAATATTAACAGTCCTCTGATTTTCAGTGGATGCCTGTTGTATACCACAGTATGAAAGTCAATTTTACTTTTCCCTCCCTAGGTCTGTAATACTATCCCCAACCCCTTTTCCTTTCTTATCTTAATTCAGAGCATTAAGTGAATCTCATTGTTGAGATCTCTTTGGCCTATTTTCTTATTTAATCTTTTGAGAGTTCTTATCCTTTTAAAGGACAGTATTCAACAATTAAAAACATCAACAAATAATAGTAGGCTAAATGATGTGCAGTTTTGTTTGTTTGTTTGTTTTAAAGATTTATTATTTTTTTAATTTCTCTCCCCTCCCCTGACCCATTGTCTGTTCTCTGTGTCCGTTCACTGTGTGTTCTTCTGTCTCCGCTTGCATTCTTGTCAGCAGCACTGGGAATCTGTGTCTCTTTTTGTTACATCATCTTGCTGCGTCAGCTCTCTATGTATGCAGTGCCACTCTGGGCAGGCTATGCTTTTATCATGCGGGGCGACTCTCCTTGCGGGTCACACTCCTTATGCATGGGGCTCCTCTGCATGGGGGACACCCCTGCATGGCACAGGACTCCTTGCGTGCATCAGCACTGTATGTGGGCCAGCTCACCACATGGGTCAGGAGGCCCTGGGTTTGAACCCTGGACCTCCCATATGGTAGGCGGACACTCTATCAGTTGAGTCAAATCTGCTACCCAATAGTGTGTAGTTTTGTTTTCACTTTTTCTCTTTGTTTGTTTTTCTGCCTTTCGTACTCTTTAAGATAATTCCAACAAGGTTTTGTCCTTTTTTAAAAAACAAAAATTAGGTTATAACTAGATATGCTTCTGAAACTTGTTGTTTTTCATTTAATGATGTGTCATGGTCATTTTTCCACTTCTTAATCAATGTCAATATATACTTCTTAATCTACATTTTAGATATTTTGGAAACTTTGTCAGGTTTGAAGAAGCCAGACTATTGAGAACTTATTCCAGGGACTGAAGACAGATTGAACATTCTACCTCAATAATGCAGACTCCATGTTGTATTAGCCAGGGTTCTCTGGGCAATGAGAACTGATAGGAGACAGAGATAAGGTAAATATTATGAGATTTGTTATAGGAATTGACTCAGGTCACTGGGGATTGGCAAATCCGAATCCGCTAGGGCAGGCCACATCGGGGAACTCCAATGAAGGTTTCAATGAATTCCCCTGGAGAAGGTGGCTGGCTGAAAGAGAGAAATTCTTTCCAACTACTGAAATCTTCAGTTCTCCCTTTAAGGCCTTCAGCTGTTTGGATGAGAATTCTCTCATTGCTGGAGACAATCTCCTCTGTTTTTTTGTAAATGTAATCAGCCATAGGTGTAATCAACAGACTGATTTAAATCCACAAAATAGCTTCACCATAACAATCCAGCCTGTGTTTGCTTGACCAAACAACTGGACACCAGACCCTTGCCAAGTTGTCACGTGAACTCTACACGGGTCCCAGCTGGTGAGGTCAATGAAAGGGTGGAGTTTGTTCATGTGCTTTGGGGGAAAGTCTGCTGAGGTAACTGCAGTTATTTTATATATCCCTTAGAAGTTGAAACCCTCCAACATCGTCCTAAAGGAAAAATGGCTTCTGTGTGTTTGTTAGGCCTTTCTTTTCTCTTCCCGTGTATTGAGAATTTGTCAGAAGCTCTCTGAAGACCAAGAAGTTTCAGAACAGGCCTTTTCTGGAAAAAAAAAAAAGAGTATCCAGCTGTGGATAGTTCTGCAGATTATAATCTCCACAAAGCAGCTCCCTGGAAGCAGTGGCTGCGCAGTGCTTCGTCTCTGGTGCCTGGAGCAGTGCCCATGTGGCAGGTACCTAGAGATGCTTTGTGGGCTGAGGAGATTTGACCCTGCCTTTTATTATTCATTATTAGTATTATTACTAGTTTTCAGGCCTATCTTCCCCAATGTCTTTTGATCCTTTGATTCCTCAGGTCCCCTTCTCTCTGGCAAAGAAAGTGAATCTCTCAAATTGGGCCTCGTTTAGGCTGGTGTGCTGCCAAGCCGTCTCCACGTCCCGTCTCTCCAGCTCTACTCGGGGAGCTGGGCAGAGAAATAGATCCTATCGCAATCGGGGCCATATTGCTCTAAGAGTCTGAAAAAATAATTTTAAAAGCCATTTTGAGACCTGGGAACAGTAAAAAAGCATGTGAATTCAGGGAAACTATTTTTACACTGCAATAATTTCTTTTTGAAGCCTATTTATTGAGACATATGCCCACAGTGCAGTATGTTCAAGCAATGTGAAATAAACCTTGCACAAATATAGTATTTGTCTCTTTATTTTTCCTTCTCTCAACTCAACTGCCCCCAACTGGAATTAACAAACGGATATAAAATTCTTGTTTGTACCTGGTTGGCTTGTTAGAGAAATACTGAGTAAAAGGCCTGTGATATTTCACAGTGCTGCCATCAGGTTAAAAGGAGCAAAATGCACATAAAAAATAAGCAAATATGAGATTCATAAGGGGAAAATAAAATATTAACATACAAAATACTACAAATTTACAACCCTGTCTTCTCTTTCAAATTTGATGCTGGCTATACTTGGGGCATTCAAGAGGTCAACAAATGTTTTGCTAAATGAGTGCATGTTGTATCGTGCTGGGAGGTATTTAACCAGGCTTAGGTCATAAGGTAATACTGTTTTACCATTATTTTGTGAGGGAATACACACACAATTTTTAGGAAGAATTTAAAACCTTTTCTGCTTCCACCTACAAACTGCATTTTGAAATAAAAGTTTCTAGTTCAAAAATTCATAATTCAAAATTCTGCCATGTGAAGACTCTAGAAAATTTTACTCTAAAAGAATCTGTTAAAGGGAAGCAGATGTCGCTCAAGAGACTGGGCTCATGTCTACCATATGGGAGGCCCAGGGTTCTGTTCCCGGAGCCTCATAGTGAAGGCGGGCTGGCCCACATCGTAGCGGAGAGTTGAAATCAGACGGCGAGTGCAAACAAGGAGGGGGAATAAAGAAATAAAGTAAAAAAAAAAAAAGAGAATAAAAGAAGAAGAAAAAAAGAATCCATTGAAGTAACACACCATGAAGGATGCTGACATATAGAAGCAGAATGCAGAAATTCAGAGCTCCCTGTGAAGAGGAAAGAAATAATAACCCAGGCATATTCAATCTGTTAGGCTTTTGTATGACATGACCAAGGCATAAAATGTACAATTGTTATTCTTTTGACTGTTGCCCAGGATCGGCATTTTGCGTTTCATTGTTGGGGGATAGAATGCAGACAGGGCACATGTAAGTTCAACTGGCATTGGGTTAGTTTGTGTTGGGTGATGGTAAAATTAAACAGGTAAGAAATGAGCTGGTCTTCATAGAAACTTGTAGCTGCAGCAAAACTGCTGACATGTGTCTCCTGTCATAGCGGTGGGCAGCAACAGGACCTGTGATGACTCGGAAACCTGCCTGGCCTGTGAATGCAGGTACACCCCAGCATAATGCCAGTTGGAAGCAACATGTGCAAAGTTCATTTGCAGCAAGGAAATGTCGTGATTTAAAAGCAAGCGTATTTCTGGCGGAGGAAAGTGAGGGAAGAGAGAGAAGGAGGAGCATGGCAGGAATGAATGAGATTGAGAGAGGCAGTGAGAGAGTGTGAGAGAAGATTGTGCATGGAATTATAAATTAGTATAAAGGGTTTATTGATTTATATTTTTGCTTCACACTGATTTTTTTGGGAAGATAGTTATAGATTATTTGATTTCCTTTTTCCTTTTCCCTTTAGTAAAAATGTGAAGCAATAGGTTACTTTAATAATAAAAAAATAATAACCAGAATATTAAGTGAAAAAATGCAGAGTTTTAAGTTTATATCCATAAAAATGAGTACAAATATGTACATAGAAAAAGGCTTATTAGGAAATAGACCAAAATGTTGATAGTGATTTTCTTTCAGTGGAATTACAGGTAACTTTTATTTCAATTTTACAGCTTTGTGTATCTTCCAAATTTCCCACAAAGAACATGTATTACTTTTAAAAAATAATAATAATAAGCTTTATTTTTAGAGCAGTTTTAAGATTTACAGAAAAATTATGTGGAAAGTATAGGGAGTTCCCATACAGCACTCCCTCCCCATCCATGGTTTCCCCTATTATTAACATCTTACATTAGTGTGGTGCACTTGTTACACTTGATGAACCAATGTCGAAGCATTGCTACTAACTAAAGACTGTAGTTTGCAGTATGGTTTACTCTTTGTGCTGTACAGTTTTATAGGCTTTGACAAATGTATAATGTCATGTATCCATCATTACAGTATCATACAAAACAATTTCACTGCCCTCAAAATGCCTTGTGTTCCACCTATTCTATCCTTCCCCCTCCCCTCTGAACCCCTGGCAACTACTATCTCTATAGCAAATTTTTTTGAAATTAAAAAACAGGGCAAATGCCGGCATTCTCCTTTGATTTTGGAGGGTCGGCAATCACTTGCTGTTATCAATCATTAATTGAAAATAAGTATAAATGAACTGAGTATTAGCTGATTGGTTCCACTCTGATTGTGTTTGGTAGAACCCCAGGAGTTGTCTTCCTGGGGATGACAGGGATTCTCAATTGCAATGGCTTTTTATTGAAGTGGAAAGTGGCTACAACGAGTGCCAGTTCACAGACTTGTACTTGCTATGTTGAAAAAAATTGCTTAGACCAACAAAGTAAAAATTATATCCTATCTTTGCAGTTTGACTCTACCTTCTCAGGAAAGCATTCAAATTTGGGGATTTACATTAGTCAATCATGGGAGATGCAAATATTTATTTAAGGAAAAAGTATATTTAACAATATTTTTATTACTTTAACTTAACTGGGAAACAACCAACCAAAAATCCTCTCAAAATATAAACTTTTAAATAATGAAAAGAAAACTCCACCGTGAGCTGAGCAGGAGATCCTGTGGATGGGCTTTAACCCTGCCATTCTATTATTCTTTGATTTCAGCTTTGATTCTTTTTTCACGAGAGTTAAATAATAGTGCAAAACAATATTTCTTTTACTCTAAAATTCTGCTGTCTTAGGTAATTCCTGAATCATTTCATGTTTGATTTTAGTCCTTAGGAAAGAGTATATTGGGAAGGGATGCTAAGGCTCTATTTAAAACTAACCATTTAGTGTAAAAAACAAAAAACAAAAGCAAAACCAGTGTATTTCTATAATATCTATCACAATCAGCTCCCAAAGTTAGCTTATTGCCAAATGAAAAACTTTAGGGAATTCCAGCAGACTATTACAGTGTTGTACAAAATGACCAAAATGATGTTCTTTAATAATGTCATGGAAAGTAAATATTTCTGGAGAAGATGCTTTCTCTTGCCTAAAGCATGTTGGACCAGGGGTTTAGTCCTGATGTGACAGTATTTTCCCATTGCAGACTTCTTTTTACAGAGAAAATTGAATTTTTTAAGCTGGAATGGACCTGAGAAATAATATAGTTTGATTCCCTCCTTTTGCAGCTGAGAAGACAGGGCCTGCAGTCTGAGGACATGCTCCCAAATGTCTTGGACTTTTGGGTAAACTGACTAATTATAAGATCTGTAATTTTGTGGAGGTTTGAAATATTCAGTGTTTAATATATTTGTCTATTAATCGGATTGTATTTTGTGAATTGATGTGCGTATGTTTGTGAAGAATACCAGGGTGAGAATTGTAAGCGCGCTTTGCTTTTCCATGCCTGATAAATGAGCTAGCAGTGGCGATTCAGTTGACTTCCACCAGAGGCACATACACACTTGGGAGAACGGCAATGGAAAGATAGCATTTACTAGCATAATCTTCCACTGGCCATCCATTTGTAGTGCTGTACACTTGGAGTTTTGCATGTGAACTTCCATGATCTGCCAGTCTTCGTCTCCTGGGGCTTCTATAACAAATACCACAAACTAGGTGGCTTCACACAACAGAAATTTATTCTCTCACAGTCCTGGTGGTAGAAATCCAAAATCCAGCTGTTGGCAGGGCCATGCTCCCTCAGAAACCTGGGGGGGCGGGGGGAGGGGAGAGACAGATGTGTTCCTGGTCTCTTCTAGCCTCTGCTGATGGCCGACCAGCCTTTGCATTCCTTGACTTGGAGATGCCTCACTCCAAGTCCCTGCCTCCTCCGCCCCCACATGCCTTTTTCCAGCGTCTGGCTCTTCTTTTCTTATGGGGACACCAGTCCTGCTGGATCAAGGGCCCACCTACTCCTGTGTGATCTCACTAACTCCATCTGCGTGACTCCATTTCCAAATAAATGGGTTAGGACTTCAGCATATCTTTTTGGGGGGGACACAATGCAACCCAAAACAATGGCCCTTGTTTCATTATCACCCAGGCCAGTAACAGGGGTGCAGAGTGGTGAGGTCTCCGGAAATGGGGATCTACAGCAGAGAGCCTGGGGGTGTCTTCAGGGGAGCAAACAGTTAACAGGTCCAAGGAGGTGCCTGGAAGAGAAGAGAAGGTAAGGGGCTCTAGCTGTCAGGAAAAGACTGGCTTGAAGCAAGCCCGTTTTGAAGTGTGTGATGTGGGAGTATTTCACAAAAGATTACAGTCAACTGCTTTTCTTTGCCAGCAAATAAGCTAAATGAATGAGTGTTAATTTGCACTAGAGGTTGTAAATATCTTTAAGTGTGGAATGATGCCACTGAAAATGGATTGGGCGAGCACTGGAATTTTTCTATTTTTTAATAATACTGGTTTGGGTATCCATTCTTCTGAAATGCTGTTAGCAGAATGTTGGTTGCAGTGAAAGAAGAGAGGATCTTTTCAGGATTCCTTAAAACAAATGAGGGGGCTGATGTGGCTCAGTGGTTGAGTGCCAGCTTCCCACGTAGGAGGTCCCTGTACCTCAAAATAAACAAACAAATAAATAAATAAATAAAAATAAAAAAGAGCTTAAGACGCTCACCCTCATATTAGTAATACTAGACTAGAATGCAATTCCTGTTCACAAAAATCTGGGAAGTATGGTTGCATGAATGCACCAATGTTATTGATTTACAGCAATAACAAGAGGAAAAGAAAAACTAATGTATTTTTTTTTTTGAAGATATGGGTCTCTCTTGTGGATGTGTTTTCAGATTTTGAAATGTAGAGCTGAAAAGAAACATTTGAAAAGTTACTTTAATTTATTTTCTTGGATGTATGCTTTGGTAAAATTCCAAAAGAAGACAGTGATTTCCCATGCTGTTGTTACCTTTTGTCTTCCGTGTACTTTCATCTCTATGAAGGTTTCTAAATTTGGAATCTTTAGAAAGAAATCAATTTCCTGAGAGCTGTTTAGTTGGTACTAAAAATTCAATGTAAATGATTATTATTATTTAAAGTTTTAAAATGCCTCATTCATGTTTACATTGTAAAAAATGCAAAATGGACATTAGGTCATATGAAAACAATATTCAGAAAAATCAGGAGAACTACCAATTTAACGTTTAAAGACTCCAAAACTTTGCCAGAATATAACTTCTATCTAAACACCTATCAAATTAAAACAAAATTATAGCATTTCATTTTGAATAAGATTGGCTTTTATCTATGGCTGAAAAAAATTATAAACGAGCCAACCGTCCTCAGTTTCTGGTTTTACAGCTCTACTTTTTTCCCCCTCCCAATTGAGGGTAATTTCATTGCATTCTCTAAAGTGAGCAGGAGATGGCAGTATCACTTCAGCTGTTCAATAAGCAGCGCAAACGGATTCCTTCCAAATGAGAAGGCTGGGAGCTGATGGAAAGGAGAGTTATAGCAGCAGGTGCTACAATGCATCTATCAAGAAGGAGACATAGGAAACAAATGTGAAATAAAACTGTTTAATGCCTCTGAATGCTGCAGATTTTTACGCATATTTTCCAGTGTAATAGCCCCTTTCCTTGTAAAAATGAAATGGGTCAGATGTTGAGGGTTTCTTTTTTTTTTTATTTTTTTATGGGATTTAGAAAGCTGTGCATGCATAACAGAAAGCTTGGCTTTGCAGCTGTGAGACTTTTAATCTCTATTTCTTTATGGAGTAGTAACTTTTAAGAACGCCTGCAACTCATCTTCCTTATTTCTTCTCAAACATATAGCTTAATGTTATAATAATGAATAAGGAATCTGGATCTCAAGTCAATAAAAAATATATGTATGTTTTGCTATGACTTAGCATGGGAGACAAGAGATTGGTTTGGTAAATTCATGGGATGCAAGGCTGTGACAAGGACTCAGCTCCTTTTAAAGACCCATTTCAGTATCCTTGAAGTAATGTATAACCTGGATGCATTTTGCTGAAACAAATTTATATATAAATATATAAATGCTTATGTAAATAAATGTTTGATGGACATGTAATATTCTTTCTTAGCTTCTCACAGAGATTTTAACCAGCTATGGGAATAATACCCTGAGGATCAAAATTTATGGACTTTGAGAAATAAAGAGGAGACCATGAAAGCCCAACAAGAAAACTTTCCTTGCTGCCGATGTTAGGTCTTCAGTCTGGTTAAGAAAGAAAAATCCAAAGGATGGATGTAAATTGGAAAGTTGCACTCCTTTACCTTCATTTTAAAATTCTCTATTCTTTGAAGTCTTATTCGGGAGCTATTTCCCCAAACACTAACCCTAAAATATAGATTTATGTTGCTCATATTCATTAACTTTGGAGCTTTAATTTCCTCAAGCCTGCAAATAATCTGCTTTGGGCAACGATTCATTCCCCCTCCCCCCTTTCTTCCTGTTTTGAAAAAGGAGTCCTTCCATAATGGCAGAAATTTGACTTGTGGGTACTAAACAGAGCATTTTATTAATATGCTAACTCTTTGTCCATTAAAATCCAAGGCTATCAAATACATAAATATAGCTATTATGGGTTCACCAGAGCCCCAAAGGTGAACCTGACATTTAGTTGACCACTTGGCGGCTTATGTCCTTGGCAGGGTGACTACATCAGAAATAATGACCTGAGTGTGAGTTTGAGTAAAGGAAAAGCATAGATGTTCAATCATGATGCAGCCAGAGCTTTATCCTGGGCTCCCAAAAGAGTGGGGTGGGCATATCCATTTCACCTTTCTTTTTCAACATACTGAATCTCCTCGTTAAATAGTTGTAAACACAGACCCTGGGGCTGGTTTCATCCTTTTTATCGAAGAACTTGAAAATGGGACTGTTGACAGAGACTCTATTTTTTTTTTTTTTACTTTCTTTTTTAATTTAATTTTTAATTTTATAGATTAAAAAATTTTTTTTAAAGATACATAGATCATATAAAATATTACATTAAAAAATATAGGAGAATCCCATATACCCCCACCCCCCAATCCCTCCCACCACTCCTCCCACAACACCAAATTCTTTCATCAGTGTGGCACATTCATTGCATTTGATGAGAACATTTTGGAGCACTGCTACACAGCATGGATTATAGTTTACATTGTAGTTCACACACTCTCCCAGTCTATTCAGTGGGGTATGGCAGGGAACTGAGAGTCTACAACTGCAAGCAGGAGAATTCCATCCATCAGCCATGTGGGATCTAGGACCGTCTTGAGTTAGAGGCTGAGTTGGCATCGCCATCCCAGGGTCCTCAGGATGGAGGAATGACATGTGGACTAGAATGAACTTACTGGTATTTATTCTACTTTAGAATTATTGTGACTGTAGCAATGGAAGAAATTATATCATTGATGTGGAGACAGTGGCCACGGGAGTTGCTGAGGACAGAGACTCTGGTGCATTTGTGAGGCCAGCCACTGGGCATTCAATGGCCTAGTAGACACACTCTTATAGTGTGTCCATACTGAACCATTTTGTAGGGTGATGACTCAAAGAAGGGGAATGCAATGGCTAGGTTTAAAAATGTAAATGGTGGTTGATTGGCTACATAGGGTGTGAATCCTGACTTTTCCATGTTGTGATAGTCGGTCCTTTGAGAAGTCATTTTGTTTATATGAGCCTCAATTTTTATGATAGGAATAATAATTCCTGTTGCCTTAGTCTCCTAGGGCTGTCATAACAAAACACCAGGAACCTCAATGCTGAAATTTATTGTCTCCCAGTGTTGGGGACTAGGAGTCTGAAATCAAGGTGTCAGTGTACCTTGCTTTCTTCCAGGGCTGGAGGGAAGACTCTGTCTCATGCCTCTTCTGGCCTGCTTGCAATTGTGGCCTTCTCCCCTCAGTCTCTCTCCCAGGACTGTGTCCAAACATCCTCTTCTTAGAGGCACAGTAGTCATATTAGAGGAAGGGTCCCCCTTCTCCAGCAAGGCCCCATTTTAACTTGCCTAATTCCATCTGTAATGAGCCTATTTCCAAACAAGGTCACATTCCTAGGTCCTGGGGAGTGAGACTCCCCTTTATCTTTGGGGTGGGGGGGGGCACAATTCTATGTGTAACCCCTGCCTTATGGAGGTGTCATGAGGATTAACTCAGATGATGGGGGTGTAAAGTACTTAGCCCCCGTGGCTGGAGCACAAACAGTGGTTGTGATGATGACGATGATCCAGTATTGTCCCAGGAGATTTGAATATGTGTAGGCATTAAAAGACTATGCCCAGATTACTTTTTCTTTGCAAAAGCCTGACGTACATAAAGATAGTTTTAAGATCTGTTAAAAGGCAGATATCCCCTAAGGAACAGATTATAGCTTTTAGTTATAGTGCTTGAGACAATATATTTGTGTAACCTTTTATACATTGGCTTCATAGACAGGACTTTATTAGGGTCCCAGTCCTCAGGGGTTCATAGAAGCTGGTCTAAAGATTATTTGGAAAGATTATGGAAAGCTGTTCTACCCAAAGGGAGTTTATGCCTTTCAGACTCCTGCGGTGGCCTCAGCGCTCACCGGCGGCTCCATGCACCGAGGGAGAGCCTGCTTGTCCAGAACTTTGCTGTGGCTCTTAGAGGCACTGCTCTGAGCATTTCCCAAACAGAGCACTGATTTTTTGCACATGGCTTTCATACTGGATGCTTAACACAATTGTTTTACTTTTTTATTTTCCTGCAGATTTTTTTTTTTTAAACTTAGAAACAAAATGAGTTTAAATATTTCAGGTAAGTGCTTCCAATGTCTAGACCTTCTGCCTAGAAAGCTCTTTGTTGGTGGGTCTTTGTGTTTTCCTACCATCACAGTTAAGACTTGGAGTAGTAAAGTGAGGCTCTCCCTGCCCTGGTGCCTTGTCTCCCCTGCCCTTTATTGTCTCCTCTTGTCACTCTTCTCCACAGCCCACAGGAGCTTCTGGAAGGAAGGAACTTGGTTCCTAAATGCTTTTCTCAATGGCCAATAGGATTTTTTCAAAAGGTGCCATAACAATAGGGAATGACTCTGAACTGTGTTCTATTTTGTGTCCTGGGAGGCTAGCACTGCCAAGTGCATTTAGCTAAAGTGGAGGCTCCTCGGTCTGGAAAGATGGCAACTGAATAATCTAACAAGAATCATGAATGGTAGAGATTAAGCAGACATTGTCTTATTCCCATGACCATTTAGGCTCATCTGTGAAAGAACTGAATAAAACAGAAAGCTACTACCTATTGAATAGATAACTGGTTAATCTAAGAGGTGATACAGGCTGAAAAGAGAAAGATATGGGTAAGTCCAGAGGCAAGATGTAGAAAGAATAGTTAAGTAGCAGTGTGTTTTGAGATCATCTCTAAACTTTAAGACAAATATCAGCTGCCATGGTGATGGCTTCTGTGGCAGGATTGAGCCCTTCTACTGACCCGGCATCACCTGCTTTGACAGTAAGGCAGTTCTAATGTTCTCAGGAGCCATAAAGAATAGAATACAGGAAAAAGATTTGGCTCAACTGATAGAGCATCTACCTACCACATGGGAGGTCCAGGGTTCAAACACAGGGCCTCCTGACCCATGTGGTGACCTGGTCCACACACAGTACTGATGTGCGCATGGAGTGTTGTGCCACGCAGGAGTGTCCCCCATGTAGGGGAGCCCCATGCACAAGAAGTGCGCCCCATAAGGAGAGCTGCCCCGTGTGAAAAAGGCGCAGACTGCCCAGGAGTGGGGGCACACACGGAGAGCTGACACAGCAAGATGATGCAACAAAAAGAGACACAGATTTCCAGTGCCACTGACAAGCATGCAAGTGGACACAGAAGAACACACAGTGAATGGACACAGAGCAGACAATGGGAGGAATAGGGGAAGGGGAGAGAAAGAAATACATAAATAAATCTAAAAAAGAAAAAAGAAAAAAAAGAAAACCACCGTTTTCATTTACAATCATTTGAGTGCTTTTGATTGATGGTTTTGTCCCAAGCTCCTTGAGCAAAACCCCAACCTGGTGAAATATAACACTCCTCCTGGTCCAGACTATACCCCTGCAGCTGAGCACCACTGGTGAAAAGCACACAGCCAAGCCAGCTGCTTTCGGAGGAATACAGAGGATGCAGCTGGTGGCACCAGTCTGGGGCTGTGCCCTCCTGATGGTTTCTCTCTCCCAGTGAAATAAGGATGCCCACTCATCACCCAGAATGAGGAGGAGGGGGGAGATGATGGAGATTTAAGGAGAAAGGAGATCTCCAGCAGAGTGACAGAGTAACTGGACAAAGCATGTGCTCTCACATCCCCTTCCACTGCTGTCCGCGTTTCTTGTTTCTTTAACTCCCATTTACAAGAACACTCCTCAAAAGAGTTGTCTGTGCTCCCTCTCTCCAGTTCTGTTATCAGTCTGCCCTGAAACCACTCCAACATGTATTTACTCTCAACACTCTTCTGTTCTGAAACTTCTCTTGTCAAGGTCACTTATGACTCAAGTGTTGCTAAATGTAATGGTTGATTCTAAGGACCCAACTTTCTTGACTTCACAGCAGCTTGTAAGAAATTGTTATTTAATAAAGTTTTCTTTTTCAAAATGCACACTTGGTTGGACCTGTTCATGCATCCTCACCAGCAGCTGGGGCATCTCTACCCTTTTTGTTTCTCGTGTAAATTACTTGTGCTCTGTGCTGTGAAATCAGCTTGAGAAGTCCTTTACTAAGCAGCTCCTGAAGCGCTGTCCTGGCCAGGGAACCACGAATCTTCACTTTCTCAGAGCAGGAGTTAGGAGCTTGTAGCTGAGAACTTCCTTACAGAGTTTGTTGTAAGTTGCTTTGTCAAGCAAGACTAGTTATTGAGCTTGTCTCAAACTTTTCCTTTGGACCACTTCTTTTTAGCCTTACCTCCAGATTTGTTCACTGGGTCTTTGTCTTTCTTGGTCAACTTTCTGGCATCATTCTGCTTGTCATCTTTGGGCAGCATCACAAAGCTCAGAGTCACTGTGTGAATCCTGCGTTTTAACATAGTTTGTAAGTCAATATCAGCACATAGCAGTGAATAAAGCACGTGTTTTGGTTATGTGAGAAATTAATCAGTATAGTGTTTCACAGTACACTGTGTGAATCCTGTTTTAACATTTTAAGTCAGTATCAGTACCTAATTGCAGCCACAGCATCCTTGCTAAGATGTTGGTCAGAAGAGTTCACAGCAACTTTCAACAGCTGATCAGCCCTCCCCTGTGAAATACATTCTTCACTTATCTTCTAAGTTACTAGATCCTTCTGCTGCATTGACTCCTCCTTCTAATCTACATTACCAATTTTTCTGCCTGTCTCTGACTAAGTATTGGAGGACTCCAGGTTTCAGTCCCTGCAACTCTTCTTTTCACTGACCACACTCTCTCTGGTGGACCTCATCCATTATGTACATGTGGAGGGCTTACACGCTTCTCCATCCCAGATCTTTTTCCTGAACTCCAGAGGCACATACCCCACTGACCACTTGACATCTCTTCTTCTTAGATGTCTATAACAGACCTCTCTAACCAAACTTCTGATCTTTCCTAAAGATTATCCTTCTCCACCCCAGCAACTCTGTCCCTCTAATTTCTCAGACCCGACTCATCTTTGTATACTCTCTTCTCTTATCCTCCTTATTCAGCACTGCCAGAAAATCCTGCTGTTTCTACCTGCAAAAGGTAGTCAACATGTGGTGATTTCTTACCACCTTCACTGCTTCCATTCTGATCTTAATCATCACCGCCTTATACTCTGATAATTGCAGTAACTTTCTAACCAGTGTCCTTGTTTCCACCTTTGACCCCGACAGTCTGTACTCCAAACAGCAGCTAGAGTGAGCCTTTGAAAACTTAAATTAGATCATTTCACTCCTCTGCTCAAACTCCTTTCCTGCATTTCTAGAGTAAAAGGCGGTCTTTACATTGATCTCAAGATGTACCTGCCCTGACTCTTTCCTCTATGATCTTTCCTCCCCTTCTCTCCCTCCCTCACTTCTCTTTAGCCATGGTAGCCTACTTGCTGTTCTTCATCAGTACCAGTTAGACTCAGTTTGACTTGAACTGAGATATGGCAGAGGAGCTGAGTATGTTGAGAAAAGAGAAGATCCTTCCACCAAAGTGAAAAACACAGGCGAGAGCTTCCTCCCGTGGGGGAGGATGGTGAGCAGGAGTGAAGGAGGCCTCACGGCCTCCATACCCAAGCCCCACGATGGCCGTGGTCATGGCCCCAGCAATTCTCAGACCCAGCTCACCTTACTGAGACCATCTCTCTCACCCAAAGTTTGAAAATCGCAGGGAAGGACTTTGACAAGCCCTCTTGGATCAGGGGACTAGTTGGAGGGGTGAAGCCCTATATCTGACCAACTTGGGTCACTTCCTCCCCTTTAAAAACTGATTCTTGTCATCAGGGAGGTGGGATCTGTCAAAATAAGGGCGGCTACCTCTCCGGTTACATTTTAGAATGGTAAGGGCATTCGCCAAAAAACAGATGCCCACAATTGTAACAAAGCAGGAGGAATTTTTTGTGTAGTCCATGAATCAAGAGGTTGGTAATGTAGCATTTAAGGAAATAAAGAGATGGAACTAATAAGATGGGATGTGTCCTCCCTTGAGGGGAGTGGTTTGATAGAAGATTGAGGCATGCGGAAACAAGCATTAGATGAAGTGACTTGAACAAGGAGAGAAGGAAAGTGCTAGGGAAACCATCAGGAAAATTTTTTTTTTCTTTCAAAAGGTCTGCGTTGTCATATGGACTAGAATCAGACCTGTCCTGGTTATTTTCTATTTGCCTTTCAAAACCCATTCTCCAATATCCTCCGAGTCTGTGGAGAGACTGGCCCGGATGGACGGTATGACACCCTTGTGCCCTACCAAGGACTGGCCCCAGCAGTGTGGGTGGGGGGCGGCCAGGGAGTGCAGTCCCCTCTGGTTCACCATAGATCAGAGGGCAGCCCCTTCTCTCTCCAGGTCTTGGGGCTGCAACCGCTTTCTGCTATTGCTAGCCCTGGGATCCTGCCTCATCCCCTGAACTGTCTCCAGACCCTCCTGACTCTTCTTGTAGACAATCCCTTTATTCCACTCGGCTCAGTTTGAGTACATGACCCACTTCCTGTTAGACCTAGACTGAGATAAGGCCACAGGATTTGAGGAAGTGGAAGAAGAGAGAAGAGATGGCGGATGGTTATGGGGAGCTTGTACAGAGGCCCAAAGACAAGGCTGAGGAGAACGAGGGGCTAATCCACATGCTGGGCAGAAAACTCTCACCTTCGTGGAACTAGGCACCAACCAACAGAGAAAAGCAGCCTGGGCATTGACTGTTCCAGCTCCTGCTGGTAGTCATAACAGGGGAAAAATGAATTCGCTTTCATATGGAGGAAGTTTAGACTGATGATACCCTTTCTGCAATATTGATCTCCAGCCCAGTGAATGGTCCATGAACTAGTGCTAGTAACTCACTTTTTCTATTTCTGTGATGTTTATAACCTCCAGCCTTCAGCTGTGTACTCTGATTCATATTCATGCATGATATTATTTTGTAAAATAGGATTAACAATCATATCGCCAACAGTTCACCTGTATCAAGGAAATAGCTCCAGGAGGACATCAGCGGAGGATAAATGAGCAGGCACTTATTCAGCTCAAGTAATCCAAAATAAACAGGGTGAAAAAAATAAGCCTGAGATGCTGCAGAATTTGGGAAGCAGTTTATACACCAACTCTGCTATGGCAGAGTAACTTTTTGGAGAAAATCCAACATTCAACCATGATGGAAAAAGCAGGCTGGGCAACCAGGGAATTAACACAGTTTTCAATGCATGGCATAGTTTTTGAATGTACATGCATTGATCTTGTGGCTATATTTGTGAGTATGCACAGTGCTGGCATGTTGGACATAAAGAATGAATTATTGTAAGGTCTGTAATTATTATTGTGTGATGTAATGTGAACCACAGAACAGAGGGATTTGCATGTGGAAATTGTAAGCATTAGTTGAAAGTATAAATAAAAATCCATCTACTGGAAAGTGAGCACCAACACAGTGTACTAATAAGTTAACACATCTGTTTTTAGGGTACTGTTTTGCTTATTTAAATGATGGTCGTTGTTGTGACTAGACTCTATTAATTGATAGCAATATTTATTGAATCTATCAAAGAGATAAATTGAGTTTTTGTGTACTCTGCTGAAAGTTAATTCATAGGATTCCAAATATCTTTTGGAGCTATCCCTAAAGGCATCACAGACTGATCTATTAATTTGTTAATCACTGATATACAGAATATACAGCTATTGTGATTTGTGTATGTAAATATTCAAGCCAGATGCCATTACTGTCAAGTTACTCATTGTTCCTAATTTAGATCCTGAGTTTCCTTGGCCACTTCTAATCTGAGCAAAAGTCTAAATGACAGAGCAGTGAAAAACCCAATGCCTCTATTGGATGACCAAATAACAGATGCACACCAGATGGAAGGTCACTATCATCATCTTCATGTATTTATGATTTAAGTTTAATTGTTAGAATTTCATCAATGGCCCTATAACTGCCTTTAAAGCTAATTTTGTTAAGCCAGGTACAAAATATAAATATTGTATGATTCCACAAAGTAACAGAATAAGCAAATTCATAGAGACAGAAAGTAGATTAGAGGTTACCAGGGATCAGGGAGACAGAGTAATGGGGAGTTAAGGCATAATCAGTGCAGAGTTTCTGTTTGGGTGATTGTTTTAGCTTTCTGGTTGCCGAAGCAAATACCATGCAATGAGTTGCCTCAAACGATGGGAATGTATTGGCTCACAGTTTTGAGGCTAGAAGTCCAAAATCAAGGCGTCATCAAGGTGATGCTTTTTCCTAGAAGTCTGGTGTTCTGGGGCTGGCTGCTGGAGATCCTCGGTGCTTGGCTTTTCTGTCACATGGCAATGCGCATGTCAGCCTCTTCTGGTTGCTCCTTTCCCTTCAGGATTCCTTTGACTTTCAGTTTCTGTCTGCTCCCTCTGGCATTCTCTCTCTGTGACCTTCCTTATAAGGCCTTCAGCAATAGGATCAAGACCATTCTGATCCAGTTGGGCCACACTTAACCGAAGTAATCTCATCAAAAGGTCCTACTGACAATGGGGTCACACCCACAGGATTAGATTAAGTTTAAGAACATGTTTTTCTGGGGGTTCCGACAGCTCTAAACCATCATAGTGATGAAAAAGTTTTGGTAAGGAATGGTGGTGATAGTGGTGCAACACTGTGAATGTATCAAGACTACTGAATTGTATACTTGAAAGTGTTTAAAATGGGACATTTTATGTTGTATACATGTTACCACAATATACATTTTTTAGAGACCTATTTTTGTGCCCTGTGTAGATATTGGGTAAGAGGAAAAAGGAGAAAATCTATGTCAGGGAATATGTTAGATTCATATGTAAATTGAGGGGCAACTTTAGGCTTGAGGTTAAACACTGAGTTCTATAGAAGTTTTTGCACATTGTATAATAAAAGTCTGTAATCTGATACCTCACACATCTCCATTAGCCTTTGACATTGAATGTGTTCTATTCTGATTGTTTTTTCATTGATACAAGTGTTTGGTGAGGAATTAAGGAGGTTTCTTTCACAAATGTTTTGTTTGATTTACAGCATTTGGGGCTGTGATATTCTTGGTTAGAATACTTTACTGTTGAAGTCTTTAAAACGGCATTAGTTGAATTCCCAAAGGATAATGTGCATCAGTTCTATGTTAAGCTCTTTGTTCAGACTTATTATTTCAGCCTCCAAAATGTGTTTTCACTAACATAATAGTGTGCTAAATGCAAGAAGTGTGTGCGCAGCTGAAAACATTTGGAAATGGTTCTACTAGGTGCTTTTGCACTAGGAAGTTTGCTTTCTCTATAAAGGTATTTGTGTTCCACACTCTACTGTCCCATGGGTTTCTGAAAGGTAAGCATGAACTCTGGAAATTCTATTTTTGGGTTTAGAAACTGGAGTTCCACGGCAGACAGTTTTTACTTTTGTCTAGCTAAAGTTCACAAACTTTCTCCCTTCTTATACACATTGGGATCAGTTTCACCTGTTTTCCTTCGAATATTTATGTGAGGTTCCTTAACTTATCACACCTAAATCTTCAGGTAAGATGATATTCACCCTGGATTTTCCATGCCCTTTATTTCTTCTTTTTGGCCCTCCTAATCACCTCCTTTCCTTGAGCACTTAGGTGTTGTGAACTATCCAAATAAAATACCATCAATGAGACAACCTGCATCACTAAGACAGTCTACCCCTTTATACTCTGTATCTGTCTTACCCAGTGTAAGTAGCCAGTGGTCATCATGGCTGTTGAGAACCTACAGTGGGGCTAGTCCAAACTGAGATATGCTGTAAGTGTAAAATTTCCAAGACTTAGTACAAAAAAGTATATAGAAAATGCCATTTATAATTTTTACATTGATTTCATGTTGAAATGATAATATTTTGGGTTTATTGGTTTAAATAAAGTGATTATTGAGATTCATTTTCTCTCTTTCTGAAATGAGGTCCCTAGAAAATTCTATTTGAAATGTAGCTACTACAAAAGGTGCCTTATATTTGCAGTTTGCCTCATACTTCATATTTCTTTTGACAGCACTGTTCTATATCAATATTTCTCAAACCTGATTATCCACTGGAAGTATCTAAGAAACTTTAAAAAAACAACAATGTCCAGGGCACCAAGCCAGAGCTCCTAAATCAGAATGCTTGGACATGAGTCTGAGGAATCTGAACTTTTATAAAGCTCTCCAGATGATTTTGAGGCAGCCAGTTAGTGGAGCAACATTTGAGAACTTCTACTCACCTACTTCATGACCATACTTTTTGGTTCTGGCTCCTACATACTGCAGGAAGTGCTCTTTTATGTGACTGAAGATGGTTGTGGATAAATCACAAAAACAAATCCTACTTGCTTGCCAAAGTACTTCTCTTCCTTTAAGAAAGGTCTTAGTGGGTAAGGGTATTTGTGTAATGAAGCAGGAACCTTTTTATCTGATTTAGCTGGCATCAGCAATGATCATTTACTTTCTAAAAGGCCATTTAAAAGAGGGAAAAAATGGTATATTCCTATATCAAACATTTTCTTTTAATTTACAGAATATGACATACATTCTATTTTCAATATTTCGGTATAGGGCCAGCACCTTTTCTTGGCTTAGTGGCCTTCCAAGTGGAGCTCTGCAGTGTCTTACTTCCCTAAACAACACCCAAAATGCATCCCTTACAATTTTTCACCTCCATGTTCTTTATAACGAAGAAAAATGCTAAAGACACTTATGAGGCAACCTAAGTTCTGTGCTTTCTAGATTATTGTGCTTATTTTCTTAACCTTTGTTTGTGTCCCTCACACTTAGTTTGGCAGAAATCATTTTTCTACTTACCTTTCCAGGGTGTTCAGCTTAGTTTTCATAGAGATCACAACTTTTTGTTTTTGCTCTTATGATTCATCAGTTTGCATAATATTTATGAAATTCCAATAATAATTACATAGTACACAAAAAAGGTTTGGGAATAAACATATTTAACTTTATTAAATTGTTATGTATTGTATAAACTATATATTTATTAAATCAATTACATAAACTTATTTAATTGCATGAGCAGTATTATACAGGCCATCTAGGATGTCATTTTCAGTTGAGAGAACTTAGAATTCTATGAACATCAGTCAATATGTTTAAGAGAAGGAATAGAGAGCATGGTTAGTTAAACTGGCAAATTAGTTAATTGAACATCATTAAGAGGAAAAACAAATAATTATGTGACTAATATTTATTGAGTACTTACCATGCACCAGACCTTTATATATAACATCTCACATCAGACTTACAAACGTCCTATGAGGCATGGTTTATAATTAGCTTCGTTTTACACATGAGGAAATTGAGGCTTCCAGAGGTTAAGTCACTTAAAGCAACACAAGTTTTAAGTTTGGAGATACAATTCAAACCCAGTTCAGTCTGATCCCAGAATCTAGGATCAACTTTTAGTCTCAAAAGCCAAACCTTGGGGGACAGGGATCATATTGTCCCTTGCTAGAGACCTCACTTTGCTTGACATTGATCCATGGGGCTGGGTCAAGGGCACCAACTCTGCAAAGCAAGCAATCACCATAACAAATAACTTGCATGTGTGGTGTGTCTTAGATCAGAGAACAACTCTATAAGCCTTTTTAGAATATGATGAAGCATCAAGTAATTAATATATTGAATGCCTTAAACCAACGAATAGATGGGATATTTTGAGGTGAACTTTGTTGAGAATATTAGGTGAGCTGGAGCCTGGGCTTCAAGGAGATAAATAAATTCTTATCCTCATTTCTGGACACTCTATCCTAGGATCCTGAAAGCAGGTATTTGTCATGCTGTCTCGTTTGTGGTCCATTTCCTTGGTGTGATAAATGTGGCTTCCTGGAATGGCTGTTTTATGCCATACACCAGCCTGGAGGCAGAGTCCTTTCAGCTTAAAGAAAAATAAATTAGCTTCAGAAAAAAAAGAAAAAAAAAAGAAAACCCTACTGACAACCTCTTAATCCTTCCTTTTCCATCTTCTTTTTCCTGACTGTGGCACCATGCATACCTCAGTCTTCAGGGATCCATTCTTCATTTCTAGAAGGGCATCAAGTGACCCAGATGTGCACTTTGAAGGCCTTTTATATACTTTGTCACACCCATCTTTGTACATAATAATTAATCACCCATGGATCAATCACCTAAATACTGCCCCAGGGTTTCTCTGTCCCCACAATTTTCCTCCCACTGGAAAGCTGGGTGGATAGCTTTGCTAAGGCGTCATTTGGTAATAAAATATTTTTCCAATAAGTTTTCCAGGGAGCTATGAAGCACTTATAGCGATTTGCACCTATTTTCTTGTCTTTGCTTGTGAGTAATGATGTTTCTTTTCTTTGAAGTGTAATTATGCCCAAAGAACTTCTTTGTACTTGATCCTAGTGGTGGTTCTAGATTTTCGGAGACTTTTGAAACTGCCACATTTGAAAGATTTTTTTTCCCTAATGGTAATTTTGGTCTGAGTGTTAAAAAAAAAAATTCAAGCTGTGTGGCTTTTCTTTTGCACTGGTAAGAACAATCAAAATTATTCTGTGAAGTTTTAGGTTTATAAAGACTCGCTGCTGGGAAAGTGAGTAGCTTTGTTAGAGCCTTAAACTCTGTTGGGACTTAGATTGCCTGGACCATGTCATTTGGAATTAAGGACTTCCGGCAGCTAAAAATAAGCAACTATGTGAATGGGTACAAAGGGAATAGGAATACTGAAATTTCTCTTCTTTTAGGACTGTCTCTGGGTGTCTGTGGGCCAATATTAAACATGAGTTTCAATTAATTTCAAAACATATTAATTTTATGGTGAATTCAGTTTCATGGTTAAAAGAGATTCTCATGGGTGAGAAGAGATTCTCTTATATTTTCCCTAGAAGGGTTGTATTTTAGGATTGGAAATAAAATTGAATATTCAAGAGTGGATGGGAACATAGACATGCCTTGGCAGATGGAGAAACTCAAAACATTTGCAGAGGGCATTGAAATTTGGTTAATGGCTCACATATGTCTTGAGAAATGACTATTGCTATAAAGTTGACCAGTGGTCTTCAAACTGTGGTCCCTAGAGCAGCAGCCTCAGCATCAGTTTCACCTTAGAAATATAAGTCCTCAAGCCCAAGCCCAGTACTGTTGAATCAGAAATCTGTGAGTGGGGCCCAGCATTCTGAACTTTTACAAATTCTTTAGCGGATCGGGTGTATAGTTTGAGAACCACTGCCATATGCAGTTATCCTAGTTGGAAGGAAGTTTCGGCATCATTTATCCAGTCCGATCTTTTAATACATGAAGATTGGAGGTCCACAGAAGTTGAGCAATTTACCTAGGGTGTTAGTTGCTTTACATTGCAAGGAATAAAGTCATACAACTGCTTAGTTAATAGAAGTTAATGGCAAGTTACGGTAAGTTTATTGTAAGGAAAATAAAGCAAAAAACAAATAGTAGTGGTTTGGAGAGATATGTACCTTCAAAAAATATGTTCTTAAACTTAACCCATTCTGGTGGAATGAGAACCCCTTCTAACTAGGACTTTTTGATGAGGTTACTTCAGTTAAGGTGTGGCCCTGCTCAATCAGGATGGGTCTTAATCCTACTACTGGAGTCCTTTATAAGCAGAATGAAATTCAGAAAGATAAAGAAAGCCATGGGAGGCAAGAGGCTGAAGGTCAGTGGAACTTGGAATGGAAGGGAGGGGCCAGGAGTGGCCACTATGTGCATTGCCATGTGACAGAGGAGCGGAGGACCGAGGACCACCCCCAGCCAGCCCCAGAATGCCTGTCTCCAGGAAGAAAGCATCGCCTTGATGATTCCTTGATTTGGAGTTATTCTAAGAGAAAGAGGTGACTGTCTCAGTGGCCTCGCTAGCTTTGGTGATGCTCTAGGCGCAGCCACTCCCTTTCAGCCTGTTCACCTGGTGTTTTTCTTGGTACACACCTCCACTGATAGAGTCTGGACTCCATCACTGTGTGAACTCAGCCTTCTCTCTTTTGCTGCTTTGGCTATTTCCAATACCTCTTATCAATAACCCTCTCTTCTTTCCTTCTACCTTATGGCTTCTACATACTTAGATCTTTTATTACATCATTGCTTTTGCTTATATCCTTTTCCTCCTTGAGTATTGATCTTTTCTTTGCTTTTCAATTCCGCATCAGTCAATAGTCTGTTCCTTCTCTAGGGTCCCTAAGAGAGAGGATCTGGTACAAAATAGAGTTTTCCTATTAGGCAGAGCTCTCATGCCAGGCCATATAATTCATTCATTCATTCATTCATTCATTCATTCATTCCACAGGTATTTATTGAGTGCCTTCTTTGCATTATTCATTATAGTAGACTATGCAGATACAGTAAAGAAAAAGGTAGACAAAAAAATTCAGATATCCATGATTTTTAAATTCTAGCTGGGGGGAGGGACAAAATAGACAAAGTTAAATATTTAAGACCCATCATCTCTTATCTGCAATTCTGAAATACAAAAAGCTCTTAGAACTGAAAGATATTTCCTAACTCATTTGGCAGCGAAAACTGACCTGACATGAATTCATCTGGCAACAAAGCCTGACCTGAAGAAAGGTGAAGCTATTTATAGTCTCTATTTATCCCATTTAGTATGAATCTTCAGGCATTACATTGAAGAAATATTCATGTTTGATTATGAGAGCTGCCCAAGTCCCTGATGGGAGTCTACCATAAAACCTGTATAAAAATCTGTTAATAAGAATTTGAATTCTGAAACACAATTGGTCCTAAGAGTTTTGGATAAAGTTTTGTGGACCTCTCACAAAATGTCAGGAAGTAATAAGTGCTATGAAGAAAAATGAGTCAAGTCAAGGGGATAGAGAAAAATATATATCATCTATATTCTAAATATGAATGGTTTTTATGGTTCTTTCAGCTTGCATCCAACTATAGGAACAGTCATTAGGATGTGGGGATAAATAAATATAATCAGTAGTTGATGATAGTGGGGCTTTTGCCAACAAATAATCAAATAGAACTTGAATTAATTTAAATAATTCAAATAACTTCCCATTATGTCATTCCTTAAATACAATGGAAAAATACTTTTAAAACTATAGCCTGATATAGCAGGACAGTAATGCTTTTAAAACATTTAGCATCCAAGGACATGGATTTAACGGAGAGAGTATATCCTTGTCTATAATGAGGGTATAAATATATGTTAAAAATGATAACCAAGTAGATTAATTAGTGACATGGAAAAGAGAGTCTGAGGAGCAAGGGAATTTGAATTATCCTCTGTGTGTGGTCCAGTCCAACCAAATTTATGGCCCTTTCGTCCTACATGCAAAAATGGCGTATGGAAATCTTCTATTAAATGTTAGTGATAGCTACTCTGGGTCTTAGTTTTCTGCAGCCTGTCCTACAGATACATGCTTTGCCTGGTATATTAAGAGAAGCGCAGAGACTGGTCTATTTACTAGTCAGTTGGTAGGTTGATGTAAAGGCTGCATACAGGAATGGCTCAAGATAACTGGAAAAGCTCTGACTACATTACTGAGAATTTTAAAAATGAAACTTTCATTCTTTTTAAACTTTGGAGGTGGTTTGATAAACCAATGACTAATAATATACTCATGGCTTTGCACCTACATGTATTGATTTTAGTAAGTGTCAGTGGGCATTCGCATTTAATATATTGAGCTCCAAATGTCCATGCAATAGCTTTGAGCGGTGGTACACACAAAGTTTTCTCAGAAAAAGAAAAAAAAAAAAAAGCGCCGTATGTCTTGGTATTTGGTGTTTGTTTCATAGAGCTGACCGTAAGGATGTTAGAGGGTTTTTCGTTTTTAACTTATGTGGTTAGGAGAATGAGTTCCAGTGTTGATTACAGATCTTCATTGCAGACCTTCAGCTTATGAGGTTAGGAGAGTGATTTATAATGTTGACTACAGGTCAGGCTGTCTTTGTAAAAAGCTGGGCTTTCAACACCACAGGATTAAAAGGAAAACACTATATTAAAAACAACCCTTCCTCCCAGCCCCTAGTCTCAGTCTCGCCCTCTTCCCCAATATCCTGGTTCATAAAACAGTGTAAAATTGATGCTGGAGGCTGGCTGTCTTGGCCCCCGCATGTCAGCCTCTTTCTCTTCTATCCGCCCCCCCCCCCACCCCAGCCTCTCTGCTCATGCTCATTACATTGCTCGCTCCACTCCTTAAACTGGTTAGATCTTGCTTTGCGGTCTCTTTGAAAGGAAACTCATAGCTACAGCCAGAGACGATGGAGGAAATGTCACTTTCCTGGTCTTAGCACCATATTGCTAAGGGAGTTACAGCGTGTCATGAAAAATCAGTGGGTTACCAGATTTCCAAGACCTTACTCATGGATGTGACCCTTTTGAAATGTCAGTGAAGGCAAGAATCCAAGAAAACCATGCGAATTCCCCAAAGGGAGTTACATTTTCAAGATAGGGAACTTAAATTTATTACTTGTGATTCTTTTAAATGTTAAAGCTGATTTTCTGATCTCAGAGAGTGAAGTGGCCAAAACACAATTGGAAAAACTGCCATTTAAGTAGCCATACTGGATGTGACAATAATGTATATAGCATATTGTTCATACATTAATTAGGTATTTATTTAAGTCTTAAATGGTCTTACTTTTTGTCCTTTAGCTCGATCTCTTCCCTCAGATACTCCAGGGTTTTCATTAACAACAACAACAAAAATTCTCAGTTGTACCTCTATTCAAATGGATAGCCTAGAAATTCCAATTCATCTGATATCCTGATAAGAGAGCCACTTTTCAATTAAAGATTCATAATCTTTAATCTTCCTTAAAGATTATTCTCTTGGCTGAAAGCTTAGGGACAATGACAAAGGGCCCAGATTTTACTCTTACTGTGTATCATGTAATCAGAAAAAATCCTTAATAAATGTAAAATATTTCTTTGGAGGAGTCTAATTATTGACAAATTATGAAGGTCTTCAAATGTGGCCACAGTACATAATGCCTGAAGTTCCACTGAACTTGCCTAATGACCTTGTAAACTAAAAGAGCAAAAGTTGAGTGGTTTAGCAATGTCAACAACCCTCTACTGGAATGAAATTTGAAGCTCATAAGCACTCCTTGAATGTATGCATCTAAGTTTTTCATTATAACCACTTACTTTTGAAAAGGCACATGTATATTAAATGTATGTATGAAATGGAAGTGTCTTTTGGAAACAGACAGCCAAATATTGTTGTGGTTGAGCAAGAAAAACCTTGAGATGCAGATTCTGGATGGTGGTGGATATTATAGAAGAGGGAATCACCAAAGAGCTGAAGTTGTACTGGGGCTTCTTATTCACTGTCCCTACAACAGTGTTGAGTTTCCCTGGTTCACTGACTATTAGAGCGAAAGCCTTTTGATTCAGACCTTGGATGGAAAATCTGTGGCAATTTAAACATGGGCTCAATTTCAGTTAATCTTTGTTCTACCTGTGAAAAAAGTAATTGATTAAAAACAGTGAATAGCATTGTAATGGAAATGTGTACTTTACAATCAGACTCAAAAAACTGTAACTATCTTTCCAGATAGACCTATGTTCCTTATAAATCTCCTTAGATTTTTTTCATTAATTGGATGATTCCGTTAGAGTTTGCACATGCTCTCTTCCTAATTGTGAAAGCAACACAGTCCCACTCTTAAAAAAACTTCTATAATTTTGGTATTCGCTTATGTCAGTTTAATGTGCTAATATTAATTATTCCTAACATAAAAGTTCTCTTTTTAGATAAGCTATGTCCCCTGATCCTCGCCGAGTTAGACCGTAGTTCTAAGTGGCACAGGCTCCAAAGCTGCTGGGAGCAAATAGTGGGGATTCATGTTGCAAAGTCTTCATGGGTGGGGTGGGGTGGTAACTTTGGCTCTATTTGATGTAGGGTAAAAATTATATGGGGTTTTGAAAGCGAGTCTGAAGAGTATCAACTTTACATTGAAGGTAATAATGAACTATTGATTTTGAATTGATTTTTTTTGGGTGCATCACAATTTAATAGATAAAGAAAATGAAACTTAAATGAGTTAAACGACTATCCATTAATGCAAGAACAGTAGAGTAATCCTTTAGCTCTGTGTGGCTTTCGACATACTAATGCACTTTAATTATTTTATTTTATTTTATTTATTTATTTTTTTAAAGATTTATTTATTTATTTAATTTCCCCCCCTCCCCTGGTTGTCTGTTCTCTGTGTCTATTTGCTGCGTCTTGTTTCTTTGTCCGCTTCTGTTGTCGTCAGCGGCACGGGAAGTGTGGGCAGCGCCATTCCTGGGCAGGCTGCTCTTTCTTTTCACGCTGGGCGGCTCTCCTCACGGGCGCACTCCTTGCGCGTGGGGCTCCCCCACGCGGGGGACACCCTTGCGTGGCAAGGCACTCCTTGCGCGCATCAGCACTGCGCATGGCCAGCTCCACACGGGTCAAGGAGGCCCGGGGTTTGAACCGCAGACCTCCCATGTGGTAGACGGATGCCCCAACCACTGGGCCAAAGTCCGTTTCCCACTTTAATTATTTTAAATGAAATCTTAAGCTAAGAAAATTAAAATTTTTATCCTTTTAAAAATAGAGTAAATCTGGGAAAAGGCCTCAGTCCTAGGCTAGCATGCACTACCATTCTCTGGAGCCTGCTGTGAGTTCTGACATTTTTCCATACTTAGATTTTTTTAAAATGAGGAAATGAAAATGATAGTCATTGCAGAAAATTGGTACACTCCCCAATATTTACTGTTTTGAATTGATTTTTAAAGTATTGTAACTTGATTGAAGGGAGGCTTTTAGAAAGATTATTTATCTAGCAGGAATGTAGTTTGGTTTGGAGGGTATAAAAAGTGGGGTTGATGGAAGACATTGGAGAAAAATCTAGGTGGGGCTGACCTAGGTCTAGAGAAGGTAAGAAGGATATGATGATGAAATGAGGTAAGACTTTTTTTGTGTTGCAGCAATTATGGAAAGTTCAAAGCAGGGCCACATTTAAGAATGACTGGGGGGAAGTGGATGTGGCTGAAGTGATTGGGCTCCTGTCTACTATTTGGGAGGTCCTGGGTTCGATTCCCAGGACCTCCTGGTGAAAGCAAGCTGGCCTGTGTGGAGAGCTGGTACAACAAGATAACAAAAAAAGGAGAACACAGAGGAGGGACAATGGGAGTCATAGCAAACCAGGGAGCTGAGGTGGCTCAAGAGATTGCCTCTCTCCCACATTGAAGGTCCCAGAATCAGTTCCCAGTGCCTCCTAAAGAAAGACAAGAAGATAAGCAGACACAGAGAACACACAGTGAATGGACACAGGGAGCAGACAGCACACAATGGGGGAGGGGGGGATAAATAAAACAAAAATAAACCTTAAAAAAAAAAAAGAATAACTGGGGCTATTGTAAATGACAATCACAGTGCAACAACCTGAGAGAAGAAGCCAAATTTATACTTTAGGAGAAAAAATGTTGGGTGGGTTTGTCTGTTGACTTTATTCAGTGGCTCCTTGACTAATATACCTGGTTTCCATAGTAAGGCCCTGGACTCTTATTGACTCCATTAAGAGGCATACTGAAAAGGCTTTCTCAGAATTTAATTCCATGGATGTTTGTGGATTGAATTCTGAGTCCCCAGTAAAGATATGTTCAACTCCTAATCTCTAGACCCATGAATGTGACCTTATTTGGAAACAAGGTCTTTAAAGACACAATTAGTTTAGACAAGGTCAAACAGGAATTAAGGTGGGTCTTGTTCCACTATGACTGGTGTCCCTAAAAGAAGAGGCTATTTGAACACAGACACAGGGGAGAAGGCCCTGTGAAGACAGAGGCCAAGATTGGAGTGATGCATGTACAAGCCAAAGAATGCCAAGGATTGCTGGTGAACACCAGAAACTGCAAGAAGCAAGGAAGGATCCTACCCCACACACAGGTTTCAGAGGGAGCTTGGTCTTGCTGACACCTTGGTTCAGACTTCTAGACTTCAGAACTATGAGTGAAGAAATTGCTGTTGTTTTAAGCCAGTTTGTTTTTTATGGCATCCTTAGGAAACAAAGGCAATACAATATATGAAAACCTGTTGACTCTGTCTTGGCATGGTTTTGCTGACCAAGAATATGGATGCACAAGAGTTTCATTTTCATCACTTTGGATGAACAGGTTTGGATCAGGAAAGAGCAAATTCTATGGCTGGTACCTTTTAGGTACATGAATTTCTGTGGCCTTAGATGATTGGTACATTTACATTCTTGCAACCTCCCAAGCTCTTTGTTCTTAAAGACTTAAAAGCAAGCACCAGAACTCTAGAAGACAGTCCAAGCAATCAGTCAGTCTCTCATTCCTCTACTTCCCTTGTTCCTAAACTGTATTAGCGTTATCTCATGCATTCTCCACACGTTTATTGACAGCCTGTTATGTACCATGCTTGCTCTGCAGAGATGATAGTGTAGTGGGAAGACAAATAACCAAACCAGCATTTAACCTAAAGGCTTGGTCATCCTGTGGGTAGGTGCAGTGCAGGACAGACCTCTGGAGCGAGACTGACCATATTCGAACGCCAGCTCTGCTACTTACTGGTTGTGTGACACTGGGCAAGTTACTTGACATTTCTGTGTCTCAGTCCTGCCATCTACAAAATGAATATATCAATAGCACCTAACTTATAGGATTGTCTTGAAAGTTAAGCAAGGTTATGTAAGCAGTACTTAGAACACCATCTGGCACAAAGGAAGAAGTCAATAATTATCAGTCCGTATATTCCAGGTCAGAGGAAGGACAGGTTGCAGTGAACATATACTGGAAGCAGTTGGTTAGTTAGCTAGTCTGCGCTAGTATATATACAGCTGTTGATGTATATATACCATTCTAATTGGTCATGGCATCATTTCTGGTTGATTTTTATGTCCATTTTGATGAGTTGAATAAAGTACTAAATGGGTTGTTTAATATTACAATATCATCCCAAGGTCTAAGCCAGTGTAATTGGTATACATCAGAATAAGTACAATGCTTGCTAAAAATTCAATTTCTTGGGTCCTAGCCCCAGAAATTGTGATTCAGTTAATATGGAATGGGTCAAGAGATACCATTTTAAACAAGCACTGCAGATCTACATTTTGAGAAACTCTGATTTAGAGCATCAGGGAAGATCATCTAAAATAAGTAACATTTAAATGAAGACCTGAAATTGGGTAGGAGTTAGTCAGCTTTAGATGGGGACACGGGCAGAGCAGGATGGGGTAGGATATTATTCTACTCAGAGGGAACAGCCTGGCAAAGGCACAGAAGTTAGGGGAGTGAAGTTCCGTTTGACTGGAGTATTGGGTAGAAAGGTGGAAGCTAATGAAAGGCAGAAAAAGTCCTGGTCATGAAGGAATTGTTAGAACAATGAACGGGGAGTCACTTAAAGCAGGGCTTCTTAACAAGGGGTCCGTGAGCTTGAATTGAGATTCAAAAAAACATTATTCTTGTGGGGACATATTGGTGTGGGTGGGATGTATTTATTAAATAATGCACAATATACCGTGGACTTAGTAAGGGGTCCATGGTTTTCACATGACTGGCAAAGGGGTCCATGGAACAAGAAAGGTTAAGAACCCCTGACTTAAAGGGTTTTAAAGACAAGGTGACAGGATCATATTTGCACACTAGAAGATCTCTGGTTTTGTGCAGAAGGAAGAAGGGCAAACCAGCTTGCCCAGGCAATGGGTTCTCCAGTGGGAATTTTTAGCTTGATGGCTGCCATCCAATCTATCTTCAACCTGGGTGCTTGGGCCTTTTCCTGACTCTTCTTCACTACTAGATGCCTGGACCTCTCCTGACCTATTGGCCATCCAGTCCTTGTTGCCCATGATGGGAAAATTGACCATGTCCAGCCTTTGGTGCTTGGCCATGCCAGCACCCAAGGAAGAAGAGGAAAAGAGTCGGCCTGATTTTGGGCTGTAAGATGTGGGAAAACTTGGATCAGTTGATGAAAATGTGTCCAGAGTCTCAAAGGAACCTGATCCTGTACTTCCGCTAGGAGCAGTGCTTCAGGATTCGTTAAGTCAGTGTTTGAGGTAACTTACAGAACCTAACTACTACAAATAATTAAAATCGACTTTTATTTGCCCAAAACAATGAAAGCTCTGTTTTGCAGTGGACTTATGCATTTATATCAAATACCCTCAGTTTATACTAATATATTTCTAGCATTTACAGTGGTCTTATTAGGACTTCAAATATACTGATCTCAGAGGGCAGTTCTAACGTGTGTGAATTGTATGGAGTGAGCTATGATGATCCAACTTGTCACTATCAATTGGGGGTCATCTCTATTAAACCTTTTGACCATATTTTACTCTCCTTTTTTTCTCCTGTTCTTTGCATACTTGCTAATAGGTAAAGTACATTGGACATCCTTTTTTTCATGTTAGTCTATCTCAAAATATTGTGTTTTAGCAATACAAGCTATCCTGGTGACGCCTCTTTGGCTTAGTTGGGATTACTTGGCTAAAGCAGAGAACGTACAAATCCTAGAAACCTGTTTCTCACTCAACTCACTTCATAAACCCATCCAGAGTCATTATCCACAGTGGGAGTGAAAAAGAGAGAATAGGTAGGAATTAGTTGTAGCACTTACTAGCTCACCCCTCTGACATCTCCCCTCGGCCAGCAGGTAGGTACAGGAGCCCGACAGGGAAGATGTGGCGAAAGCTGGTTAAACAAGCTTCTAAAATGGTCATCATTTTTCATGTTTTAAAACCCTGGGATTAGTCCCCAGAAAACCATTTATCCAATTATTAAAACAAAGTTATGGATAATATTCTTTCTTCAACCCACCGGCTGAATGTTTGTCACAACTGAGTTGTACTCATTGATAATAAGAATTAGGAAGTGTTTGCTGTTAAGTGTGAACTGTATGTTTAATAGTTATTGCAAGAAAAATATAACTTACTGGTAAACTGTGCACATTTGGAAACAAAGTGCCCTTTTTAGTTTCACAGGAATGTGAATGCTAACCAAATGTGTCCCCATGGTTTCAATTAAGCAGAGGAATGCTAAATGTAAAGCTTAAATTGATGAAAATAACCAAACTTTCTGACAAACCAATAAATTGGAGTCTAGAACTCATTGCCGATACTGTATGGCAGCCAGAGAAATGTTGCTGGATCATCAATTTTTCACTTAATTTTTTGAGTTAGTTTATACTTGAACAGAGAAAAGGAGTACTCGGAAAGTAATTTAAATTCTTACCAGCTATAAACAGAGAATAAGCACTTTGGATGAAGAGCTTTTTCTTGACTGCCTGTGATTGAATTGATTGTTTGTTCTTTTAGCAATTTCCTTGTTGAAATTTTTGGAAATATAAGACAAAGTTTTCAGAGGACTCTCATGTCAATATTTCAGCAAATGTCCTGGTAAAATGCTGGTTCGTGGACTCTTTTCTCCCAATTCCCCAGACTCCATGGCAATCTTTATTCTTTTAAAACATTGTTTTAGTTTTCCTTCCCTCAGATTTTCTATTCCATTCAGTTGCTGTTGTGTTGAGAGGACAATAGACTAGAAAGAAATTTTGAGTATGGAGAAGAAAATTCTAAATTTCTTGCTAAAAGCAGCATAAAATTACAGTAAAAATACCTGACTGCATATTTCTGCTTATGTTAGAAATTTCTACTTCTAAGTGAGGAATTTACCCTTAAATGGTCTTTTTATTTTGTGGGAAATGACAGGAAATAAACCTTTTAATCAAAAAAAAAAAAAAAAGTGGTAAAGACGATGGAAGCCAAGGCCATCACCTTTACCACTGCAGTCTTCATGGGATGTAAAATGGATACCTCTTCACTGAAACATCACCCAGGAGCCCAGCCCCTCACACCTCAATTTCCTCTCTCCCCTGGACTCGAGGTCTCTTGTGATCCTCTGGTTTAGCAGGAAGAACTGCTGCCAGATGTGAGGTGGGATCTCCTGTTTTATACGGCCCCATTGTCAGCCCAGGTGAGCCAGGCGCACCCTGGGTTCTAATTTGGCAGAATTCCAGCCAAAATAAATGCCATAATTTTTTCCCTTAACAATGCTAGAGAGAAATGAAGTTTCTTGAATTAGTTGGCCACTCAATACATTTTATTTTTTGCAGAATTATTTTTTGGACATAGCTCCTTTATGGATTTTGCTCAGGTTTTCAAATCTTCTCTCAATGCTTGTTCAAATTTACTTATCTTAATTCAGACTGAATTCAACATAGCACACATTTACTTAGATTCCATTTTGAATTTTCCTTGCCAACTCAATGGGTATCCAGTGGGGAAAAATAAAGTAAACTTGTGTGAGGACAAGAATCATATTTTTACCTTTGAATCCAGCTGTTTCTAATGGCATTAGTCTCCTAAGGATGCTCAGTGACTATTGCTGCTATCATTCCCACTACCTGCTGCCTTTCAGATGAGTGTGATGGTCTTCTATTGATCAGCCAAGTATTTACAGCATCTTTTCTATAATAATTAGCCCTTCAGTCTTCCTATCAACTCCACATTTGATTAGCTTAAACCTCTTAGGTCTTCGTTCAAATCATTGATATAAACGTTGAACACCTGAATTCTGCATTAAACTACTGGGCACCTCCCTCCAAGTTCAGTTGAATGACAGATATTTATTAAGCATCCAGGCCCTTTGCTCGGCCTTGGGAAGCAAAGATAAAGCACATAAAATTTTAAAAAAAGCATGTCATATGGTCTCTTGGTCTCTGCTATCAGGTATCTGTCAAAAGAGACGGCAGTACCTGATAAATATCTTTTCAGCCAGCTCTGAATCTGTTTAATGTGGTAGTTCCTGGTCATCTTTCTTATGTTTTCAATTTATTAAGTGCCTACTAAAGACAGGTAATAAGACAGTTTCAGAAAGAGATAAACCATAATGCATGGCCTTTATTTAACCTACAAGTTTATCCTGAAAGACTTTATCAAGGCCCACCAAGCCTGCTGATTTGGGATCATTTCATTCCTGTGATCTTACTAAACACAGGCAGGTACAGCTTTAGAGGAGCAAGCATAACTCAAGTTAAGGATGGCATCCAGAGTTCTGATACTCAGGTTCCTAAGTCAGAACTTACTCACTTCCACCATCCTCCCTTCTGGCTTGGGTCACATTTTTCAAATTACTTTCTATTTGTGTTTCTCATCCACCCTTTCTTCTCTGGTCTTTCACAACTCACTGACCTCCTGCTCTGCCCAGCACTGCTTAGTTATCACACTTGGTGTTCAGCCTTCGGCCGATTTCTTGTCTGTTCTGATATTATTATAGAATTTACAAAAGACATATAAGACTAGCTAATATTCATGTTGGGTGTGACATTTGTAGATCATTTCATAATACAAACATTAGCCCTAAACATACTTGAGATAGCTTTTGCCTCTGGCCAAAAGAAATAAGGTTGTAGCTCAGTGGTTAAGTGCCTGCTTCCCAGATCCCTGATTCAATCCCCAGCCCCTTGTAAAAAAGAAATAAGAATAAAAAAAGAAATTAAGTTACATGCACTAAGGGGTAGGAAATATTTTGCTTTACACTGCAACATCTGCCTCAAGGTTGGATAAGTAGAAAGATATGATGAGGATAGTGGGCAGTGTATTTCAGAGTGGGGCTTTCAGGAAAGTCTTTATTTACATCCTGCATGGTGTGGTCCACTTCTGGTATGCCCTCAATCTTCATTTTACCAATCTTCCCATAAGAATGTCTAGGTAAATGCAAACTAGGTTTCCATTGACTCATGGGCAAATGTGTAGTAAACTTTTCATGACAAGTCCCTGCTGTATTTTGGTAGAGAAATGGTAACATTTGGACTCAACAACCATTTATTATTAAGGACCTATGGCGTGTAGGCACTCTTGCAGGCCCTTTAACAATAAATTATTATTATTTAATGTAACAGATACATATCTTGAGAATGTATTATGTGCCAGGTCTATGTGCTATACGAAAGATTTATGTTTTTTCTAAAATCTTGGGAAAATCCCATCAAATATAGAAAGGAAGAATGGTATTTTCTTTTAGGGGGTACCAGGGATTGAATCTGGGACTTCGTAAATGTGAAGCAAGTGATCAGCCACACAGCTACACCCACTCCCCTCCATCAAATATAAAATAGGAAGTTAAAGCCTCTGAGAAAGTTCTTAGTGTTTATTTTTACCAAAATAATTGTGAAAAGTTCCCCAGATGCCAGAATCTATAGTCACTGAGTAGTGACATTTCCTTGATGTACGTAAATGGGTAAGAAACAAAATAAGAAACATTTTTTTTTCTCATTGGCTTTGCTTGTTGTCTGTTTGTTTTCTTTAGGCAGCACCAGGAACTGAATCCAGGACCTTCCATGTGGGAGGTGGGTACTCAACTGCTCGAGCCACATCTCCTCCAAGAAACTTTTTTTTTAGAGATTTATTTTATTTATTTATTTCTACCCCCTTCCCCATTGTTTGTACTCACTGTCTGCTCTCTGTGCCTGTTCATTGTGTGCCCATTTTCTTTTTTAGGTTGCACCAGGAACCAAACCTGGGAACTCCCATGTGGGAGGGAGGCACCCAATCACATGAGCCACCTCTGCTCCCTGCTTGTTGTCTCTCATTGTGTTTCCTTGTTGTGTCTCTTTTGCATCTGTTTGTTGCATCATTTAATTGCATCATCTCATTGTGTCGTCCCATTGCATCAGCTTGCTTTGCCAGAACATCAAGTCAGTTTACTGTCTCGCTCATCTTCTTTTGAGGTACCAGGAACTGAACCTAGGAATTCCCATGTGGTATGTGGGTGTGCAACTGATTAAGCTGTAGCCACTGCCCCCAGAAAATTTAAGATAGAAATGTTGTTGATATTTTATTTTATTTCCCAAGAGTGATGCAAATTAAAACAAAAATTACTTAGGGAGGAAAATATATACATTTTCCTATTCATTTCTTTATTTTTGTCTTTTTCCCTGTTTGAGAGTCCAGTAATGAAGGCTGAATATAAGTTTGGATTGTAGTTAATTTTTAAAAATTTTATATGAATTTTCATGTAAATACTCAAATCTAAACTGAATGGATTGGATGAATTCAATTGAAAAAGGAACAATGACTCACAAAATTTGAGATGCTGGAAAGCTTGCACAACCTAATTGTGGGTAGATTCCTTAATCTTCTCCTTTCCGAAGTTCTGATTCTTCATCCTTGGCCAACTTCCAGAAAGACATCAGAATGGAATAGGCTCAGAACCCAGAAAAACTTGCTTCTCTTTCTGACTCAGGCTGAGGAATGGGCTGTGTTCCTTTGAGCCTCCATGTTTATCCTGGCAAACTTCCTATTGAATGACAGTCTTTGGAGATTCACTACTAATAATCAGGGGCTTTAATCATAACAGTGACAATAACAAAACAACAAAGGCAACATCAATGATAGTAGCCAACATTTATTAGGCTGAGATTTTAAAACACACCAATTTTAAAATTTTTATTTATTTTATTTTAATTTAAAAAAGGCTTTAGATTACATAGATGTTAAATTGAAAATATGCCATATACCCCATGCCCTCCCCCTCCCACATTTCCCACCATTAACAACATCCTTCATTAGTTTGGTACATTTGTTACAATTGATGAGCACGTATTCAAGCATTGCTACTAACTATTGTCTATAGTTTACATTATGATTTATATTTTGCACCACACTTTTTATAGGTTTTGACAAAATGTATAACGGCTTGTATCCACCATTGCAATGTTATTCAGAAAAATTCCAATGTCCCCAAAATGTTCATGTTACACCTATTCTTCTCTCTCCCTCCCCTCAGAACTTCTGGAGACCACTGCCTTTTTATCAGTTACAAGTTCTTCCATTGCTAGAATAATAAGTCTACTTTAGCCCATAGTTGCATTCCTCCCTTATGCTTGTTCATTCCTCAATCTTGAGGATTTTAGGATGGTGATGCCCACTCTGCTTCCGACTGAGAGGAGGCTTAGATCCCATGCGGGCAGATGGATGGAACTTGCAGTTGCAGATACTCTCTGAAACACATCCTCTTTTAATCCGTACAACACTCTTGTGTTGTAGGTTCCATTATTATCTCCATTTTACAAATAATAAAACTGAGACATCCAGATGTTAAGGACCTTTCCCAAATCTGCCATGCTCTTAATGACTCTGTCTCCTTTGGATTTTTCTCTTTCCTTTAAGTGTTCGGTGTTTGTCTTATATAAATAAATGTTACAGTGATAGTAGAAAACATTTATAAAGTCAAAGCCAAGGCTAATCATCATTGTTGGACAGATGTTTATGTAAATGTCTATATATGTATCTCTATAAATACTCCCCTAAATACACTGCAGAAAGTCCTACGGAAAATATAAGCGTAATAAAGACTTGCTAAATTTGAATTTGAGACTTAATATAGTATCATCCATTTATTAATAGCATCAGAGAAACAGATTAAAAAATAATATAATGGATAAAAAAACAGAGGGAGGGGTTAAAATGCAATGGTACTTTCTGAGATTTAGTGAGAAACTGACATGGTTCTTGGGAGAGTCTTCTAGAAAAGCTTTTACCCATGGTAATTCCTTTCTTCCTTGGGACTGTAACAGAGGGCATTTTGTTAATAGAGCAGTTTAGGACAAATCCCTTTCTAAATGCTAGAAAAACCTGAACTTTTGCTTGCAGGTTATAGTTCTCTCATCCTTCCAAGGCCAATGTTTGAAAACAGCTCTGAAAGCAGTCTCAATAAATATATGAGTTTGTTAGGAATATCTAGCCACTTAGTCATGTGACTATGGCAAGTCATCCACTTGAGCAGAACCCAAAGACTTTTATTTATGGGAAATGCAATCTGGGTGAGGAGAATGCTCTTTAAAGGGTGATGTTTGTGGGTCACTTCAAAGTTAGACATGCTTACCCGGTGCTCTGTCCTTTAGAAAACTTTTTAGTATCAGCATCTGCATTTCCGCTGATAGTTGAGAGGCATCTTTCTCCTTCCCAATCGCCTTCCCCTTTCTGTTTTTCTGGTAGCTTTACAGACACAAAATGCCTCTCCCAGGACCCTGTGTAGAAAACCGGCACCTGATGCCAAGAAACCAGCTGTGATTTAGAAGAATCGAAGCCCCTAGAATATATTTTTCTACTTCGCCAGCAGCTTGATAACTAAGCACTATAAACTTTGAATGCTGAGTCCAAATCCCTGTAGACTGTCCCGTTCACCATTCAACTCCTACATGATTTTATAGAGAATACCGCTGGCTTTTGCTTTTTAAATAAAGTAATTTCTGTTTCTTTAGAGATATTAAAACATGATCTTTACCAAATGTTGAGAAACCGATGGAGTAGGAGACAGCGGAGAATGCTTTCTTAGGTATACATTCCTTTTTAGGATTGCCTGGTCCTTTTTATCTCTTATTGCAACAAGTGCAGTAATCAATCAAAATAAGTTATTTGCAGGTCCGTATCGATCTCATAAAAATCCATTTAAGGGCTGATTCTTTGCGCCCTTCTGATGTGGGGTTCCATTTAATTTTTTTCAGTGTTGGTCTGCTTTATATTGTCCTCTTTTGCAGGTAATTCTAAACCATGAAAAATGGGTTCTAGCTTGATTTGTTTAAATATCAAATATATACTGAGTCTTCTAAGCGCCGTGCACTATGCTAAAGTGCTGAGGACTAAAAATCCCAGTTCCAGTACTCGAGAAACTCCTGTGCTAGCACAGTGCATTTCTCTAAACAGCATGGGGCTTAGTGTGCTCTGGCTGTCCTAACCAAGCACCACAAACTGGCTGCACTAAAACAGCAGAAATTGATCTTCTCGCAGGCCTGGAGGTCAGAAGTGTGGCGTGAAGGTGCCGGCAGGGCCGCACTCCCTCCCAGGTGTGTAGGGACGAATCTGTTTCATGCCTGTCTCCTGGCTTCTGGAAGTGGCTGGAAATCCCGGACGTTTTTTTGGCTTGTGGCAGCACAATTCTAATCTCTGCCTCTGTCTTCACATGGCCTTCTCCCTGCATGTCTGTCTGTGTCTCTTCTTGTCTTCTAAGGACACCAGTCATCTTGGATTAAGGGCGCATCCAATTCCACTATGACCTCATTTTCACGTAACTAATTCCATCTGTAAGACTATGTCTAAAGAGGCTATTTTCACAGGGACCTGGGGTTAAGACTTCAACATATCTTTTTGGGAGATAACATTTAACCACAGGAGCATGTTGTACAATGCTCTGCTGCCTTTATGGAAATTACATTAAATATTATAACTATAAAAATGACTGATTTTCAAAGATGTTCTTAGCGGAATTGCTGTTCAAACTACAGTGTATTAATAAACAATACTGAAAAAAGAAAAGTTCTGTCATCAACTACGTTTGGAAAATGCTTGGTTAGGAGAAGTTGTCCAGGATTTCTCTTCTTTTCTCTCAGGAGAGGGCTAGTTGTGCAGCTTTTCCCAAACTTACCGGACCTCAAAACTCCTTTTCTCAGACATCTCAAGGGGCAGGGTCCTGTGAAACACAACTAGTGCAACAACGATATATTATCTTTTAACCGCTTGGATACTTTGTTTGAGGGGGACTGGCTGGGCTAGAAAGTTCCTAGGCGCCCGTTCTCAGGGGCTGCACGAGCGGCTGTAGGCAGCCTGCCCTGTCGCTGGAGAGCACCCAGCGCCTGTCCGCTGACCTGACAAGCCAAGCCTGGGGCCACTGCAGATCCCACTTGCCCCCTTCAGCATCCCGGGTCCTCTGCTGATGAGCTGCAGGGAGAGGGCGGACGGAGGAGCAGGCAGTCACCGAGGGGGGCAGCGCGCTCCCACGGCCGCGGGTCAGGCATCACCCCAAACCCAGCTCCCCGACCCTTCTATGAACCAGAGCCTTGTCTCACCAAGTGCGACGTTGCGCTGACGCTTGGTCGGGACACAAGGGCGGCGGAGGCAGCTACGAGGCAGGCCACCCGCACGGCCCTCGGGTTCCCCTGGACCCAGACGCTCATTTTTGGGGAGCCTTCCATAAATGCCCTTTGCAGCTTTCTGAGAGTCCAGTTGATCCGATCCTCTTGCACACCCGGAACCAGCACGGCAGGGATTATGCCACTTTCAGAGGAGTGGTTACAGGTTCAGAGCGTAAAGGATTTTTGCCTGAGGTTACAAATCCTAAAAACACAGACGTACGCTCATCTTTAACGTCACAAAAATGACCCGGGGGTCTTGAGATCAAGTCTATTGAGACTTGCAGGTTCCCATTTAAGAGTCTTGGTGTGGCTTGAGATTTTGCATTTCTAACAAGATAATGCTGGGACATTGGTGGTTCCTCTAGACCCTAATTTGAGTAGGAAGGTTCTAGACCACATTCATCTGACAAAAATAAAAATTAATTGAAAATGTATGGGCAAGAGTCATCCTACAAAGGCATCACTGGAGTAAATTCTGTAAGATGCAGGAAGCCATGGCGTGTTTATCTCTGGCACATGCTGTGCTGATTCCCAAGTCTATCACTGCTTTGGCCAGGGAAATCCAGCCCCATGCTTTGCATTGAGTCCTCCCTCTTCAAATTCAGATTCTTTATTCGCACCTAACCATCTGCCTTTTCCCACGTTTAAATAGCTCATCTTTTCCCTTCTAATTTGGATCCACTTAATTCTTCAAAATTCCAAAACGTATTTTTACTAAGAATTCTCCCCCCCCCCCCCCACTAATTTATGCCCAATCCATATCCTAGGGCCTCCATATGTGGAAATATTACATCTATTAACTTATTTGTAGTCTATTATTGTAGCTAATGATAGTTTCATTGTGGATAAATTCTAACGAGATCGAGATGTCAGTTATATCTTAATTTGGTAGAATGAGCAAGGAGTATAAGGTTGTAGAAAACAATGGGAGATAAGGGTTCATAGCAATGCTTCTGTAAACACATAAAAAGGTTGAATTTGAATCCCGGTTCTGGAACTTATTCTGTGACCTGGGCAATTTCTCTAATCTTTTCCATAAAATGGGAATAAATGATATTACTTATCTCTGAGGATTAAATGTCAAAAATGTTAGAGCAACATTTTCTGTCTAAGAGAATAATTGATATATGTTTGTTACTGTAAAAATGTAACAGGTCAAATTTCCCATTAACATCAATTTTGTAAAAATGTACACAAGGATAAGGTGTTGAACAAATGGCTAGTGATTAATTGACAAACAATTCTCCTTGAAAGATAAAGAACATGATCCTGCAATCTTTGCTATCTTAGTATTTTTTTCTTTATTAGTGAAGTTGTAGGTTAACAAAACAATCATGCATAAAATACAGGATTCCCATAAACCACCCCAGCAAAAACAACTTGCATTGGTGTGGAATATTTGTTACAATTGCTGATAGCATATTTTTATAATTGTACTATTAATTAAAATCCATGCTTCCTATTCCCTATCCCCACCCTGTCCCCTGGTAACATATATTCTAGATTCTCACTCTATGACTTTTCTTATTCTTATTGTTTCAAATCAGTGAGATCATACATTATTTGTCCTTTTGTGTCTAGCTTACTTCACTCAACATGATGTCTTCAAGATTCATCTTTATTGTTGCATATATCAAGACTTTGTTCCTTTTCTCAGCAGAATAATATTCCACTATATGTATATACCACATTTTATTTATCCATTCTTTGGTTGATAGAGACGGGATATTTCCATCTTTGGGAAATTGTAAATAATGCCACTATGAACATTGGTGTGCAAATATCTGTTTGAGTCCCTGTTTCAATTCTTTTGGGTATATACTTAGTAGTGAGATTGCTGGGTCATACGGCAATTTTATACTTAGCTTTCTGAGAAACCACTAAACTGTATTCTGCAATGGCTGCATCATTTTACGTAGTCACCAGCAATGAATGAATGTTCCTATTTCTCTGTATTATCTCCAACACTTGATATTTTACATTTTATTTAACAGCAGCCATTTTAATGAGTGTGAAATGGTATTTTCATCGTGGTTTTGATTTGCATTTCCCTGATGGCTAATGATGTTGAGGATCTTATCATGCGCTTTCTGGCCATTTGTATATCTTCTTTGGAGAGATTTTTATTCAAGTCTTTTGCCCATTTTTTGATTGGGTTGTCTTTTTGTTGTTAAATTGAAGGGTTTCTTTATATATTCTGGATATTAATCCTTTATCAGATGTTGTTTCCAAATATTTTCTCCCATTGCATAGATTGTTGTTTTACTTTCATGATAAAGTCCTTTGAGGGAAAAAAGCTTTTAAGTTTGATGAGGTCCCTTTTATCTGTTTTTTTCTCTTCCTGCTTGTGCTTTGAGTGTAGAGTCTAAGAAACCATTTCCTAACATATGAAGTTTCACTCTGCTATACAGTCCCATGTTACAATTTTTAAACTTTCCATCTACTAATATAAATGACCTTAGATTTTCTCTTTCAACCACTGATGTGCCCATATAATAGCACTGCTAGTTACAAACACTTTGATGTGCTTTCACCTTTTCTATTCATTTTCAAAGACTAATGAATGATTCTTTAATCAATTCTGCACAGATTAACCCTTAGCTTTCCATTCTCTAACTTCATTCTATTTTTTGGTGACCTGTAATCTAATAATTAATGCCATGATTTACACAATATATTTAGTTCATAACAATGCAATCAAACAGCATTTGTCTTTTTGCGTCTGACTTGCTTCACTCAACATAATGTCCTCCAGGTTCATCCATGTTGTCATATGCTTCACAACTTCATTTCTTCTTACAGCTGCATAATATTCCATCATGTATATACACCACAATTTGTTCATTCCTCAGTTGATGGACAGCTGGGTTGTTTCTATCTTTTGGCAATTGTGAATAATGCCACTATGAACCTTGGTGTGCAGATATCTGTTCTTGACACTGCTCTCAGTTCTTCTGGGTATATACCAAGTAGTGGTATTGCCAAATCATGTGACAAGTCTATATTCAACTTCCATAGAAACTGCCAAATAATCTTCCACAGTGGCTGTGCCAGTCTACATTCCCACCAACAGTGCATAAATGTTCCTATTTCTCCACAGTCTCTCCAACACTTGTAGTTTTCTGACTTTTAATAGTAGTTTATAATAGGTGTGAAACAATATCTTTGATTTGCATTTCCCTAATCACTAGTGAAGTTAAACATTTTTTCATGTGTTTTTTTCTTCATTTGCATTCCTTTTTTTGGATAAATGTCTATTCAATTCTTTTGCCCATATTTTAATTAGGTCATTTGTTTTTTAATTGTTGAGCTGTAGCATCTCTTTATATATTATGGATATTAAACTCTTATCAGATATGTGATTTTGAAATATTTTCTCTCATTGAATCAGCTGCCTTTTCACCTTTTTGGCAAAGTCCTTCAAGGTGCAAAAGTGTTTGATTTTAAGAAGGTCCTATTTATCTAATTTTTCTTTTGTTGCTGATGCTTTGGGTTTAAGACCCAGGAAACCACCACCTACCATAAGTATTTGAGGTTTCTCTACATTTTTTTCTGGTAGTTTATCGTTCTGGCTTTTACATTTAAGTCATTTATCAATAGATAAACGTTGATTCTTGTATAGAGAGTGAGGTAGGGGTCTATTTTCATTCTTTTGGCTATGGATATCCATCCTCCCATCAACATTTGTTGAAGAGACTGCTTTGTCCTGATAATGTGAACTTGGTAGGTTTGTCAAAAACCAGTTTGCTGTAGACATGAAGGTTTATATCTGGACTTTCAATTCTCCTCCACTAATCAATGTATCTGTCTTTGTGCCAAAACCTTGCTGTTTTGGCTACTGTAGTTTGTTAATGTGTTTCAAGTTCAGGCAGTGAAAGTCTTCCCACATTGTTCTTTTTTTAGGATACTTTTGGCTGTTTGGGTTCACTTTCCCTTCCAAATAAATTTGGTAATTGTCTTTTCTATTTCTGTGAAGTAGATTGTTGGAATTTTGATCGGTATTGCATTTAATCTATAAATCGGTTTGGGCAGAACTGATGTCTTCACAATGTTTAGTCTTCCAGGCCATGAACACAGAATGTCTTTCCATTGTTTAGCCTTCTTGATTTCTTTTAGCATTGTTTTCTGAATATAGATCCTGTACATCTTTGATTCCTCAGTACTTGAGTCTTTTTGTTGCTATTGTAAATGGAATTTGTTTCCTGATTTCCTCCTCAGATAGTTGAATACTGGTTTACAGAAACATTCCTGATTTTTGCGTGTTGATCTGGTATTCTGCCACTTTGCTGAACTCATTTATTAGCTCAAGTAACTTTGTCATAGACATTTAAGAATATTCTAAATATTGGATCATGCCATCTGTGAATAGTAAGAATTTTATTTCCTCTTTTTCTATTTGGATGCCTCTTTTTCCTTGTCTTACTCCTCTAGTTAGAACTTCTAGCACAACATTGAATAACAGTGGTGACAGTGGGCATCCTTGTCTTGTTCCTGATCTTAGAAGGAAAGCTTTCAAACTTTCCCCATTGAGTACAGTGTTAGAAGTGGGTTTTCCTATGCTCTTTATTTTATTCAGAAACTTTCCTTCTATTTCTATATTTTGAAGTGTTTTTATTAAGAAAAGATGCTAGATTTTGCCAAATGCCTTTTCAGCATTGATTGATATGATCATGTGGTTTTTTTTCCTTCAGTTTGTTAACTTGGTATATTACATTAATTGATTTTCTAAGGTTGACCCATCCTTGCATACCACGAATAGATCTAACTTGGTCATTGTATTAGTCAGGGTTCTCTAGGGAAACAAAATCAACAGAAGATATCTATAAAGAGTGTGAGATTTTATGAGTCTCTCATGTGACTGTGGGGATGCACAAGTCCAGGTTCCAAAGGCAGGCTGCAAACCAGGGGCTCTGATAAAAGCCCAGTGAATGTCCTTGATAAGTTTCTAGGAAACCTTGGCTGTCCAAAGACAAGCTAGCAAATTCTCTCTGAATGTTGAAATCACTTCCCCTTTTAAGACATTCAACTGGTTGGATAAAATGTCACTCATTGTTGATGGCAGTCTACCTGGTTGATCATAGATGTAATCAGCCATCTATGTAGTAAACTTACTGATGAATAAAGCCCATAAAAGGCCTTGTATTACAATTAGCGCAGTGCTTCCTTGACCAAACAACTGGGCACAACTACTTGACCAAGTTGACACATTAGTCTAACTGTCACTGTCAGATGTATGATTCCTATATGGTATTGGATTCTATTTGAGAGTATTTGGTTGAGAATTTTTGTGTCTATGTTCAATAGAGAGATTGGTCTATGATTTTCTTTTCTTGTAGAATCTTCATCTGGCTTTGGTAGTAAGGTGATGTTGGCTTCATAGAAAGTGTTTGGTAATTTTCCCTACTCTTCAATGTTTTGAAAGAGTTTAAACAGTATTGGTAGTAATTCTTCTCAATGTGCTTGGTAAAACTCACCTGTGAAGCCATCTGGTCCTGGACTTTTCTTTGTTGGGAGATTTTTGATGATAGTTCCAATCTCTTTAAAAGTGATTGGTTTGTTGAGGCTTGTATTTCTTATACCATCAGTGTAGGTTGTTTTTGTGTTTGTCCATTTCATCTAGGTTGTCTAGTTTGTAATCATACAGTTTCTCGTAAGATCCTTTTTTTTTTTTTTTTTTTGGTGTTGAAGCTATTTTATTTATTTATTTATTTATTTGTCTTTATTTATTTTTAATGTTACATTAAAAAAATATGAGGTCCCCATATACTTCCCCACCCCCCTCACTCCACTCCTCCCATAACAATAACCTCCTCCATCATCATGGGACATTCATTGCACTTGGTGAATACATCTCTGAGCACCACATGGCCAATGGTCCACATTATAGTTTACACTCTCCCCCAGCCCACCCAGTGGGCCATGGGAGGACATACAATGTCCAGTAACTGACCCTGCAGTACCACCCAGGACAACTCCAAGTCCTGAAAATGTCCCCACATCACATCTCTTCTTCCCACTCCCCACCCTCAGCAGCTACCATGGCCACTTTCTCCATCTCAATGCTACATTTACTTCCATTACTAATCAAATAGTTCCATAGTAGAATACCAGAAAGTCCACTCTAATCCATCCTCTATTCCTCCGTTCAGTGGACCCTGGGATGGTTACGTCGGCTCTACCTCTGTATCGAGAGGGTGCTTAGATTCTACTTGGATGATGGATGCAATTCTCCTCTTTGTATTTGTAGGCACTCTTGGCTCCCTGGTGTGGTGGTTGACCTTCTTCGCCTCCCTGTTAGCTGGCTGGGGTTAAGTCCAATAACCCAGAGGGTAGAAGTTGAAAGTCTGTTGAGGCTCAGGGCCTGGCTATCACATGGACAGTCCAGAGATTCAGGTCCCCTGAGTATACAATAAACCCCAGTGCCAACCACAGGTCCAGTAAAAATGACAGGAGAGGTTTGTGAACAAAGATCACATCTGAGTCCAACTCTATCACACTCAGGAACACAAACTCCAAAGTAGGGCCAACTGACTTGGCACACTGAAGTCCATCTGCCATGACCATAGAACCTGTGGTTCTCTGTAGCCCTCAGAAAAACCAATACCTGGGGTTGTATCTACTTTAGCTGTCTCTGGAACTCTGCTGAGGTGTGTATAAGGGCAACCCCTCTGATGACCTCCTGGCTCTTTTTTGGACACTCATAACCATATAAACTCATTTGTCCTTTCCATTTCCCCCTTTCATTCCAGGTCAAAAAGCATTTTTAACTCCTGATATTACATGTATTGAGATATTCTGCTGGTCTGAGTTGACCCTTTTATTCAAGGTCATTCTCCAGCCACATTTTCAGCTGGTACTGGGTAGTAATCCCTTGGTGACAGGGAGGCTCCTCCCGAAGTCATGTCCCACACTGGGGGGAAGGCAATGCATTTACATGCTGAGTTTGAATTTGAGACTGGCCACATTTGAGCAACATGGAGGTAACTCTTAGGCACCCTGCAGCTCTAGGCCTAGTTCTTATTTCAGGCCCACAGGCCCACAAGCATAGTCATTAGCATCAAGGGCTCATTGTTGGACCATCCTTCCTTATTGGTCTTAGCCATTGCACTCAGGGGATTGTTGCTGTTCCATTAGGGAATGCGACAGAGCTCCCCTGGCCAGGAACTCAGCACTCCCCCAGCCGTCGTTCCCAACTGTAACCACTATGAAAATATCCAAACATTTTATGCACCTGCACATATGCCCTGGAGAACTCCCTCCCTACCATGTGCCCTCCCCACCAATAACACCCCACACCAGTATTTCTCCCCTGCCACCGTCAAACCCCTCTGTAGTCCTAAACTTCCCCCAAAATGAAGCCCAATATATTGCAGGTTCCATTAATAGTAAAATGGAATATAGTGATGGGTTTAGAGGTTAGATATAGAATACATACTAATTTAGAATAATTAAAGTAAAAATAAATTGGGGTATCAAAAATTTAAAAATGAAAAAGCTTTGTTTTTGCTATTTTGCCTTCCATCACTGCAATAAGTGTTGCCCTGTATGCACATTGGCAAGGCAGCTTCTTCCATCTCTTCCTCAGTGTCTACATCCTTTTTTTCCCCTAATTATTAAGCTTATCTTCACAAAAGTTTTAGACCACAGTAATACATATATACAATATACAGTACTCCCACATATTCAACATCAGGCTCTTTGTCCCTTCCCCAGCAATAATCTTTTTACATGTTCATACTATATTTACTGCAACTGATGATCCTTCTTATTTCTGTGTGGTCAGTCATAACTTCCCCTCTTCCATTTCTGATTTTATTTATTTGTATCTTCTTTTCTTCCCTTTTGTTAGTCTAGCTAAGGATTGTCAATTTTATTCATCTTTTCAAATAATCAGCTTTTGGTTTTATTGATTTTCTCTTTATTCTCAATTTCATTTATTTCTGCTTTAATCCTTATTCTTTCTTACCTTCTGCTTGTTTTTGAGTTGTTTTGCTGTTCTTTTTATAGTTCTTCCAGGTGTTCAGTTAGGTCTTTGGTTTTATCTCTTTCTTTTTTTTAATTTAAGCATTTATTGCTATAAATTTCCCTCTCAGCACTGCCTTCTTAGTATCCCATAAGTGTTGATATTAATAGCTTATATTCTTCTTTTCCTTTGTCTCAGTATATTTACTGATTTCTCTTACAATTTCTTCTATGACCTACTGATTGTTTAGGAGTGTCTTGTTTAGTCTCCACACATTTGCAAAATTTTCCCTTTCCCATCCTTGATGTCCAGTTTCATTCCATTATAAGCCAGGAAGGTGGTGTTTTGTATAATTTCAATCTTTTTATATTTATGGAGACCTGCCTTGTGACCCAACATGTGAAAGATCCATGAACACTTGAGAAGAATGTATAACTCACTGATTTGGGATGCAATGCTCTGTGTATGTCTGTTAGATCTAGCTCATTCATCATATTGTTCAAGTTGTCTGTTTCCTTGTTGTTTTTCCGTCTAGTTCTTTTATCTAATGAAATGAATGGTGTGTTGAAGTCTCAAACTATTTGTTTATTTCTCCCTTCATTTTGCCAAAGTTTGCCTCATGTAAATTGGGGCACCCTGGTTAGGTGCTGTACTAGTCAGCCAAAGTGGGTGCTGATGCAAAGTATCAGAAATCTATTGATTTTTATAAAGGGTATTTATTTGGGGTACATGCTTTTAGTTACAAGGCCCTAAAGAGTTCAACTCAAGGTACCATAGGAGGCACTTTTGCACCCAAGTCAGTTGCCACATGTTGAAGTAAGATAGCAGGCCTGGTCTGTCCTTTCTTCTTCCTCTTAAGGTTCCGTAGGCCCAGCTTCTTCTGATCTCAGTTGTAGGTTGACATAGTGTTTGTTTCTTTCCAGGCTTATGCAACTCAGCTACTCTGTTCTCTTTAGCTGCAAACTATCAGGCAAATGGCATATCTCTCTTCCTGGGGCCATAGGATCATATTTCTCTCCCCTGCCCTGTCTATGGAGCTCTCTTTCTTCCTGTGCCTTCTATCATGTGTCTTCTTGACTGAATGTCCATAAATACAGCCCACCAAGGGAACAGGGGTTTAAACTGAGTTACACCCTACTGATGTGGTTGAATCAGAGCCTTAATTTTAACATAATTTAATCAAAGACATCTCAGCTGAATCTAATACAATCAAAGGGGATTACACCTAGAGGAACATACCAGTTTACAAACATAATCTTTCTTTTTGGAATTCATAAATAATCTCAAACTGCCACAGGTACATAGATACAACTATTATTTCTTCCTGGTAGAGTGTCCCTTTTATTAATATATTGGCCTTCTATATCTCTTACAGCTTTTTTGCATTTGAAGTATATTTTGCCTGATATAAATATAGTTATTCGTGCTCTTTTTTTGGTTACTGTTCGTGTGGAATATCTTTTTTCAACCTTTTACTTTCAGTTGGTTTGTATCCCTGAGTCTAATGTGGATCTCCTGTAGGCAGTATATGAATGGCTTATATTTTTGTATCTATTCTGTCAGCCTAAATCTTTTGATTGGGGAGTTTAATTAATTAACATTCAATGATATGACTGTAAATGCATTATTTACTTCCACCATTTTATTCTTTGGATTTCATATGTCATATTTTATTTTTGTCTGTCTTTTTCCTCTTTTGGTTATCCTTTCTGGTAGTCTTGCCTTCTACTCTCTTTTCCAAAGCCTCTCTCTCTAGTATTTCTCTTTCAGGTTGTAAGACTCCCTTTAATACTTCCTGCAAAAGCAGATACTTTTTTATGAACTCTTTTAGTTTCTGTTTATTTGTGAATAATTTAAACTCACCTTCATTTATGAAGGTCAGTTTTTCTGGATAAAGAATTCTTGCTAGCAATTTTTCTCTTTCAATATGCTAATTATATCATACCATTCTCTTCTTGCTTCCATGGTTTCTGATGAGAAATCTGCACTAAGTCTTATTGGGTGTCCCTTGTATGTGATGGCTTTTTTCTCCCTTGCTGCTTTCAGAATTTTCTCTTTATCTTTGATGTATGACATATAAGTACTATATGTCTTGGAGTAGGTCTATTTGGATTTACTCATTGGGGTATGTTGTGCTTCTTGAACATGTAAATTCATTTATTTCATGAGAGTTGGAAAATTTTCAGCCTTTATTTCATCAAATACTCCTTCTGTCCCCTTTCCCTTCTTCTCTCCTTCTGGAACTCCCATGATATATACATTGTTGCTCTTAGTGTTATCATTCTACTCCCTGAGCCCCTGCTCAATTTTTTCCATTCTTTTTTTGTCTGTTCTCTCTCTTTAATTTCAGCTGTTCTGTGTTCTGCATCACTTATTCCTTCTTCTACCACTTTCAGTCTGCTTTTGTATGCCTCTAATGTTTTTTTTTTTTAATCTCGCCTATTTTGTCTTTCATTCTCATAAATCTCTGTTATTTTTCTATTTAGGTTTTCAAATTCTTTGTGCTTGCCCAGTGTCTTCTTGATGGCCTTAATCTCTTTAGCTGTATTGCTTTTCAATTCATTGATTTGAGTTACAAGATTTGTATAAACCTCATTGATTAGTTGTGTCATATCCTATGTCTCAACTGGGGCTTTGCTATATTGCTTTGCTTGGGCCATTTCTTCCATTTTCTTAGTATGACTTGTAATTTTTTGCTGATATCTAGGCATCTGATTATGTGGTGATTTTATTCTGATGCTCAATTTATCTTTCTTGCATAGAGATTTAGTGGCAGGAGGCTATGGGTTACTGCCATTCTTTGATTATTGGTTCCCTGTTCTAGGTCTCTAGGGTTGTTCCAGTTAGTTGCTCAAATCTGGGCCATGGACTCAGTAATTGGGGCAGACCTGCTTCCAACAGCCTTGGTGGAAAAAGCCTCTCTTTCTTACTATTAATTTCCTTATATGTACTTCCTTGATCCACCAGCAAATGCACTATTCCACAGCTCTCTCAGTTTAATCTCTGATCAGAGTGTGTTTGTGTCTTTGTGTCAACATTCTTTTCCTGTGTCCCTCCCTCTTCTGAGTGGTGTCCAACCTTCTCCTGGGGTCCTAAACCCTAGAACATTTTTTACAGGTCATTTCTGTCTGTCATCTAGCTCTTTTTCTGGGAGTGAAGTGAGCCCTGTGTTTCTCTAATCCACCATTTTCCCAGAAGTCTGGCTTTTCCATTGCTGTGAAGAAGGTTGTTGAAATTTTGATTCAGATTGCATTGAGCCTATAACTTGCTTTGGGTAGTATTAGCATTTTAACAATATTTAATCTTCCAATCTATGAACACAGAATGCCCTTCCATTTATTTAGATCTTCTGTAATTTATTTTAGCAAAGTTTTGCAGTTTTTTTTGTATACAAGTCTTGTACACCCTTGGTTAGATTTAGTCCTAGATATTTAATTCTTTCAGTTGCTATTGTGAATGGATTTTTTTTTTTTTAATTTCTTCTTCCAGTTTTTATTGCTTGTATAGAAACACTACTGATGTTTGGGTGTTGCTCTTATACTGTGCTACTTTGCTGACTTCTTTTATTAGCTCTAGGAGCTTTGTTTTGGATTTTTCAGGATTATCTGTATATAGGTTCATATCATCTGCAAATAGGGAAAGTTTTATTTTCCAATTTTGGGTGCCTGTTATTTCTTTTTCTTGGTTAATTGCTCTGGCAAGAATTTCCAGTACAATGTTTAGTAACAGCGGTGGCAGTGGGCATCCTTGTCTTGTTCCTGCTCTTAGAGGGAAAGCTTTCAGTCTTTTTCCAATAACTAGGATGTTAGCTGTGGGCTTTTCATTTATGCCCTTTATCATGTTGAAGAAGTTTCCTTTTTTTCCTAGTGTTCTAAGTGTTTTTAATAAGGAAGGGTGCTATATTTTGTCAGACGCCTTTTCTGCATAATTGAGATGATCATGTGGTTTTTTTAATTCATTCTGTTAATGAAGTGTAATACATTAATTTATTTTCATTTGTTGAACCAAACTTGCATACCAGGGATAAATCCCACTTGCTATTAAAGAATATGCTGTTGGATTCACTTTGCTCATATTTTGTTGAGGATTTTTGCATCTATATTCATAAGAGATATTGATCTATAATTTTCTTTTCTTGTATTTTTATCTGGCAATGATATGAGGGTGATGTTGACCTCTGTTTAATTTGCTTAGCCACTGAAAACATGTACCATAAAATGGGTTGACTTTCAACAGTGGGAATTTATTGGCTTACAAGCTTACAGTTTCGAGGTCATGAAAATGTCCAAATCAAGGCATTGTCAGGTGATGCTTTCTTTCTCAAGACCTGCTGCTGGCAATCATTGGTTCCTCTGCCGGACAGCATGGTACATGGTGGTGTCTACTGGTTCCCTCTTCTCTTCTGGGTTTCATTGCTTTCACCTTCTTACTTCTGTGACTTTCTCTCTATCTTTTTCTATATTCATCCCATTTAGAAAGGACCATACTTATAATAGGTTTACACCAACAGGAATTCCCATTTATAAAAGACCATACTTATAATAAGTTTACACTAACAGAAATGGATTAGCTTTAAGGACAGGATTTCCTGGGGTACATACAGTTTCAAATCACCACTGTCCACCTTCTGGATCACAAAAAGACCTGCTTTTTCCATATTCAAATGTATTCATTTCATTGTAATATCCCAAAAACTTTAAATAATTTCAATAACAATGCTAAGTACAAAGGTTCATCAGAATCAGTTATAGGTTGGTCTGTCCTGGGGGAAAATTCCCTTCCAGCTTTAGATCTGTGAAACCTAGAGAACAATTTATCTGCTTCCAGTACACAAAGGAGGGACAATCATAGGATAAACATTCCCATTTCCAAAGGGAGAAATTGGAAGGAAAAAGGGGGCCATGGGTCCCAAACAATTCTGAAAATTTGCAGGGCATATTCCATTATATTTCAAGGGCTGAGAGTCCAACTGTCATTGAATGATAGTTGTCCTTTGGGCCTGGATGGACCTTCAATTGAAGGCTTCAATATCTTAAAGCATTGGGGTGATGACCAGGCTCTAAGCTCCACCCCCACCACCCCTTAAGGCATTGGGTGGAAGCCAGGCTCTAGGCTTTACTCTCATCAAACATTGGGGTGGCATCTAAACTCTCCACGATCCTCCACACATCTGAGAAACCTGAGATGGTAACACTTTTCCTGAGTGATGAGGTGGAAGGCCCACTTTCTTCAATTGTTGGGACATACTCACTCTTTCTACACACATTGGTGGGCTGGCTTTCTGAGCCCAAAAATATGTCTTTGGACCAGACTTGACTTTCATGGTTTTGCATTTGAAATCATTTTTTTTTTCCTTCAGTTTGTCCCTTTTCTGTTCCTTTTAGTCCAGGCTGGCAATGGTTCCATTCATACAGATCTCATACAAAAGCTCGTCAGTTTTGCACGTAGTATATAGACGTCTAAACCATCAGACAACAGAACTTTCCACAGATTCTTTCTGGATATCTACATTTCTAGGCTTGACTTGCACTGAAATGGCTGGCTGGTTCCATGTTCATTAAACCATTACATGGAGAACTATTCTCTCGGGACTCACTTTGCAGAAGTTCAGAATTTTCCAAACCATCAAATTCTGGTTTCTTTGTGTCCAGGAGTTTGGTTGCAGCTTATCCCTTTCCTCTTGCATTTTACTATAAGCTGCAAGGAGAAACTAGGCAGCACTTTCAACATTTACCCTGGAAATCTCTTCAGTTAAATATCCAAGTTCATTGTTTTCAAATTCTGCCTTCCATGTAAAGTCAGAACTCAATTTTCCCCTATATTTTTATGTAACATTTATGTAATCTAAGTATCTTTTAAAAAATAAAAATTAACCTTAAAAAAGAACTAAATTTTGCCAATTTTTCTCCCACTTTTAAATAAGGATTGCCTTTCTTTTAGTTTGCAATGACACATTCATAATTTCTGCCTAAGTCCTCATCAGAAGTACCCTTAGCATCCATGTTTCTATCAATAATCTCTTTAAAGCCATCTAGGTCTTTTCTATCAAGCACCTCACAATTCTTAGTGCCTCTACTCATTACCCAATTACACAGCCTTTTTTTTTCCCAAATATTTTTGGTATTTGCAATAGCAGCACTTCAAAATATGTTTTAGTTTGCTAAACTTCTGGAAGCATAGACCTAAAATAGGTTGGCTTTTAACAGTGGGAATTCATTAGCTTATAAACATACAGTTTCAAGACGAGAAAAATACCCAAATCAAGGATTCATTGCTTGATGCTTTCTCCCCCCAAAGACCAGCTGCTGGTAATTCTGGACTCCTGTGTCACATGACAAAGCACATGATGATGTCTGCTCATCTCTCCCTTCTCTTCCAGGTTTCATTGTTTTCAGCTTTTGGCTTGCCTGGCTTTCTCTCTCTCCCAGTATTAATTTTGTTTATAATGGACTCCAGTAAGAAGATTAAGACCCACTCTGGGCCATGCCTTAACTGAAGTGCCCTATTCAAAAGGTCCTATTTACAATAGGTTTACAACCACAGAATGGATTAGCTTTAAGAACATAATTTTGGGAGCCAAGAGTGCCTACAACTGAAAGCAGGAGAATTGCATCCAGCCTCCATGTGGAATCTAAGCGCCCTCATGATATAGATGTGGAGTGGACACGGCCATTCTAGGGGCCACAGGGTGGAGGAATAGAGAATGGATTAGAGTGGACTTACTGATATTCTATTCATGAACTATTGTGATTGTAATAGAAGAAAATGTGGCATTGGTGTGGAGAAAGTGGCCATGGTAGCTGCTGGGGTAGGGAGTAGGAGGAAGAGATGTGATGTGGGGGTGTTTTTGGGACTTGGAGTTGTCCTGAATGGTGCTGTAGGGACAGTTACCGGACATTATATGTCCTCCTATGGCCCACTGGGTGGACTGCGGGAGAGTGTGGGCTATGGTGTGGACCATTGACCATGAAGTGCATTGGTGCTCAGAGATGTATTCACCAAATGCAATGAATGTCTCATGATGATGGAGGAGGTTGTTGTTATGGGGGGAGGAGTGGGGTGAGGGGGGTGGGGGGTATATGGGGACCTCATATTTTTTGAATGTAACATTAAAAAAATAAATAGAAGGAAAAAAAAGAATATGATTTCCTGAAATATCCAGTTTCAAACCACCACAGCCTCATAGAATGAGTTAGTGAGTGTTTCTTCCCCTTCACTTTTTTGGAAGTGTTTGAGCAGAATTAGAGTTAAGCCTTCTTGGAATATTCGGTAGTATTTCCTGGTAAAGACATCTGGTTCTGGACTTTTCCTTGCTGAGAGGTTTTTAATTACTGAGTAAGTTACTTTACTAGCAATTGGTTTCTTGAGACCTTTTATTTCTTTGTAAATCAATGTAGATAATTGGTGCATTTCTAGGGATTTGTCCATTTCATCTAAGTTATCTAATTTATTGGCATACATTTGTTGATAGTATCCTCTTATAGCCCCTTTTATCTCAGCAGGGTCAGTAGCACTCTCCCTTTTCTTTTCTGATTTTTGTTATTTGTATACTCTCTTTTTTTCCCTTGTCAGTTTACATAAAAGTTTGTCAATTCTATTGATCTTTTCAAAGAACCAAGTTTTGGTTTTCTTGATTTTTAATGTATTTTTTCTATTTCATTTGTCTCTGCTCTAGTCTTTCTTATTTCCTTCCTTCTGCTCACTTTGGGTATAGTTGCTCTTCTTTTGCTTGTTCTACCACCTTTGAGGTTAAGTCTTTGAATTAAAGTCTTTTTTTTTTTTAGATGGTACTGGAGATTTACCCCAAGACCTTGTACACAGGAAGCAAGTTCTCAAACAGTTGAGCTACATCCACTCCCCTTTTGTCTTGCTAATGTAAGCATTTAGAGGTATAAATTTCCCTCGCAGCACTGCCTTTGCTCTATTCCATAAGTTTTTCATTTTTTATTCACATCAACATATTTCCTAATTTCACTTCTGATTTCCTCTTTAAATCATTGGTTATTTAAGAGTATGCTATTTAATTTCCACATAATTGTGAATTTTCTCATTATCCTTTTTATTGCTCTCTAGCTTCATTATGTTGTAATCAGAGAATGTACATTGTATGATTTCAATATTTTTTAAATTTTTGAGACTTGTTTTTTGGCCCAACATATGGTCTATACTGGAGAATGATCCATGTGTGTCAAGAAAAATGTTTATTCTGCTTTTGTTGGGTACAGGGTTCTATATAAGTCTGTTAGGTTTAATTGATTTAGTGTATCATTCTTCTTATTAATCTTCTGACTAAATGTTCTATCCATTATTAAGAGTGTTATGTTAAAGTCTTCTATTATTAACATAGAACTATCAATTTCTCTCTTAAAATCTGTCAGCATTTGCTTCAAATATTTTGTGGCTCTGCCGTTAGGTGCATATATATTTATAATTGTTTTAGCTTCCCGTTGAATTGTACCCTTTATCAGTACATAATGACCAAATTTGTCCCTCATAACTGTTTTGGACTTAAAGTATATTTTGTCTGATGTCAGTATAGCCACCCCAGCTCTTTTTTGGTTAATACTTGTATGGTGTATTAGGGTTCTTTAGGGAAACAGAATCAGCAAGAGATATCTGTCAATAGTATACAATTCTCTCATGCAGCCATGGGGATGCACAAGTTCAGGTTCCGCAGGCAGGCTGTGACCTGGGGCTGCAATGAAAGTCCAATGAAGGTTCTTGACGAGTTCTGAGAGATGTTGGCTGTCCAAAGATGGGCTAGGAAATTCTCTCCAAATGCTGGAACCACTTCCTCTTTTAAGGCATTCAACTGGTTGGATAAAGTGTCACTCATTGCTGATGGCAATCTCCCTGATTGATGTAATTATAACCAGCTATCTATGATTTACCACTGCAGCGAAGTCAATGGTGACTAAAGTCCATAAATGCCCTTGTGTTACAGTTAGCCCAGTGCTTTCTTGACTAAACAACTGGGCACAATTATCTGGCTGAGTTGACAAAATAGCCTAACCATCACACATGGTTTTTTCTATCCTTTTCACTCTCAATTTATTTTGTATCTATGAATGAAGGTGAGTCTCTTGAAGACAGCATATAGTTGGGTCACACTTCTTTTTTTTCCATTCTGCCAGTCTCTTCCTTTTGACTGGAGAGTCTGAATTGTATTTAAAGTCACTACTGATAATACAGGCCTTTCTTCTGCCATTTTGCTATTTCACCTTTTTATGTCTTTTACCTTTTTTGTCCCTCACTTCCATGAATGCCTTCTTTTATATATTTTTTCTTTTCTGTGTTGTCTATATTAAGTACCTTTTCATTTCTACCTGGATATATTTTTTTAATATATTTTCCTTGTGGTTACTATGGGGTTAAAATTTAACATCCAAATATATAATGATAATATTTGGCTTGATAACAAGTTAACTTTAATAGCATGTACATATACTTTTCCTATAACCTTCTGACTCTCCACCGTTATTTTGTACTTCTTACAATTTATATTTTATACATTGTATGTCCAAAACATAGATATATCATTACTTTTTTATTTATTTGCATTTTAGCACATGTAGGAAATAAGAAGTGGCGTTACATACCATACAATACAATAACATTGGCATTTATAACAACTCAAATGATTACCTTTACCTCTGGTTTTTATTACTTTATGCTGCTTTGAACAATTTTCTAGTGTCCTTTCCTTTCAGTCTGAAGAACTACTTTTAGCATTGCTTATAGGCCGTTTTTTTTTTTTTTGGCTGTATTCAATCCCTAGGACCTCATACATGGGAAGCAGGCACTCAACACTGAGCGACATCACTCCCCAATGAGAGTTGTTTTTTTTCATTTGTTTATTTGTTTTGTTTTTAGGAGGTACCAAGGATTGGATCCAGGACCTTATACATGGGAAGCTGGCACCCAATCACCGAGCTACATCTGTTCCCCAATGAGAATTGTTTTTTCCATTTGTTTAATTATTTTGTTTTTAGAAGGTACTGGGGATCGAACCTGGGACCTCATACATGGGAAGCAGGCGCTCAACCACTTGAGCTACATCCACTCCCCTCTCCCTCATTTTTGAAAGAGAAGCTAATGGATATGAAATTCTTGGTTGGCAGTTAAAATCACTGCCTTCAGGTCTGGGCTCCCAGCCATCTGAATTTGCTAATCAAAAGCCATGATAAGTGACCAGCTATGCCCACTCCTGTTTTAGGGGAAGAGGATTTTGATGTCCCTTTTTGTTTCCAGCAAGCTAGCCAGGGACTGGACCCCAACATGGCCTGCTGGGAGACAAGGGGATGGGCATCAGTAGCTGCCATGCAGAGGACGCCATCTACTGTTCTTTTTCAGGTATAAATTTCAGTACTGTTAATTGTGCTCACAGTGTTGTGCTACCATCACCATCATCCATCACCAAAAGATTACCAAACATCCAGTTCTTTACTGTAGTTTATCAGCTCTTCCCTGGGTGCTATATAGTGTTCTTCTGGCCTCTGAGGTTTCAAAATAGTTGTTTCAGACAGTTCCTGCCTATTTAATAGTGGTTTTGGTGGAAGGACTGAGTCCCGGAGCTTGCTACTCCACCATCTTCCCTGGAAGTCCAGTCTTGCTTATTGAAGCTGTGAGATTTGTTTGTCTAATTTAAAATAATGCAGGTTTTTTTCTCAATATAGAATGGAAATCTTGTGCTTTCAAAATAAATATTTATTACTATTTTTAATTTGGAAGGTTTTTGTTTAAAAAGTTTCAAAACAAAATAAAAAGAAAATGATCTGTGACCTTGGTAATTATCTAGTGTTTATTTTTAGGAGGCTGAGAAACATCAAAGTCAGTAACTCTTGTTGGCTGTAATTAGCATACCCATAGTTATAAAAGGTGATTCTGAAACTGTTTAAAAGTTTTGTCTGAAATCCAGAGAGATTTTGAATACAGAACTGAGCCCTTAGGCCTTTCTCCCGACTTTGCCTCTGTTGTGCTTCTGTCATTGACAACATCCTGATGCCTCAGACTTTTTTGGTCTTAAAATCTCATTCTCCAAGTTTGAGATGCTAATGTGATGAAAGGAGTAAGCATGTGAAAAAGACCATTAGAGTGCAAGTTCATAGAGTGCCCCTGTGAATCTGCTAGATTTGGATGGTTCCACAGGACGAAGATGCTGAAGGAAAACAAAAGCAGAAGGAAAGATGCCACGGTGAATATTAAGGAAAATAAACAGCCTGGCCCATTCGGAGTGTGCCATCTGTGGTATAGAAAGGAGAATGATAAATAGGATGAAACCAGTAAAAATCTGAATTTGTAAAATTCCACTTGCTGGAACAATTTGATATCTGCTTAAGGTTTGCACTTTAAGGCTTGTTAATGAGAGTAATCACATGATGAAATCCATGTTTTAGTGAGCCCATCTGGGCACTTGATATGCAGAATGGCCTAGAACCAGGAAGAACTGAAAAAACAGGAACCCAACTAGAAGTTATTGTGGCAATATAAGTGTGAGGTGAGAAATGGTGTCCCAGGAGAGTAGCCATGGGGAGGGTAGGAGAGGAGAGGAAAAGCTATTGCATTAAAAGAATCAGAGTGTTTTGTTTGTTTCCATTAGCGGAGGTAAAAGGGAGAAATCCAACCTAATGGATCGTTGGCGAGTCCGTGGAACTGACAGAATCGTGTCCCAGATGGCAAAGCTATGGTGAGAAACAAGTTTGGAGGAAGAGATAATTTGTTTGCTTTTAGATATGTTGGTTTGAGGTAATTATAGGATCTTTAAATGGAGATTTTTTGTTGGTTGCTAATTATCTGTTGCTTCAAGAAGTAAATTTGAAAGCAAGTATCACAGAAGTGGTAGTTGAAGTGTACAACTGCACAAATTCTCTAGACTTGACAGTCCCACCTCAGCTTGTATTAGTCAGTGTTCTCCAGAGACACATATTGGACAGAATATATGCATGTGTGTGTGTGTGTGTGTTTAAATATTGAGAGATTCGTTACAGGATCTGACTCTTGTGACTGTGGGGATGGGCAAGTCCAAATTCTGTAGGGCAAGTTGGAAATGCAGTGAAGGTGAAGTTTAATTTCCCAGAAGCTGTCCGCCTGAAGTAGAGAGAGAAATTCTCCTTTCTGACTGCTGAAATCCTCAGTTCTTGCTTTAAGTCCTTCAACTGATTGGCTGAGGAGACTCCTCTCATTGTTGATTGTGGATAGAATCAGCCTTAGCTGCCATCAACTGACGATTGATTTAAATTCACAAAATACCTTCAGACCAGTACTTTTTAGTCCAAACAACTGTACACCATCCCTAGCTTGGCTGACACATGAAATTAACCATAACACAGGTGAATTGAAATTGATGTGTCTTTTGCTTGGATCTCCATGCGACTCACTCTCTCAATTCCTTCATGTATCTGTTCAGGTTTTACCTTCTCCGTGAGGCCTTTCTGGACCTGCTTGTTTGAAAAATGGTAACTCCTGACCTCTTACATCGCCATCCCTCTTCCCTGTTTTATTTTATTCTATTTTTTTATGTACTTGCACTTGTTTCAGTTTCCTAACTGCTGAAACAAATACCATACAATGGGTTGGCTTAATTGCAGGAGTTTATTGGCTCACAGTTTCAGAGGCTAGACTTGCTTCCTCCTGGGGTCAGTATCTTTGGGATTCTTGGCTTTTCCATCATATGGTATAGTGGTTTGATATGGTTATGAATTCCAAAAATAGATATTGGATTATGTTTGCAATCTGGTCTATACCTGAGCACGATTGAGTTATGATTGGGACTTTTATTGGGCCACGTCATTAGGATAAAAGGCATGGCAAAGGACAGAGTTGAGGGCTTTTTAATGTTGGAATTTTTTATGTTGGAGTTTGATGCTGAAGTTGGAGCCCCAGGGAGAGAGACAGAGCCGGTTACCTGATAGTCTACAGCTGACCTTGTGGAGAAAACAGAGGAGCTGAGCCCAGACGAACCCAGGAAGCCTGAACCCTCACAGACGTCGGCAGCCATCTTGCTCCAACACGTGAAAATAGACTTTGGTGAGGGAAGTAACTTATGCTTATGGCCTGGTATCTGTAAACTCCTACCCCAAATAAATACCCTTTATGAAAACCAACCAATTTCTGGTATTTTGCATCACTACCCCTTTAGCTGACTAATACACATGGCAGTGCACATGGTGGTGTTTTCTTCTCTCTCTTACTGGTTCCATTGATTTCCAGCTTCTGGCTGTTCCCTGTGGCTTCTTGCTCTCTGTTCAATTTCCTTTGCTTATAAGGGCTTCAACTCTCTTGAATTAAGGTTTGCCTTCCTTCAATTTGGGTACACCTTAACTACTATTTTCAAAGGTTCTGTTTACAAATGGATTCACATCCAGAACCAGGTGTTGGCACCTAAGCATGCCTTTTGTGGGGGACAGAAATCATTCCCCAGCATCACTATAACAAAATATACATTTATTTGCTTTGCTTCCAATCTTTTCCATCCCATTAGAATGTGAGCTCTATCAGATCAGGGATTTACTTTTTTCATTGCTTATTCCTGGCATCTAGAACTGGTCCTGGTAATCACACACATGCATGTGTGTGTGTGTGTGTGTGTGTGAGTAAATGAATACAATTAAAAAATATCAACCAGCTCCAATTTAATAAAATTGTTTACATTTGCCTTATATTCAACATCTGGAAAATTGTTTGTATTGATTATAGAGCATTTTATTTATTTATTTTTTAAAGATTTATTTATTTATTTAATTCCCCCCCCTCCCTCGGTTGTCTGTTCTTGGTGTCTATTTGCTGCGTCTTGTTTCTTTGTCCGCTTCTGTTGTCGTCAGCGGCACGGGAAGTGTGGGCGGCGCCATTCCTGGGCAGGCTGCTCTTTCTTTTCACGCTGGGCGGCTTTCCTCATGGGCGCACTCCTTGCGCGTGGGGCTCCCCCACGCGGGGACACCCCTGCGTGGCAGGGCACTCCTTGCGCGCATCAGCGCTGCGCATGGCCAGCTCCACACGGGTCAAGGAGGCCCGGGGTTTGAACCGCGGACCTCCCATGTGGTAGACGGACGCCCTAACCACTGGGCCAAAGTCCATTTCCCTATAGAGCATTTTAGATTCCAATCCAGTTATGGTAAATTTCAGGTGCTGCTTAAGTGTAGGAAATACTGGTTTTAATGGGAAAATTACTTTATTGGAAGTACCCTACATTTGTAGTAAATGCATCAAGGAACTAATATATGTGAGAAGGACCTGGCATGGATTATCAGTGATTATCAGCTTCTCAACAGTGGTCTCTTGGCTATAAATATGTCTCACTTTCCGTAGTCAATGATTTAATGAGAGGCAGTGTGGTCAAATGGAAGAGACTGGGCTTTTAAGTGAGAGGCATATGTCACCCTTTATCCGTTGTGTGACCTTGGGTAAATTACTTAACCTTGCTGGGGTGGTTTCCTCCTTTAAAAATGGTAACAACTATGAATTGACTCTGATGATTAAATTAAGTCAAAGAAACTCCTTAAGAGCAGGGATTTTCTTTTGTTTATTATAGTCTCAGTATCTAGAAATGTGTATCACATAGCATGTGCAATAAAACAAATATTTATTGAATGAATGAATGAATGAATGAACAATGTGGGCAAGGCTAGGCCCACTACCTGGCATGAGTAGGAACTTAATAAGTGGCACCCATAATAATAATTATTAGTAAATTATTTCTTTAGTTACACAAAACAAAGGTTTAACAGTATATAGTAGGTTCTAGCTGACTTCAGCTGTTTATTCATTTTTGGGTATAATTGAAGATGTTTGATTGAGTTTACAGAATATTTTTAACACTGGAATTAGGAAGTGTTTTCACTGGCTTTTCTCTTGATGAAAAGAACCATTCAACACTGAAACTATAACTGTAGTTAAAATAGAAGCTGCAATAAATTTTGGTCAACCGTTAATGTCAAAGCACAGTTTCCTTGTTTTTTTTCCTACAAATTTGGTAGTAGTGCTATAAATAAGTGGTCCTGATACTTTCAACTGACCTGTTCAGCCTGTTGAGTCTCACAGGTGTTACCCCGGCAGGACCCAGATGTAGCATTTTCCCAGTCACACCCCTGTGGACACACACTGCTGCCGTGCTCAGCAGCTGGGGGGCTCCCAGCACTGCCCAGTTTTGCCTCTGAGCACAGAAGAGTTAACAGCAGAGGAGCTGGAATTGGAAGCTCCAAGTCCCATTCCCAAGGCTTCAGTAACCAGCCGTGTAATGCTACATTATTTGATTCCGCTCCTGTTCTATTAAATGTGGATTAAAAAATACCTGCCTTCTCCACCTGACTGGGCGAGTGTAGAGGTATAATGAAACAATGTAATTTGGAGAGGGAAAATACTTATATTATCCAGCGATGCTTTGGTTGCAAGCAACGACAGCAAAAACAACTAAAGCTTGTTGAAATAAAGGGAGAGTTTAAATATCAGTTATACTTTATGGAGTGAAAGGTAGAATGTGAAATGAGGCCTGGGTGAGGTGTTGGAATGGAAAATTAGAAAGCCCTCACAAGTCACAGTCCTTTACCCAAACCTTTTTCTCGGCACCAATCGTTTCTTCACCTTTCTTTGTGCTTTTACTTCATTTTCTTGGATTTCCCCTGGACCAGCCCTCTTGGTTGGCTCAGTAGCATACAAAGTCTCCAGTCTAGTTCTGAGCAGAGTACCCTGAGGAAACAAATTCAAACTTCTTTAGGTTTTAACTGCAAATACCCAGAAGATAGGGTCTCAGAAACCTGGAGTTAGATACCCTTCTCCGTCCAGTGGACCGTGGCCAGGGTTCCGGGTCCCACATCTGGCTGTCCTTTCAGTGGCTCCTGTGAGGGCAGACTCTCTGAGAAGGGAGTATGGGTAGATTCTCTAAAAACGGTAGGAAGTATGAGGAAATAATGGGCAGAGGAAAGATTGCCATTTCTAGTTAAGGCTATAGAAATAAGAACTCTCTTTAGACTCAAGTGAAGATCAAAAATAAATATGTGAAAAATGTAAGCCAATCTTCTGTGTATTTTCTCCAGTATCTTGGTTTTCTATGTGAGTCAGTTAGATTTATAGTGTCATGATAATTAACCTGAAAAAAAAATTGACTTGAGAATCTACTTCATAATTTGAAAAGTTTAGTTTAGCTGAGAGAGGTCTTGAATTTACAAATGTGGGTTGTAGCACCACCATTTCCTTCTCTCCCATTTCTGCACACTCACTTCACTTTCAACTCCTTGTATCTAAAACTAAAAAGAAAATGAAACTGAACAAACAAGCAAACAAAAAACTCCAGGAAACATTTAGGACCTTATAAAAACACAGAAGAGGACATGCTTGGAAAGTTTTCAGGAAATTTTATTTGGTCCCTGAGGTATATGGTTTATCCAAATGGTTTGTTTTTATTTCTGTTTATATAAATCCTTTATTTTTTATATTTATATTACAAAGTCAGATTTGGATGAACTCCAGTATGGTTTTGGTTACCTTAGGTCTTTGTAGCATCTCCTCTTTTTCTTTATTAATGTCCTTTCAGGCATTTCTAAATGAACTTTATTTGAATCCTACCAGCAGCCATTTATTGGCTCATTGAGAACAATTTGGAGAGTATGGAGTAGTATAAAAAAATGGAAAAAGCTATCAACAAAGACTCTACAGGCTATGTCTGCTCATATTTTTACATAAGCATGCTTTATATTTTTAGCTTGTTAAATCTGTTGTTCTTCCTTCCAACTTCTTTATTTTAAAGTTTTCAAAATGATAGAAAAGTCAGAAGAATACTAATACAATGAGTCCTGTATACTCTTAATTTAGATTCAGCAGCTGTTAAGATTTTGTTACATATATATGGATATATGTTTGTTTATATATATGAGAGATAATTTATTTTTTGTTGTTGAACTATTTGACAGTAAGATTCAAGTGTTATGATACTTCACTGCTAAATTCTTTATCATTTGTCTCTAAAAAACACTTTCCTATAAATAACTACAATCCTATTAATATACCTAAGACAACTAACAACTGCTTAATATCTAAAATTCAGTCCATATTTCAATTTCCCCTATTGTCCACCAGATAAATGTCTTATTTAAGTTTTTCCCCCAAACCCAGTTGAGTTTCACACATTGCAGCTGTTGTTTAGCTCTTTAGTTAATGAAAGATTTTCCTTAAAATATGTATATCAATCTGTTAAAGGGCTGCTGATGTAAAGTACCAGAAATCTGCTGGCTTTTATAAAGGGTATTTATATGGGGTAAAAGCTTACAGTTACAAGCCCGTAAAAAGTCCAACTCAAGGTTGCTTTCTCACCAAAGTCAGTTGCTACGTGTTGAAGCAAGATGGTTGCCCATCTCTGGCTGGCCTCTGCCTTCCCCTCTGGGCTTCCTTTTTATCTTTTTTTTTTTGCATGTTATTTATTTATTTATTTTTTAAAGATTTATTTATTTATTCATTTATCTATTTCTCTCCCCTCCACCCCAGTCATCTGTTCTCTGTGTCCACCCGCTGCACCATCCTCCCTGTCCGCTTCTGTTGTTGTCAGCAGCATGGGAATCTGTGTTTCTTCCCCTCGCGCCATCTTGTTGGGTCAGCTCTCAGCGCCGGCGGGCGGCACCACTCCTGGGCAGGCTGCACTCTCTTTCACGCTGGGCAGCTCTCCCTACAGGGCGCACTCCCTGCGCGTGGGGCTCCCCCACGCGGGGACACCCCTGTGTGGCAAGGCACTCCCCAGTGGGCATCAGCACCGCGCATGGGCCAGCTGCACACGGGTCAAGGAGGCCCGGGGTTTGAACCGCGGACCCCCCCCATGTGGCAGACGGACGCCCTAACCACTGGGCCAAGTCCGCCGCACCTTTTTATCTTGAGGCTCTGTGGGCCCAGCTACTCAACTGAGGCTTCATGTGTAAGTGAAGTCCTCTCTTTTGGCATGGGGCTTGTCTCCTTCCAGGTCTCCTAAATCAGCCTCAGCTCTCTTCCCAAGGTCAGATGTAAGCTGTCAGGAACAACTCCCTGGGGCTTTAGCTCTTTGAGCCTTCTTTCTGTCACATGGCCATATGGAAAATGATTGAGCTCTCTCTTCCTGTGTGTCTTCTTGAGTGCGTGTCCGATTATATCAGACCCAGCAAGGGGATGGGGACTCAACCTGAGTCGTGCCTTCTGATGCAGTTAAATCAAAAAGCCCTAATAGTAACAGGTAATCTAATCAAAGAATCTCAGCTGAATTTAATGCAAACAAAGATACCCTTTGTTTGTTAGTTTACAAACATAATCTTTTTCTTTTGGGAAGTCATAAAATAATCTCAAATTGCTACAATTTGTTTAAGCAAGATAGTCTTTTTTTCTAAGAAGAGATTAAAAAAATTTTTTTTGGGGAAACGGACTTTGGCCCAGTGGTTAGGGCGTCCGTCTACCATATGGGAGGCCCGCGGTTCAAACCCCGGGCCTCCTTGACCCGTGTGGAGCTGGCCATGCGCAGTGCTGATGCGCGCAAGGAGTGCCGTGCCACGCAAGGGTGTCCCCCGCGTGGGGGAGCCCCACGCGCAAGGAGTGCGCCCGTGAGGAAAGCCGCCCAGCGTGAAAAGAAAGAGCAGCCTGCCCAGGAATGGCGCCGCCCACACTTCCCGTGCCGCTGACGACAACAGAAGCGGACAAAGAAACAAGACACAACAAATAGACACCAAGAACAGACAACCAGGGGAGGGGGGGAAATTAAATAAATAAATAAATCTTTAAAAAAAAAAAAAATTTTTTTTGTCTGTGTTTCCTACTAGTTTTTAATTCTTTTTGTCAACTGGTATTTATTTCAGTTATGATGTGTGTTGAATATCACATTATTTTTCTGTCTAAATAGCTCATTTTGTTCCAGAAAAATTTATAAACATTTCTTGAATTTTTCACTTTTTTTCTTAGACTTAGTCAACATGTATTAAGTTTTCATGCACATTAAGTAATATCTGTTTCAGGATCACAGCTTTGTGCTATTAATTTTATTGAGTACCACATTTTGCTTTGTAATGTGTTTCAATATACAGTAATCACCATATATTAGCATATTATACATAAATATAATATATGCTATATTATCATATATTATATAAATATATTAGATATTTTCTGCATTATATATTAATATATTATATATTATGTATTAATATATGATAATCACCATTATCACCATTCTAATTTCCAGTGCCTTTATTTTAATAAGTATGCCTATTTTATTCCTTAAATAGATGTTTGAAATTTTTTTTCTCTTTTCATTGTACAAACAATATCATATTAGCCTTTTCATTGCTATCCCGGTAATCTAGAACTATCTTTTACTAAAGGTAACTTGTATTTAAGTAGTAGTCATTGTTGCTCTGTCCACGATGGGACAAAGCTATATTTTTTACCACCTTCTGGAGATGAATAATATGGGTTAACTTTTTATGGGTAGGTAGGAGTGGTTTCTTGGCAATTAGTCTACTCAAATAGGGGTAAAGAACAAAGTCTTGGCTCCTTTTTAAAATCAAATTCCTAATTATTTCCTATTACTTTGGATGAACTGAATTCAGCCTTCTTTTATAGTAAATTGAAAGGTAATCTCATAAATGTGGATACAAGATTTTATTATTAAAAATTAGGAATAGTCTCAATAGAGAACAAGTCATTTTTTGGGTAACTGTCACCCCACTCATCATGTACCCTACTTTCCACAGAGGGTCATTATAACAAGCAATCCTATACAGAAAATCACCTCATTTAGCTACACAGATGCACACTTAGCTACTATGTATTTTGGCAAATTTATCTGGAAGATTCATTCTTCAATTAGACCTGCTTTGAAGACTTAGTTCAAATGATTTGTATGGCTGAAAGAACACTGAATTTGATGATAACTATTTTAAGAACATCCTAGGTTAAGAATAAAATAATTATTCTTTATCATGTGGCGATAGGAGTACTCAATGGCCCCCCATTTCTCAGGCTGGAAGGAGAAACTGAAAATTCCTTTGCAAGGTGAATGTTGGGCCTTGTGCTATTTCAACTCATTGCCCAGTTGAGGGGGATGGCTCCCATTCAGGATTGCTACACTTCGGGCATTGCCATTAACTGGCCGTACAAAGAGCTGTACTCTCGGTACTTGATAGGAAATGTAATCTATAGCTCAGCGTCACTCAGTAGCTTTATAAAGCTTGTGTGACTATGGATGGAATATTGTTGAAATAGATGTTGTCTACCTATTCATAGCTAGTCTCGATTCTATCTCAAGAGTATGCCAAATCTTTGAAAAGCCACAATTTTGCACATTTATTATTGCTTCTCTCCTCTCCTCAAGCCCACTCCTATTGCTTTTACTGAATTGTAATTTGGCTTACTTTGGCATGGTAGCAAAGATGCTCCCATTCAATCTCTTGCTTTATCCACATTCAGGCTGCTGTTGGTTGCGTTTCACAGGTTCATACCTATGTGTACCTATGGGACAACGTTCCCTCTAGACTCACTATGCAGAGAGCTTTTCCAAAATAGTGATTATGTTTCACTGTTATGGATACTGACTCTCATGACCTATTATGTTTACATTTATGCTTTCTTTGTTTGAAATCATAGAGGCAAGTTGACAATCCACATGTATTCAAGTCGCCAACCAGCATTAATGAAAAGATTCTTTAAAAAAATTCTAATTACCTTTCTTCTACAAGTAGATCCTTGCATCCAAATGGTGCTTGTGCTACCTGTTTAAATTCCTACTTTAATTGGTCTAGCTGAGGCTTTTTTCCCTTTCTTTTTGAAATATTGCAAACCCAACAATAAACTGAGGGAATGGTTCCTGGGAACAGTAAAAGAATGGAGAGAATACCCACTGTGGTAATAATGAGCTGGAGTCTCATGTTTTAAAGGGACTGTAAGTTTCGCTTCACTCTGTCCCTGAAGCAGAAGTACTGTAAACACCTGAAAACCACGGCGTGCAGACCTGGACTCCCGGCGCTCTATGCCGTTCCATAAACCGCCACTCCATGCCCTTCAAAATATGGGCCAATTGACCTCATTACTATTTATGGAGATTTTGCTTCCACAAAAGCTCAAGGCTCTTCAGGGGCTCTTAATATTACAGGAACTATTGCAAAGATTTAAATCCGTGTGTTATTATATATTCAAAAATATTCTTGTAAAGAAGTCGTGCCACCCCACCCCCCATTTCCTCTTTCCCAACTGAAGGTGGGGAAGCAGTCCTGGTTCCATCCTCAGACCACGGTATGAAAGGAAAGGGCATTCAAATCACATTGGGCAAAGCATCCTGACATGTCCCAGGCCATTCTGCGTTCAGATGGAATAAGGTGATGACAGACTATTTACACACATGTATCGGGAGACAGGGCCGTGCACTCTTTCCCTTTCCTTCAGCTTTCTGTTTTGATGAATAGTTTGCATTAAAACGAATTCCCTCATTGTAATAGAATGTGTTAGAAAACATTCGTAGGTGAGTATGTGTGCCATGTTTTCTCTTGGTAGTATATAGTAAGCAAATATTCATATTTATCATGAGGTCTCTTCATGTACAACAAATAATCCAGTTTTTTTAAAAAAATTAATGAGCAGCATAGAGGGAGGAAATATAAGAGAAAACGATTTCACAAGCTGAAGTAACAGGCTGATGAGTTCAGGACCAGAGGTCATGGAGACAAATGCTTGTTTTTGTTTCTAAAAGGGCAGAAGAGGGTCATCACACCTCACACCATTACCCGAAAGGTTAAGTCAATCCCTAAAGAGCTGGTTGACTTTAAAATTTTTTTATGCCTTGGGTCAGTCATTCATCTGTATTTTTTGGTCTTGTATGCTTTATTTATTTGTGTGTGTGTGTGTGTGTGTGTGTGTAGCCAAGCTTTGAAGAAGTTCATTCAAAGCAACCGTGTCTCTGAATCTATACAGTGTTTTGGTTTAAGGTCATGATCATTCAATTGCTTAGCTAAAACATTACTGAATAGCACTTGGCTGAACTATGTGCTATTTGCGTTTTAATATAGCCAACTTTAAAATAAGGAGGCCATTCATAGAAACTCAAGAAGAGAGGTCTTTTCAACAAGCCAGCCTTACGTATAGACACTATTTCATTGTTGCTATAACCTTTGGGTCCCACAATTAGTTCCTTGCTTTATTCTGAAAAGAAATCAATATTTGTGGTTCTAAAGTGATATAGCAGATGAATTATAGATTCATTCCCCTGAAGAAACACCAAAGGTGTAAGGGTGAGGATGGAATTCTCATATACTTTATGATCAAAGAGCTGGATTTGATACTATTAAATAATATGAAATGAAATGAAATGAAATTTCATCATAGGGTTTTTGCACTAACAACCACATGTTTTTGCCTTTGATGATCTTTGTAATGCCCTGTTTCTTCCTTGGGATTATCGTCACTCTTGCCTTGCATTTGGTTAATAGGGACTGCTCTTAAACCACCTGCAGTGCCATGTCTGAAGGCAATGCCAAAGCTGAAAACGCCTCCTATACATCCAGAGAGGAATGGTGATGTTCTTTTTTGGTTTTACTGAATGTTATTATAGCCCATCCTTTTAAAATTAAGTAATATAAAATAGTATATGAATCACTGAAGGATTTCTTTAAGCCCAATATTTAATTATCATATGTGTTACATTTCTCAACTCTTCAGGGTAGATATTGGTAGTAATTTTCCATGTTTATGTCCAGTATCGGAAAGGCAAAAGAAGGAACTGTGGCTGTGCCGGATTTTTCTGAATCCGTATCTGATCTGATGACTTTTCCGCAAGTATGCATCAGTCAATCGGACTTCCAGGCTTGATTTCTAAGAAATGCCTTGTTTTGTTGGAAGCATAGCTATTCATTGCTTTTAATAGCAAATCCCAGAAACTGGAAAAGAGTTTTGTTTTTTAAAAGTAGCCAGCCTCTGTAATTTCTGAGCATTATCTTTTTTTCCCCCAAAAGTCCTTCCTTCCAATTTTTGCGTACCAGTTGAGCCTAATCGCTTTGCGGGTTTTTGATGACCCGGCGGGTAAGAGGCCCTATACATTAAATGCAGTGTTGACAAAGGAAATTCACTAGCAAGGGTTTCATTAACTGGGGATTAAGCTAAAACCCTTTCCCAGAATTGCCAATAAAGGAGACTCTAATCTAAAATTTCATATTAAGTTTAGTACAACTAAAATGTGTGTGTTCGCACACGTGTGTGAGCTTGTTGAATGAGTGTGTATAAGTGAGGGCAAATCCCAAAATGAGTTTGGCTATTTTTATTTAGTTGGCTGGAAAAGTAAAAATTTTTTGATGGTTTTGTAATATAATGCACTGTGTGGGGGGAAATATCTACCACTTAAATCATAGTGTGTAGATCTTTCCAAGCAGATGCAGAAATACGTCATTGAGAGATCTGAGAGGTGAACTCTTTACCACATTGTATGGATGGGTTTAGGTCCAATTTGAGAGACTGTCTTTGATATTGATTTTACACAATAGAGATTTTTAAAAAGCCATTTGTAAAACTGATTCTGAAAATGCCTTTCTTGGAGAATATTTTGCAATTTAAAACAATTTTCTCCTATATTTGGATTTAGTTACAATTATTTACCCTGGGGCCAGAATGAAGAATGTTTAGACCTTTTTGAGTTGTTTTTTTTTTTTAACACTACTTATTTAAGTATATTTTTAAAGGCAAAATTCATTTTAAATGAATATGCTTACAGAGTCCTAACATCATGACTAAGCCACAACAGTTTGGTATTCCCCACCCCACTTGCAGCTTTTTTGCTTGCTGTCTGCTCTCTGTGTCCATTCGCTGTGCGTTCTTCTGTGTCTGTATTTATTTTTATTTATCCTCCCCCCCCTTACAGCTTGCTTGTTGTCTGCTCTCTTTGTCCATTTTCTGTGCTTTCTTCTGTTTTGGCTTGTCTCCCTTTTTTATTGGGTTACCTTGCTGAGTTGGCTCTCCACGGCACTTGTGGGCCAGGGGGCACCCCGCGGCACTTGCAAGTGAGCCTGCCTTCATAAGGAGGCCCCGGGACGCGAACCCAGGGCCTCCCATATGGAAGACGGGAGCCCAACTGATTGAGCCACACGTGCTTCCCAGTTTGGTATTATTTAACCATATTTTTTGATTAAGGGTATGAACATATACTTTTTGGTTTAAATAATTTGGATAATGGATTATTAGACTTTGGTTTGTGCTATTGTGATCTAATTCCCATCTCCAAATAATCTGGTATATTTATAAAATAATAGCCCTGATAGCTTGAAACAGACTTTTTGGATAATTTGGTCCAGTCCCTACTCTGAGGCTGACCAATCATATCCCGCCTTTGCAGATTCTGAGAGGTTAAGCCACATGCTCCAAGCCTTGCATCTTGTTTGTATATTGTAAATGAGGGCCAGAACACACATATTTTCCACCATCTTCTTTAGCCCTTCCTTCATTGTGTCATACTGCATTTCATTAATAAATTTTCACTTTAAAAGGCTTTATTATTGAGAATTCTCTCTGAAATTAGAGAATGGTAAAGGAAACTCCAAATGCTGATCACCCAGATTAAATAATTATCAACTCATGGCCAATCTTTTCTTCTTTTATTTTCCTTTTCTATTATTATTTTGGCATAAACCCTGTATATCATTACATGTGTACATGCACACAAGAGAACAGATGAAATATAATTTAACTTTATACTGATGCTTACATCAGGGCTATAGCGTTTTCATCTTTTCTATTTTACCTATGTGCCTCCTTTCTCCGTCTTGAGAATCATGCTTCCCAAAGGTTTGGTAGAATTAGAATATTATCATTTAATTACTAATTTGCTTCTACTCATCACCCACAACAGCCTCAGAATAGCTATATCAACAATGCCCTACCAAGGTGATTGCTGAGACTTTTAATTTGAGTGTGTGTATGTGGAATTCTTTTGTCTTTGGCGTATAACCTCAATTTAATTTAATTCCTCTTCAATTACTTGATATGATGATAAACTAACTGCACAAATAAATTTAGGGAACGGTCAAGAATAGGAAAAAGCCCTTTGGAGAATATGAGAAGTGTATGCTGTTACAAAATTAAGCACAATGTGAGCAATTGGGCAGGAAATAAAAGGCAATTTCTTTGTATTTTGCATTTGCACTGATCAGTGACCCCCAGATCATAGCTAGAACACCAGGTATACTCCCTGGTTCTTTTCTAAAGAGACAAGTGAAGGCATTAGTGAAAATGAAAAAAAAAAAAAAAAAAATAAGGTCTTAATGACTAGGAAAGTTCACCTGGGAGGAACAGAGAAAGAAAACGACCATTACTTAAATTGGAGAAGAAATCATTGACAAGTGATTGGGTCACAATTCACAAATATAAAAAGGCACTTTATAAGAAGCATAACTCCCCACACCACTAAGGACAGAAAGCAAAGAATGGACAGAAAAGCTGATGAAAATGAAAACCAACCAAACAATTCTGAATTTTTCCTAGCCCTGAACAGTGCTATGGATTTTAGGGGAAAGCCTATGAGAAAACTAGCTTCCATTTCTAGAGTCAGTGCTGCAACGGGCACTTTTTTTTTTTTAAAGATTTACATTATTTATTTCTCTCTTCTTCCCACCCCCCACCGGTAATCTGCTCTGTTGTGTCCATTTGCTGTGTGTTCTGTGTCCGCTTGCAATTTTGGCAGCACTGGGAATCTTTGTCTTTTTCTGTTGCGTCATCTTGCTGCGTCAGCTCTCTGTGTGTGCGGCGCCACTCCTGGGTGGGCTGCACTCTTTTTGTGTGCTGGGTGGCTCCTTGCAGGGCATACTCCTTGCTTGTGGGGTTCCCCTACATGGGGGGACACCCCTGCATGGCAGGGCACTCCTTGCGCGTGGGCCAGCTTACCACATGGGCCAGGGGACCCTGGGTTTGAACCCTGGACCTCCTATATGGTAGGCGGACACTCTTATCAGTTGAGCCACAACTTCTTCCCAAAAGGCACTATTGGGTCATCTTCCCAGCCCCTCTTCTCTGGCAGAACTCTGAGGTGGAACCAAAGCAGACCTCATCGCTGTGGAGTCTATGCCCCCCGGACACAGCTGATGTGCTTGGGGTGGACACGTGGGCCTATGCTAGGGCAAATAGATTACCTCTTTGAGCAACTGTCAGTTGGGACTAAAAGATTTAGATCTCCCTCTGGGTTAGTTTCTTGACTATAGGAGGTAAAATCTCTAGGGCTGTGGTGTGGCCATTTTCTGCCATGTGGCTAGAGTTGCAACAAAAGCTAAGGGAATGGAAGAAAGTAGATGTTCTCGGAGAAACTGTGAGAAGCCACCAAATGGTCACAGTCCCCTAGGCTCCCTGGGGCTTCCCAGTTTCTTTTCTTTCTTTTTTTTTTTTTTTAAGATTTATTTATTTATTTCTCTCCCCTTACCCCTCCACCCCGGTTGTCTGTTCTCTGTGTCTATTTGCTGCGTCTTCTTTGTCTGCTTCTGTTGTTGTCAGCGGCACAGGAATCTGTGTTTCTTTTTGTTGTGTCATCTTATGTGTCAGCTCCCTGTGTGTGTGGCACCATTCCTGGGCAGGCTGCACTTTCTTTCGCGCTGGGCGGCTCTCCTTATGGGGCGCACTCCTTGCGCGTGGGGCTCCCCTACGCGGGGGACACCCCTGCCTGGCACAGCACTCCTTGTGCGCATCAGCACTGCACATGGGCCAGCTCCACACGGGTCAAGGAGGCCCGGGGTTTGAACCGCGGACCTCCCATGTGGTAGATGGACACCCTAACCACTGGGCCAAGTCTGCCGCCCCCAGTTTCTTTTTGATTCTTGGAAGCTTAGTCGTAGTTCTGTCTTTGGAATTTGTGAGACCCTTCTACACCCTTGTAATAAACCTCCTCCAACCCCCCCCCCCACCAAGCCAATTTAAACTAGTCTCTGTTATTTGCAAACAAAATAATTCTAATTAAAACAAATAATCCTTTTGGAAATAATCATATTGATCACCACCTGTGAACTTCTACGATGAGCCTAAGGAGCCCTGGAGAAATTTCAGAATCATGGATAACATAACCAATTATTAAACCACAATAACAGCAGCAGCTACTCTTTATGTGGAGTTTCTCATGTCCCTGGCACTGGGTTAAGTTGTTTACAAATATTTTTGTATATCATCCTCATGCAACCCTAGGAGGAGGGCACTCTTATCAGGGGCCCTTCACTGCCTAGAAATGTGGGGCTTAGGAAGGTAACTTACTTGCCCAAGATCACACGTCAGCACACTGAGGGCTCAGCCACCGTGCGCTGACTTTGGGCTAAATCTAGATAATGGGGTATAAAATTGGGGAATTTGAAATCCCCATTTCAGGCTTTTAAACAATGACCCTTAGATGGAGTAAGATACAAAGTTGAATCATTTTGGGTAATCATTAAATTGTTACTGTATAATAACTGTAGCTATGCCAGATTAAAGTTTGAGAGTTATTAATCAAGGGGAGGGTGAAGAGTTACTTGAAGAACATACTGCTCAGTAAACACTTGAAAACTGCTATTGTACAAAACTTTTGGAAATAAAATGACATTTAAATTAGAGCAGGGAAATTTCCAAAATGCTGGGATAGCAGATCCAATCATAAACTTTATCACAAACTTTATTCCTTTTTCATTTCTTTTTAATTCTCAGTCCAAGTTACTCTTTACTGTTTGGTGTTAAGAACCAAAACATTTGAAATTTTAGTTTTTCTTCTCAATGTACTCAGTGGGATTAAAACCCCTTGTCACCACATATATATAAAACAAGTGTGCATGAATACTTTATAATTCACCCAAGTTCATTAAAATCATACTCACTGTTCTTATTTTTGTCAAGCAGAAAAATGAGAAGGCTTAAAAAATAATAAACATTTTTTTTTCTCTCAACAAAAAGCTCAGTTTTCTATCTCAGATTGGGGTGGTCTCAAGTCATCAATAGCTGATTTGACAGAGTAAATCTGAAACAAATTGCTGCCACTATAATCCCTTTCTGGTATGACATGCTGATTAGAAAAGAAATCACATGTGTCTCAGAAATGAGTTGACTGATGTGGTGAACAATGCATTCATTATCAATTAATGAAATGATTGTAATTTCTGTTATCTTTGCACATTAAAATAAGTTAGTTTTTATAGAACAGGTATATTTATCTGAATTAAATAATCATCTAAATATTGATAAATGATCATCTAACTATTTTTCATACTTGTGAATCAAACATGAATAATTTAACATGAATAAATTTTGCTTGTTTGTTTTTTTGGCTTATTTAAATTGCTTATGATCTCTGTACTATATGGAAATAAATAAAATAATAGAACCAAGTGCATTCAAGTGTGGTTTAATTAATGTACAAGCTGACAATCACAGAAGCATCACTGTTCAAATATTTCTTGGAGTGAAAATTGAAAGTAATGAATTCTTAACGCCCAAGTTTGGTTCTTATCCCTGACTTTGCATGTAATTCATCTGTGAGCCTTCTAAAAATAGAGTTACCGCTCAAAGACGGCTAAATCAAAGTCTTCAGAAATGGGGCCAATAAATGTTGCTTTTAAAAAGTTCCCTGGGTTTGAGAACCATTGTAATAACTTTCTCACTACCAGTCATGGGGAAAGAACATTGTCATAATTTTCACTTAAATTTCCCAGTTTTTTAAAAAAGCAAATGAATATGTCATTTGCTATAAAAATTATTCTAGATAGTTTACAATAAAAATTAAAAGGAAAGGTCACAGAGTGGAAAAATTGGAGTAAAGTAAAGTAAAATAAGGATTATTAACATGGCTTTGAGATTTCTGGAAGCCTGAGTAATAGGTACACTTTAGTTTCATTTATAAGTCAATATCAGAAAAGTTTTTTAGGGGAACAACTTTTTTTTTTTTTTGTGGGGGGAAGGACTAAATTCATAAAAAAATTTGTCATGTAAAATTTTATATAGTTGATTTGATTAACACCAGGAATAATTACTAAAGAGTTTTGAAAATTCAGAAGATGATTTCAAATGGACTTTTAAAATAATGACATAATTAAAGGCAGATCATTAATGCACAACTCAACTGAAAGGTAATTCTCTGAAGGGCTCATCGAAGGCAGGCCCTTAGTATTTTGTTGTCTACCGTGAACCAGCGGTAAAGCTGAAGGCATTTTCATGAGTAGATGGAGAGTATATTCCTTAGAGTTTCTATTCCTCACCTCTTCCAAATCCTTGCTCAAATCTCTTCTTTTTGGGACTCTTCACTTCATGTAGTAAGACAACCTGTCTACTGCAAAACCTCAAGCCCCTGACCCTATTCTACCTTTTTCATTTTTCATAGAAATTATCATCAACCAACATACTCTATAATTTAATAGTTTATTTTATCATTTATTATCTGTCTCCTTGCTAGAATGAAAGCTTTATGTTTATTGTTCATTGATAGACTCCAAATATATAGAACAATACTTGGGATAAATACATATTGAATAAATGAATGCATTTCAGATTGCAGATTGTGAACTTCCCAATGTACAATTTCAGTTTTCATCTCATACATTTTTATATTTTGTAACTTTTGTGATGATTTAGGAGAAAGATCCTTAGTTTTCAAACATACTCGATTTTATTTAAAAGAATATCGATTTCTACTTTATAATAGTTTTTCAGGCTGGTTCTCTAGGGGTGGATGATTTTTTAAAAAAACTGAATACACTATTCTAGGTTGGCAATTTTTTCTCAACCTTTTCAAGATATTTGTCCACTGCATTGAGGTGATTATTTTTGCTGATGAAGAATGCAAAATTCTGATCTTCATTGTTAGTCTAATTGTTATTCCTTTCTAAGTAATTGGTCATCTTATTCAACATTAACGAGTTCTGTTTTTCCTTGATGTAGAGTGGTTTCACTATAATGTGTTCTAAAATATATTGATATTTGTCTTGTTCAGCCCATGGGTGAGCCCTTTCAATCTGAGGACTCATATTTTACTTTTGGAAAAATTTATAGCCCTAATTTTAAAAAATACTACTTTTTTTTTTTTTTTTTTTTTTTTTTTTACCATTTCCTCTAGTGTCTCCTTCTAGAACTCTTATTTGAAATGTGGTAGGACTTTTTATTCTGTTATCCATTTCTCTTAACTTCTCTGTAACAGTTTCATCTTTTTCTTTTTTTTTTTTTTTTATCTCTCTGTGCTGTTTTCTGGGTAACTTCTGCAGCACCACCTCAACTTTACTAATTCTTTCCCCCACCATGTCCAGTCTAGAATTTGTTCCATCTATTACATTTTTTATTTCAAATGACTAGAATTTTTTAAAAAATTTTTTACTTGCTTGTTTTTGTGTGTGTTCATCTGTTCTTGATTTGTATCTGCAGATTTTGCTTTTAATATCATATCTTGACCTTCTAAACAAATGTTGCTCTTTATTTTGTCTCTTTGAGTGTTAAACGTATTTATGTTAAAGTTGGTTTGGGATTGCTTTATAACTTGCAATTCATATGGTATGAATTAATCCCTCAAGTTTTGAGTTAATTGTCTTGCTTTCTTCATGGCAGTTTTCTTCATATAGTTTGTCATATAGATTGCCAGCTGTTCATTTTCAATGAAGGTTTTTCCCCCACATCTTTTCATGTTAACTCTTCCTTCCCTATAGTTGCCTTCTGGGCACCTCCCTCTTCTTACTTGCCCTAATAGAATTGCTTCTTATATAGTAGTTCAAGGCTTTCTTAACATAGTAAATGGCAAAATCTAGTTATTAAACTAGTAAGGGTTTTAGCTCAGGTCAATAAATGTAGCCTAAACTTGTAACAGGAGGCTATATGTAGAAGTAAATGTCTTCTTTTCATCAGATTGGTTTTATGAAAAATATCTTCATTTTAGTAGTTTACATTTTATACTTCATTTAGTGATTTGTGTTTAGACTTAATACCTCTTTTGTTTAGCACATCTCATTTTGGTTGTCTCAACTCCATGTCTTTGACCAGCTCAAGAAATTATTCAAAATAGAGTTACAAAGGGGCTTTTTCAGGTAGATTAAAACATGTACTTGCAAGATATGTAAAATAGCCTAGGAAAAAGTAGCATTTGATGCCATAAATGACACATTTTTTGAGGATCCATGAAGATTAGATTTGAAAAGTATAAAGATTTCATAAAGAAAGTTTTTTTTTTTAATACTAGGAGTTTTTAAAACTCTTTACATTAGCAAGCAATTAGAAAATAACATTTTTCTGAGCAATTGATACTGGTAAAAATCTAAATTAAATGTAGCAAAAAAATGGTACTTAGAATTCCTTGCAGTCCAAATCATGTTATGTTTCAAATCTAGCAAGGAAGACACAAGTGTGTTTTTTATTAAAGCTTAAACAACCAGCTAGTGTAATGTTCCTGAAGTTTCATCCATCATGCTACCAATTTTTTCATACTAGGGAAACATTATATTCTCTTGTTATGTCTCAAAGACAAGAAATACATTCAAGAAGTTTCGTCAGTGACAAATGAATAATTGAGGGAATGAAAATCGTAGACAGGATTATGCATGTGAAAATGTATGCAGAAGGTAGGGCAAGGGAATTTCCAAAGCATTTTACTGTAGCACAAGCCATGCCCAGATGATCCTGAAGTGGTGAAATCTATGAATTTATTTTGCAGTTTTTTCCTGGTCTCATGGAATTCAGAGCTCAGGCAACAGTTATCAGTAGATGTAGCCCAGAAGTCACCATGCATTTAGGTAGGGAAAAAAACCTGTCTTTCTGGAGCACATGGAATACAACCAAGACAATTAAACTTGTATGGAGCAAGTATTGTAAGAGACTGTATGGCATTCATATTATTGCCAGGCTAAGATTATTTGGGTACTCTTAAACAATGAGAACATATTTGAAAAAAAAATTGGATAAATGAGGTGAATTTTGCTGCTGAAGAATTTATTACTTATTATCACTTCAGTGGAAGCAGGCTATCAGAGATGACCATGAAAATTTACCACATGGTTCCAACTGGTCATGAGTCTCATTAGGTGAAGAAAATTTTGTGATCTTAACATTTTAAGGATGATTCTACTCTACCATTTTGTCTCAGAAAAAAATAGTCTTGGTAAATAATTAACACAGAATAAAATTGCTGAAGGTCAAACCTGCCCACAAATGTTTTTTCTAACCCAAATTTAAATGTGCAAAGTGGAGTCAAAAAATGTTGTTCTTGAAATTATAATGGCCACAGTAAAACAAAAACTAATAATCCACAATGGCATAAGCCAAGATAGGTAAAAAAATAATATGGATAAAAATCCTATTAAGTCAGTTTCATATTTATTGAAGATTCATATTGAAAAAATTATTCTGGTAAAAATAAGTTCAGTAAAGTTGAAAAAATGATAAAAAATGGGAATGGTTAGCTACTATTTTTGAAAATTGATCAAAAGATTCAATTAGCTTAATAAATATTGCACAAAATAATATTCTAGAGAAAATTCATCATCACAGTAATTATGATCAAAATGTTTATTTTCATAGACATGATTCAGATTGTGCTTGGACATGATACAGTAAATTCAAAAGGACCTTGAATTGAATGACAACTCAATTTTACAAGCGACTGTTTACTTATCTCTGCTTATTCACTCAATTTTTCACTAATTGTCAGTTTCTTGTTTATTTATGTGTATTAGATCAACCACTTACTCCTGTGTTTTGCACACACAAATAAATTATATTCTGTAAATTCACTAAGAGATTTGACAGAATAATTTTAAGACTTTCTAATATGGCTTTTGTGAAACATCACTATATTTCCATATTCATGGTGTAATGCTTCTAGAATAATTTAGGCCTAACAAATAGCCTATGTATTGCTAGGGGGTATAATAAATTTAAGGAGATTTCCTGCATTTACTTGAACATTTAATAAAGAAAAGTAATGAAACTATAAATTTTAATTCCAGAAATCAAAGATTAATTTCATGACATAATTAAATTCTTACCAATAAATCCACTCAATCTATAATATTTAAGACTTGAGTCTATTTCAGCTGGGTATTTACCATTTTCTGGTTATCCAGGTTTGAAAATACAGAATCATCTTCATTTCCCCTTTCTATTTCTTATATTCCTTTGGTCATCAATCTCTTTATGTATTTAAATGCATTTTCCTCCCTTTTTTCATGGCCACTCTCCCAGCCCAGACCCTGAAATTGCTTAACTAAAGGAATGACTTAAAACTGGAAACTTACCTTGCAGAGAGTTATATATTTGCAATAACATATTTAATGAAAGGAGTTAGAATTTAAATTTAAGACAGAAAAAAACTATTAACTGAATACAGTTTATTCTATAAAGATAATTTATTTTATGACTAGTAATCAGAATTTAGCTGAAGAAAAGAAAAAAACTGTACTGATTTTAACAACCCTTGTTCTTGACATAACCAAGGTTTTTCCAAATAACTATGTTTTTTATTGACTTTGTCCGATAAAATTATTTAACAAGTGCCATAGCTATTAGTCTGCTAGATTAAGTGAAAAGTCACAAAATAAAAGCTAGACTTAAGAAAGGTGTTTTCGTTTCTCCATCAATTCTTTGAGAGACTTGGGAAGAGCAGATAAACAGAATCGTGGTTCTCTTAACACTTCATTTATCTCCAGTTTGATGTCTTAAGATTACTAAGACCAACCACTAACTTTAGTGTTTCCCACAAAAGGGTTTCGTCTCATATGGTAATTAAAAATATATTTGTCATCCCTAAGATGTTCGGCCAGAACCACACTAGATATTCTTTAAAGAGGCCATTCCAAACAGTTCAAAGTTGGAAATGTCTTGTTGCCTTTATTTCTGATCTGTCTTCCAAATCATATCTGCCCTTCTTTTTATGGTAGGAAGGGTTGTTCAGGGTTTCCCTTTCCCTTTTCCTTTATAAGCTCATCTGTTTTTCATCTTTAAGAATCAAATTGGGGAAGCCAATATAGCTCAGCGGTTGAGCACTGGCTTTCCACGTAAAAAGTCCCAGGTTCAATCCTGTATCTAAAAAAAAGAAAAAAAAAAAGAATCAAGCCAGTTTTCTGGAAGCACAGACTCCATTAGTACAAGATTGTCTACATTCCATCTTTGGTGGATATATTAGCTTTCTTCCTTCCTCTAGAATCCCAAGGCCCAGGCTTCAATCCTAACTCTGTTACCTATAAGCTGTTTGCCTTGGGTAAGTTGATGTTTTGAAGCCTCAGCATGCTTATCTGTATTTATTTATAATATTCATTAATGCATCATTTAATGGATATATATTAATATCATTTTTTTTATTAGAGAAATTGTAGGCCTACAGAAAAATCATGCAGAAAATAGAGCTCCCATTTTACTCCTTTCCCACCGTTATTAACACCTTGTATTAGTGTGGTACCTTTGTTAAAATTGATATAAGAATATTATTGTAATTGTACTATTAACTATAGTTCATGGTTTACATTAGCTTTCACTGTTTGTATAAGGCAATGGTGTTTTTTTTTTTTAATTATTCTGGGAATATACATACAACCTCAAAATTTTCTTTTTAAGCACATTCAGATATATAATTTAGTGCTGCTAATTATATTCATAATCTTGTATTACCATCATCATCATCTATTACCAATACTTTCCAACACCCCAAACAGAAACTCAGGACGTACAAAATGAACACTACCTTCCCCTTCTCTAGTCCAGCCCAGTCCCTGATAACCCATATTCAAGTTTTTGACTCTATGAATTTGCTTTCACATCTGTGAGATCATACAATATTTGTCCTTTTGTGCCTGACTTATTTCACTCAACAGGATGCCATCAAGGTTCATCCATCTTATTGCATGTATCAGAACTTCATTCCTTTTTTTTTTTTTAAGATTTATTTGTTTATTTATTTCTCTCCCCTTCCCCACTCCCACCCCAGTTGTCTGTTCTCTGTGTCTATTTGCTGCGTCCTCTTTGTCCGCTTCTGTTGTTGTCAGCAGCACAGGAATCTGTGTTTCTTTTTGTTGTGTCGTCTTGCTGTGTCAGCTCTGTGTGTGAGGCACCATTCCTGGGCAGGCTGCACTTTCTTTTGCACTGGACGGCTCTCCTTATGGGATGCACTCCTTGCACGTGGGGCTCCCCTACGCGGGGACACCCCTGTGTGGCAGGGCACTCCTTGCGCGCATCAGCACTGCACGTGGGCCAGCTCCACATGGGTCAAGGAGGCCCGGGGTTTGAACCGTGAACCTCCCATGTGGTAGACGGACGCCCTAACCACTGGGCCAAGTTCGCCGCCTTCATTCCTTTTTATAGCTGAGTAACATTCCATTGTCTGTATATACAATGTTTAGTTTTAATGGATGTATTTTTTATGACTTTCCCATGAGATGCAAACCAAGAACAAGGTCACCTGTGGTCACTAAAAAGAAGGAAAAACAGGCCAAAGAAAATAAGAGGTAGGCAGTCAGGATGAGTCAAAAGGCAAAGCTTACCCTGCATGAGAAGTATGTGTAATTCAAACATGTTTGTGAAATGCCTACTATTTGTAAACCATTCCCACACCTTAGAGACTGTTCCTGATGGTAATGTGGTCATGTTCATTGTATCCAAGGAAGTGTCAAATTCTGCCCAGTTACTGTCTAATCTAATACCAACCTATTAGTATATCAACATTAAATCCAGTGAGCACAAATATGAAAAAGATTGGAGCCAAAAGCAGTATTTTTAATGTAATAATCATAAAGCAAAAATCCAAATTAATCTTTTATCGTTATTTCTTCAGTGGTATACCAAAGGCAGGATGGTGAGAGTAGTTTGCCTTGAAGGAAGGCAAGGGGATGTAGTGCCTTTAGAAAATTTAAAAACAGTAGTAAAACCAACTGTTAGTCAATCTGCTTCATATCACCACAAGCCAGCAATTCTAAACAAAGTTAGCTATATAATATTCTTTGCAAAGTTGTTGTCTAAGTTTAAACAATGGAATTGGTTACTGTTCAGTTTTCATAATATATGTAAACTTTAAATGACCACATTTTTACTACTTACCTTTTAATAAACATTGTTACCTATCTAAAAACTAATTCAGAAAACTCCCAGTGTTATCGTGGGACCCTAACACACACAAACTCAGCTACACAGGTTCATTTTGAGAAGTTCTTAATGGTTCTAAATCCTCTTAGCTCACTTTGGGTACAGTTTGTTCCCACAGTCCCTGAGGTACTACATATTCCTGCTTTTTTTAGTAGAGGATTTGGAATAATGATGTTAAGATGGTGATTGTAAAGAGGAAGCAAAAGAACTTGAGTTACTTCAATTCTGTAGTTTTTTTTGCCTGCTTGGAATTTTCACTTATGCTTAAAGTTTTTCACCAGAGGAAACATTTGAAGGACACTAGAATTGATTCCCAAGAAACAAAAGCAGACCTCCAATTTCTGGAATGTATTGTGAAATGAGAACCCTACGTTAAACCACAGATTATAGTTAAGAGTACAGTTATAAAACTATGCTATCATCAATTGCAAAAAGTGTTCCACACCAATGTAAGATGTTAATAATAGGGTGGTATATGGGAATCCTATACTTTATGCATGATTGTCTGTAAATCCAAAACTTCTCTAATAAAGAAAACATTTTATTTAAAATTGGTCTTTGTGGACTACTGAACATGAAAATTCAAAGATCAATTTGATGAAGATATTGACAAATCTAGAGAACTTAAACCTTAGAAACAGAAAATATGATGTTTTTATTCATTTCTGTGTAGATCAATATGCAGATGTAGTGTTTTTCCTTCTTCAAAAAGTATTTGAAAATGATTCTTAAGTATTAATTCATTGCTTTTCCTCTATTTTATAATACAATATTTGTTCTATTACTTGATATTTTTAATTAATATGATTATATATATGAAGTTCAATAAAAGATAATTTTCACTGTCTGCATCACTTTTCGGGCCATTATTATTTGTTTCATTTCATGATTATTGTTGAAAATAACTTTGTTAAATGGATACTAAAAATAATCCGTTTGTGTTTGTCCCTGTCTTCCTTTATTGTCATCAGTATTTTTAAATACTTTTTAAAAAAGCAAACAAACAAAATGAATATTTCTTCTTGAGCCAGACAGAATAGGTAGTCTGTGTATATCTAGGAATTTGCCCATTTCACTTGGGTTATCTAATTTGTTGGTATACAGTTGCTTACATAATCCTTTTTATTTTTGTGTGGTCAGTAGTAATGCCTACCCCCAGTTATTTCTGATTTTAAGTTATTTTTGCTCTTTCTCCTTTCTTTGTTAGTCTAGCCAAGGCTTTGCAGATTTAATTGATCTTTTCAAAGAACTAACTTTTGGTTTTGTTGATGCTCACTCTAATTTTTTTTTTTTAGGTACTGGGGATCAGGGATTGACCTGGGACTTTGTATGTAGGAAGCCAGTGCTCAACAACTGAACCATATTGGCTCCCCCAGTTTTTTTTTTCATTTGTTTTGTTTGTTTCTTTTTTTTTTAGAAGGCATAGGGAACCAAACCCAGGGTCTCCCAAGTGGGAAGCAAGCATTCAACCAATTGAGCCATAGCCACTTCTTGTCTCTATTCTTTTTTTCTCTAATTTATCTCTACACTAATCTTTGTAATTTCGTTCCTTCCATCAACTTTTGGGTTTAGTTTGCTCTTCTTTTTCTAGATTCTCCAGTTGCAAGGTTAGATATCTCATTTCAGATTTTTCTTCATTTTAATGTAAGCATTTAGAACTATACATTTCCTTTCAGCCCAGACTTTGCTGCATCCCATAAAGTTTAGTATATTGAGTTTGCAATTTCATTTACCTCAGGTATTTCCTAATTCCTCTTGTGATTTCTTCCTGGTTTTTAAAGTGTGCATTGTTTAATTTCCACATATTCATGAGTTTTCTAGTTCTCCCTCTGTTATTGATTACTAGCCTCATTTCCATGTGATCAGAAAGATAAATGGTATGATTTTGATATTTTTAAATTTATAGAGACTTCTTTTGTGATCTAATATATGGTCTATTCTGAAGAATGACCCATGTGCACTAGTGAATAATGTGTATTCTGCTGCTTTTGGGTGAAGTGTTCTCTATATATTTGTTAGGTCTAGTTGGTTTATGGAATCGTTCAAGTCTTCTACCTCCTTATTGATCATCTATGTAGATGTACTATCCATTTTTGAAAGTATATCAAAGTTTTATTTTATTAATGTATACTGCTTTTTTCTCCCTTCAAATATGTCAATATTTGCCTCATATACTTTGAGGCTCTGCTATTAGGTGCATGTATACTTATAATTGTTATGTTTTCTTGTTGAATTGACCCTTTATCAGTATATAATATCCTTATTTGACTCTCATAACTGATTTGACTTAAAGCCCATTTTTTCTAATATTAGTATAGCTACCCCAGCCCTGTTTTGATTACTATTTGCACGGTGTATATATTTTCCATCTTTTTACCTGTGTCTATGAATTTAAAGCAAGACTCTTGTAAATAGCATATAGTTGGGTTATGCTTCTTTATCCATTGGCCAATTTTTGCCTTTTGACTCATCAGTTTAATCCATTTACATTTGAAGTCACTACCGATCATGCAGGACTTTCTCTTACCATTAAGTAACATGGCCTTTGTAGTCTTATGCCTTTTTGCCCCTCAACTCATCAGTTAATACCCACTTTCATACTCATTTGATTTTTTGTATTGTATCATTTTGAGTCCCTTCTCATTTCTTTCTGTATGTATTTTATAGATATTTTCTTTGTTGTTACCATGGGGCTAAGATTAAACATCCTAATACTATAACAATCATGTTTGATTTGATACCAACTTATCTTCAGTAGCATACACCTATTCTGTTCCTGTACCCTGGCCTATGCAAAGCTGGTTTGAAAAGATTGTGACAGGTGTTTTTTCATTGGTTTGTTTGGTATTGTTAGCTCCTGCACTCAAGGAAATCTCCATCATATCATGAGCTAGATACAAACTTACGAAACAGGCAACTCAGAAACTAAATCCCAGAATTAACACTTTAAAATATAAAAATGTGTAGTGTGCAACAAAAGAATATAAAACAAACAAACAATAAATTATAGCCCATCCAAAGGAATGCACATACCTGACAAAGTCTTTTTAAAAATGATCTTCAATATGCTGAAGGAGAAAAAAGAAAATATAGAGAAAGGAGTAAAGGATATCGGGAAAACATGAATAAGTAACATGAGAATCTCTATAAAGAAATAGAAATTTTAAAGAAGAAATCCAAACAAAGCCTCTGGATTTGAAGGCCACAGTAAACGAAGTGAAAATTCCTTAGAGAGTTTCAACAGCAGCTTGGGGTTGACAGAAGAAAGAATCAGTGAACTTGACTAGACAATTGAAACAAGTTAGGCTGAGGAGCAGAAGAATTTAAAAAAAAAACCATCTTCAATTATATACACAAAGGAATAAAAACTAGAGTCAGCTAGAACTTATCATATGCTCTTAAATCTTTAAATATTTTGTGTTACTAAAGACAAAAGTGAAGTGAATTTGCGAGTTGCTGGATTTTGAAGACAGAGCTTCTTGTACCAGAGTCCGTGTTTACAGCCAGTACACTTTACTCCCTTCTGCCGATAAACCATGCGATATAGAAGAAGCAGTTCCATACAGGGGTTTTCATAATACCGTGTTTATCTCAAATTGCAGCAGCCACATTGTTTCATTTTTTTACATTTCTGTGTCCCACTAGAGTATGAATTTCTTGAAGAGAGTTATTTTATCTTATTCTTTTTTTTAATGTTTGTAAAATGAATAAGTTCATGTTATAATATTTGTTGTGTGAAAGGCAGGACAGCAGAAGTCACAGTTACTTAGGAGAAGATTTCATTTGTTTCTAATGAGCCTGCATTGCTATCTGGAGACCTGAGGAGTTGTTTTATAAATTATGACCAAGACCGAGCTGCACCATTGCTCTCAGTGATAAGATAATAGAATAAAGACAACGTAGTTTTCTTGACCCAAACGTAGTATTTCTTGAGAATATTCTCACAGCATCAATATTCAGCAAAGCAAGAAATTAAAAAATCTAATGACATATTGGCTTCTGGATATAACCACCCTAATTAAGGGACAGAAGAACTTGTTAAACAAAACCAGTGTTGGCATTATCTAGAATATGAGAAACTATAGGACAAATAACAAATTTCTTCAATAAATAAAATTTGAGGAAAAAATAAAATGAGAAAGAGAGTCTATTAGAGTTTTTGATGAGACTTAAGAGATGAATCAACCATATGCCCCATATGAATCCTGACTCTTAAAAACAATCTGAGGGAGCAGATGTGGCTCAAGTGGTTGAGCACCTGCTTTCCATGTATGAGGTCCTGCATTTGATTCTTGATACCTCCTAAAATCAAAACAAAAGAACACATCCAAAAAATCACCTCTCATTGGGGAGTGGATGTAGCTCAGTGGTTGAGCTCCCCATGTACAAGGCCCTGAGTTCAATCCCCAGTACCTCTATTTAAAAAAAAAAAATCTGAAACCAAACATGTAAGAGACAATTGGGGAAATTTTAATATTAAAGTCTTATTGTCAATTTCTCTTTAGATGTGATAATAATATCAATACATTTAAAAAGAATTATTGTCTCTTAGACATATTTCAGAATGAAATATGATGTCTTGGATTTACTTTCAGATTCAGAGCAGAATTGCCATGAATTTAATTAAGCTGGGTCATGGGTATGTGCAATTGGGTAGACTCATCTCACTAATTTTGTATGTATTTAATTTTTTCCTTAATAAAAGTTAAATTTATTTTTCAGCAAAATGACTTACAAGTCCAGAGTGGTTTTCCTATTTGAAATCCTGGTCTAAAATTCATCACATTCTTGTCATTCATTAGTCAGGCACTTGCTCAATCAGTTATGTACTGCTGTGCACCAAACCACTCCAAATCTTAAAGGTTCACCATTTCAACAATCACTTATTTTGTTCATTCTCCTGCAATTTGGGTGAGGCTCAGCAGGGACAGCTCACTTTGTTCCAGACAGCATCATCTGGGCTACTTCATTTGGGGTCTGGAGGACTTACTTTCAAGATGACCCCAGTCTTATTGACAGGTAAGCTGGTGCTGGCCGTCAACTTGAGAGTTCAGCCAGGGTTGTGCGCTGAGGGCCTAGATCTCCAAACATGGAACTGCTTGGACTTCCCGAGGGTGTGGCGGCTATGTTCCAAGAGCAAGTGTCCCAAGAGACAGGAAATAGAAATGGCCAGTTTCTTAAGGTCTGGGCACAGAGACTGTCATAGGGTCATTTCTGTTGTCTATGGGTCAAGGAATCAGACAGGTCAGCTTTAAGGGCACTGAAGGGTAGACCCCCTCCTCTCAGTAGGAAGATGGCCAAGAATTTAAAAATCAAACAACTAGCTTTTGCAGTCGGTCACAGAGTAATAGGACAGATGTCAAGCTATAGAACCATTTTATGAAAATAATTAGACTAAATATTACAGATATTTGGGTCTCAAGATGTAAGCAGCTCTCCTTATGGTAGGCCCAGCACATCAGATAAATAGTTAATACTAGGGCATGTAGAGGTAAGAGAGGCAGAACAAATCACTGGTGCTGTCTGGCATGGTTGGGCCTTCATTGTGGTGGAATGAAAGGTAAACTGCTGCTGAAACCCTAAATGTAACTGCCTTCCCATATCCCTCCTGGGTCCCAAATGACCTCAATTGTCTGGACCATGAGGAGCTTGTGTCTCATTTCTTTCAACCTAACTGGACGGCCATGACAAAAATCACTGCCACCCAATTTTGTACATGAATGTGGTAGGGACAGGAGATTCTGGGGTACCATGGAGCATATGGAAAGTATGACAAGGGCTGAATATTGTGAAGCATATTGGGGACTAAGAACGTAATTGGGGAAAGGGATAATTGGTATAATACTTGGTTTGTACCAGACAATGAGATCTTATTCTTACCGTTCATCCCCAATCCGAATATTTTAATCCAGTTAAAGTGTTCTGAAAGTTAGAACCACAAGTTAACAGTGATTTGGAATATAAATTATTTTTCTTCTGAGACCTTCTTAGCTCATTTTTAAACTCTGTTTTGTTGCCAAACATATCTTCTGGGGATCTTTTTCTTCTTAACTGATTTCTACCCATATGTCTTTAAGCAATTATTTTAATTGATTGCATTTGCTTTGTTACCTGCTTCTGATGGAACTGTCATTTTAGACACTTCTCGATTCAGTTGTTCAACAGACATTTATTAAGCACCTCATCTGAACTGTGCTTGGCCCTGGAGACCCAAGCTTTTGGGGTTTTAAATGAAAAATATATTTCATGCGCAAGGTACAAAAATGCTGAGGGAACACAGTGGAGAGGGATAAAAGTTGCTTTGGGAAATTGGGGGAAGCTGCATAGAGAAGGTGACATTTCAGCTGGATCTTGATGGATAGGTGGGAGCCTTCCCTTTAGAGAGAGAGGAAATAACACGTTCAATGTCTAGAGTTGTGAAAAATTCCTGGTACGTTATGTGATAGGGAGAAGTCTAATGGATTGAGTCAATGGGGAGTAATGTGATTGGTGAGGTGCCCTTCCTCTTGTCATTTTGTTTGTGTGTGTGTACCCTAAACTGGGAGGGAAAAAATTCCAGAGAAATGAAGCATGCTGCCTCACAGACTAGCAAAATATGGACTCCAGCCAGAGTTACCTCTTTACACCCTCTGCAACATGGTGAACAGACCGTAGAGCATCACATATGCTAAACCGAGAAGTCGGACCTTTAACTTCCAGGAGAGACAATGGCAGAATGAACAGGTGAATGAAATGATCATTTAGTTTAGTGAAGGCAGTGGCTTGGAGTGGAAGGGCTGTGGGTGGATCTGTGAAATGGGGGCAGTAGAATCAACAGGACTTATTTAGTGGCTAAGGAGGTGAATGAACAAGAGGAAGGGAGACATTCAGTTTGGGCACTTGGTACTAAGACAGTATCATTTGCTGAGAAACGGGGAGAAACTTTCTGGATGCAGGGGCAGGAGAGGAGATGCATTCACCTCTGGGCTACTGATCTCTGAGGATTCTGAAGGATACCCAGGTGTTATGTCTCTGATGCTCAGAAGAGGTCAAGATGAGGTTTGGGAATATGTAGCTGCTGTTGAAATGGAAATAATGTCTTTTTTTTTTTTTTAATATTTATTTATTTATTTAATTCCCCCCCCCCCCCCGGTTGTCTGTTATCTGTGTCTATTTGCTGTGTCTTGTTTCTTTGTCTGCGTCTGTTGTCGTCAGCGGCACGGGAAGTGTGGGCGGCGCCATTCCTGGGCAGGCTGCACTCTCCCTCGCGCTGGGCGGCCCTCCTCATGGGCGCACTCCTTGCACGTGGGGCTCCCCTACGCGGGGGACACCCTTGCGTGGCAGGGCACTCCTTGTGCGCATCAGCACCGCGTATGGGCCAGCTCCACACGGGTCAAGGAGGCCCGGGGTTTGAACCGCGGACCTCCCATGTGGTAGACGGACACCCTAACCACTGGGCCAAGTCCATTTCCCGGAAATAATGTCTTGTAACATTATTTTCCTTCAAAACATATCTTGAGCAATAGCTCATTCCTCATCTACTTAAGTTGATATTCACGTACTTTCTTTATCTTTCTGGACTTATAGCCAAGATTTAAATGGGTTTTGTTTAGATTTCTAATTTGGTGGTATATCAGTATTTCTCAAAACTTCCCTTCCTCAAAAACTCTATTTAAGACCACTTTGGGGGGAAACAGACTTTAGCCCAGTGGTTAGGGCGTCCGTCTACCACATGGGAGGTCCGCGGTTCAAACCCCGGGCCTCCTTGACCCGTGTGGAGCTGGCCATGCGCAGCACTGATGCGCGCAAGGAGTGCCCTGCCACGCAGGGGTGTCCCCCGTGTGGGGGAGCCCCACGCGCAAGGAGTGCGCCCATGAGGAAAGCCGCCCAGCGTGAAAAGAAAGAGCAGCCTGCCCAGGAATGGCACCGCCCACACTTCCCGTGCCGCTGACGACAACAGAAGCGGACAAAGAAACAAGACGCAGCAAATAGACACCAAGAACAGACAACCAGGGAGGGGGCGGAATTAAATAAATAAATAAATCTTTAAAAAAAAAAAAAAAAAGACCACTTTGGGGGAGTCACACTTTTCTAATGAGTACATACTCTTTTTCTTTCAATGTCTGGATTTGATGTTTCTCTACCCATTCTTATCCCTTTCCCTTGACATTTCCTCCCATCCTCCCATTTTTCCCTTCTCTTGGTTCTCTTGTGGATGGTTCCTTTACTCTTAGTCTTTTCTTACCCTGATGTCTGTCTCCTAAACCATAGTCATTCATCCATCTAAGACTTCTCTTTAAGAAATGCTTCTTTCTCTCAATATCTTTTTTTGGTGTTGTTACACTGACCTTAGGCCTCTGGTTATTACTTGTTCTGGAATTGAGTGAGTTTCCTCTGATGAAACTCCGAAACCTTACATCTACTTATCAGCGCCTTCTAGAAATAATAGTCGAAGATATCAAGAAGTGGTAGATCTTATGTGTCATTCTCTACTGGACACTTAGGTTGCAAGAGGCAATAGCATTAACAAAGACTTAAACTTGTGTCAGGCACAGTTCTGAGTGTGTTACAATAGTCACTCAGTCCTTACTGCAGTGCTATAAGATGGGTACTATTATTAGCCCCACTTTACAGCTGAGTGTATTAGTCAGCCAAAGGGGTACTGAAGCAAAATACCAGAAATGGGTTGGTTTTTATAAAGAGCATTTATTTGGGGTAGGAGGTTACAGATACCAGGCCATAAAGCATAAGTTATTTCCCTCACCAAAGTCTATTTTCACGTGTTGGAGCAAGATGGCTGCTGATGTCTGCAAGGGTTCGGGCTCCCTGGGTTCCTCCCTTCCTGGGGCTTGCTTCTCTTTCCTCTGTGGGCTTACTTCCTGGGGCTCCAGCTTAAGGCGTCAGCGTCAAACTCCAGCATCAAAACTCCAACATCAAAACCCCCAACTCTGTCCTTAGCCAGGTCTTTTATCTGCGAGTCTCCACCCACCAAGGGGTGGGTACACAACAAACCTACTGACACAAAAGGTTTACTTGTTTAAGTAATCAATTACATAATCAAGTAAACCTCTGAACCCAATATAATCTCATATGCCCAGAGGATAAGACCAGTTTACAAACATAACCCAATATTTCTTTTTGGAATTCATCAATAATATCAAACTGCTACACTGACGAAAGTGAGATAAAAAGAGTATCTTGCCCAAGGTGTCCAAAGAAATAAATGGTCAAGTCATCACCCAAATTCATGCCTCTGTGTCTCACAAGTTGGTGTCCCAATAGTTGAGTATGAATCTGGTGTCTGTAATTTGCCTTTGTTCAATCACCGCATCTTGAAAATGTCAGCACTGCTTTTAAGCATTGTGGGGTTCCTGCATCTTCTCTTTAATCTAGTTAATGCCCCAATCATGTAGATGAGGTAGGTATTCTTGTTTACTGAGGATGAAGCCATAAATATTATGGATGACTTGGCATAGGAAACTAACCTTGAATTTGACTCCCTGAGCTCAGTTCACCTATGGCTTCTTCCTCCTCAAATCCTATGTGGCTGAGGAGCTCTTATAGGAACTTAATCTAATGATTTGATGGAAGAGAGTGAGCACTCCGTTCCCGGTGGTCAAATCTATGCAAAAACACGGATGAGCAAAAAGTGATAGTTGATATCCAAGATCCCGCTGCAGTTTTACTAAAAGTATGTAGCAAAACTAGCCCCTCTGACTAGCTGAGGTCTAGTTAAAACCAACCTCAGGATGTGCTTGGATGGATTTGGGCAGGCTATCCTGATTACAACACAGGTTACTATGATCACCAAAATCTGGAACAATATAAGAGCTATTACATTTCTTTTTGTCATGAGGCCATGACCTCTCTGTCAAGCATTGGTTGCATTTATAGACAGTACTTTTTTATTTCTAAAATGTTCAGATGAGCCTATACACAAAAACAGGTTTCCTCATCTCCTAGCAGTCCTGCTGTTCTACTTTTCCAAGTAAATAGCAACAGGGAGACGTCCTAGTGCATGAGCTACCTTGGCAAGGACACATCTGTTGGATATGAGTATTTCATGCCCTACAACTGTGCAATCAAATGATTCTTTGGAGTAAAAGTTTGGGTACATCAAGAGCTCTCTTCTTTAATGGGTCGTGTAATTAGTATACATTTAAAAAATTTTTTCCCAATGTGGTGACTCTATTTAGCTATTTATAAAAAAAAATTCTTTAATGTCTTTTTTTAAAACATGCCATAGAGACACACAAAAATCCCCACGAAACCCAAAAAACAACCTGATCATACCAATATCTTACATTTGACCAATTCTGGTAAAGGGTTATGCTTAATTTCAGAACAGAAACCCAGGTAAGAGCAATTTAAAAATTTTATGTATTCTATGAATTGTATTCATGACGAGAAAGTTTGAAATGTGAATGGTCAGTAATGATTCCTTCATTTTCTGATTCTATTAGCTACTTTAAAAACAAGAATCATGCAGTCTAATTGTTTTTATTATTAAAGGATGCATGATCATTTAGGATATTTAGTTTCTTTTTAAAAATTTTTGTTAAATTATTCTCCAAAGTGTAGCAATCATTCCATTAAACCTCATATTTCATTTTTAAAAAATGCCAGGGGTCCTCTTTCAATTTTGGTCAAAGAGCTCTTTACTTGATTACATTATGTCAAATCCACATAGAATTTCTGAAATGGGTTCCACTCAATCTCCATACCTGAGAGAATAACAGACTTCCTGCTTCCTCATTTACATGACTTCTCAAAGTCAGCATTTTGATAATGACTTAAAATGAAAACGATCCTTTTAAAAAGAATGGCTTGCTATTGCTTTGGGCAGGAGGCATTTTGGGTGACCCAGCAGCTTAAGTCATCTCTTTATTTGAAGATAAATGATGAAGGGGAGTTTGAATGGGTTACCCAGTTATAAATTAATCTTGAAGTACTCAAATGATTGTAAACCACCTGAGCTTTCCTCTCAGCTTTTAAATCATATGATATCAATCTTTGCTCATTTTTCTCTGGGTAATTTGTTATTATGCTGATGGTAACCAACTCCACGAGAGACATTAACCGGCAAGCCACGTTACTAGCAAGTATACATTACGGCACTGAAATAAAAATAAACTCGTTGAAGACGTGGCTTGAGACCTCAACCAGGCTTTTCTGTCTGCAAAAATGGCACGGCAGTTTGGGGATTTCTAAGTGAAAATAAATTTAATTATGTCACTACCTTGCTGCTGCTAATTAGTACCTGACATGTATATCAGAGAGAGCAATAGGCCAGGGCACGTTTGGGAAAGGAAGCTCACCACAAAGGTAGGATGAAGAAACGAACTGCTTCTCTCACTCCAACTATCTAAGTGACCTTTAGATTAGATTCTGGAAATTACCTTTTCTTGTTTATAGTAACACCATTTTTTTTCTCTCTCTTTTGCTTTATTCGAACAGGGCAGCGACTTTACAACATTTTGCATTGCCTGCGTGGAGTGTTTTGCATACCTGTAACCTTTCAATTAATGTTATTTATGTTTCAATAAACCACCATGCTGCTTTTCCAGATGTCCTAATCCTTCATGTAAATGAATTTATTAGATTCAGCCACCAGCCCCAATGAAATCTACCAAATTCCCTGTCTGGGCCACATACCATGGCATTTAAGCTATATTTGCATAAGCTTGTTTTGTAAGTGTAATCTTATGTATCATCTGCAGAGTTAAAGTTTCACTAATATAAATCCCTGACAAATCAAATGCAGATGTAGCTTTTTGCCCTCAGGGCTGAGCCTGTCAATTCTCGGCTCTCCTATCTACCTCCTCCTGGCGTTGGGTCCCCCAGCCTCAACTTTTATTTTCAGTTCTACTGATCTTTCAGAATTGTCTGCGTAAGCACCTCGCAGGCACGAAGGGCGATAGTGAGCGCCCATTATTCCAGTCTTCCTTTTATCACTCTGCCACACACAATAAGGTTGGCAAGTCCCTGGAGGGGAGCTAGCTGTGCCACCTGGAAAAATTTGCCCTGCCAATCAGTGGAGGACGGACAGATTGTTTCACTTTGCCTGGAGATGTTTTAGATAAGGAGGAGTCAAGCTCAATAAATGGGTCAATGTCAGCCGGCAAATTCCACTACGTGGCCAAGGTAAATTCAATAATAGGCCAACAGAGGAAAGGAGGGGCCGGCTTGAAAATGAAGGGGGGTAGGGCAGGGTCTACCTATTGATGACCAGTCTTTGGGGTGATTGTCATGACCTCAGTGAAAGGCAGGGTTTTTCTTTAGATTCAGTGATTAGTTTCAAAAACTCTCGACAAGTTTAAAGCCTGTACACAAGATGGGAAAATATGACTTCTAGATGGGGAGGGCATTGGTGTTCTTTGCGTTTGTTTTTGATTATTTTAAAGCCCAAATATGTTTCCTCTGCTGGTGCCCAGTTGCTATTTATTTGGCTTTAGCCTTTGATCCCCCTTATGCTGGCACATCATAAAAAACATATTCTGCTCGAGTCTTCTATTATGGAGTTTGTTTCTGCTCAGCGTGCTCACCAGGCAGGCAGTACCCACCGAATAAGCCTCTCTTTGTTTTTGATAGACTCCAGGTGTTTATCGCTATAAGTTAGTAATGGACTTAACCACAAGAAGCAAACTGGAAAAAGAAGGAATTGGGGAAAATTCCGCGTCTGATAATTTAGGAGTCTGCCTTCTGGCAAAACCCTCGAGGGAACGAATACTGTAAGAGAAAGGGGCCTCGCTTCTGCTTTCTAATCAGGCTGGATGAAATTTTGATGTTAGTATGCAGAGGTGCTCGTTTGTTCTATTTCTTCAGTGAATTTCCTTGAAAGCGGCCCAAAAGCCTTCTCCCCTCCCTGCATTTTTCTCATGGCACTAAAATGAATAATGGCAACTATTCCAGAAGAGATTACTGGAATCCGTCTTCTTGATCTGGGCTGGGGGGATTAATGCCAGAAGCAATTTTCCACCGGTGGTAACTTTTTCTTTCCCCTTGGTGGCAAGGCCGAGTGGACAGTAATAATATGGGATGAACGTCTGAGGACCGGGCAGGGACAGTGATCAGAATGCTTCCCCTCTTCTCCTATCACTTTCCAATCAGGGGTGCATCTCATTTTTGCATTTCCTTTCTGCTCAACCAGAGATCGACGTAAGGGAAGTTTGTGATGGCGAATCAGAGTGTTGCAAGTCTGTCCACTTCTTGACCCTCTCTGTTTTTACAAATGTATAATGCCTCCTTCTGTGTTAACGATCAAAGTTTAATATGACACTTTTGGGACCCAAGGACTAAAGGCATTCTTTGGGGAATGAAGGCTGGCTACTATGGGATAGTAAGAATCATGGTTGTTTATAAATTATTTTTCATCTTTATTGCAGTGTAGTTATAATAAAAATTTGTGGACACAAAAGAGGATAGTGGGGTTAAAGTGTTTGTATAATATTCATTACAAAGAGATGCAATAACAAGGAATATACATTTTTGTCAAGTAGCAATAATAGTAAAGCTTGAGCATGTGCTTGGCATTGTTCTAATTTCTAAACACAAGTCAACACACTTAATCCTTGTATTGACTGATTTGTGAGGTAAGCACCTATTACAATCCTAGTTTACTGAGGAGGACACTGAGGCACATAAGTTTAGTTAATTTGTCCCAACAGCAAAAGAACAGCATAGCCAGGATGAAATTATAGACAGGTAGGTTCTAAAGCTTGTGTTTTGTGCCAGGTTTGTGTAGGAATGAAATAATAATGAGATAAGTCCTTGCCTCCAGAAATTTCTACTTCTAAAACAGAATTTCTAGTTAACGAGATTTTATTTGAAATGGTTAAGAGAAATAAACTCCATAAAATGTGTGACTTAGTGGTATATACTCTATATTGCTTTGACATTTTTAGCATACAGTATATGTGAGACTAACTTAAGTTAGCTTGACTTTATTTGAATAGAGTTTTCTAACATTTTAAAAAGTTGATTCTGTGTCTACTTTCCATATCTAAATAGGAGTGTACAATGAAGGAGTATATATCATAACAAGCAAAAGGGATAATCATACAATTTAAAAGACACAAAAATCTATTCTTATTTTGGCCTTTCCAGAGTAGTAAGTTGCTTCTTTTTCATTTTTTTAAAGATAGAGTATGTATTCAATCCAAAGTTCTAAACTTCAATTAGATTCTCAAATTCCCTAAATAGAAAATTTAAGAAAGTCCTGTTTCTCAGTTATCTTGGAAAGACAGTGGAAGCCATTAAGAAGGTAGAAATTGGAAAGAGACCAAGATCTGAAAGAAACTCCCCAGTTAGCCTTTCCAGAGGAATGGGAATATTTACAACATCAGCAATCAGTTGGGGGTATTTGGGCCCTCTTCTGTGCCAATAAAAGGTCTTGGTTCTCCAGGTCCCTATTTATTGAAAGCTGCATTTTCCTTTGTGTACAACCATTTAATGCAGAGAGAAGAGACTAAGAGAATGGTGGAAAGGTAGTTCTGTTTTTAGGATACACTACTTGGTAGTTATCTTGTTCTTGGTACTTCTTCACAGACATTTCTGGATCCATTTGTATTCCATTGACAAAGACATATAATCTTTCTGGGACATCTTCCCACCTCTTCACTCCACAGCATATACAAAGTTTAAGAGTGTTTTCCTTATGTAGGTAAACAGTGGCAGAGTATAGCACTGCTTTTTCTCTCCTCCCATTTCCGAGTACATGTGATCGCCCTCAAAATTGTGCAGAGCAGGTCGTTAGACCTCCGTGTAAAGGTCAAACCAAAGGTTTTGGCAGTGTCCTGGATACCTGAAGATGGCTTTTTGGGTGCCGGGGCTTACACAGCAAAAACTCTTCCTGAGAACTGGACCATAAAATTAGCAGAAAAGCAGGCATGTAAACAGTTGGAGCCCCACAGGCAGCTTGAAGCTAAGCTGTTCTCCAGCAGAGAAGGCTTCGCTTGTGCCGAAAGAACGATGACCCCAAGCAAGGCCAGGGTTGCCCGGACATTCGTGGAATGATAACACGTTGAGGAAGAAATCATTTCATCTCTCACTCACACTGCCACCTTCTACATTATCTCCAACAACAATAACAACTGCCACAAGCCCAAAAGTAACAACAGCAGCAACAAACACCCCCACACTACCTCCCTGCCTTCCTCTACAGCCTCCCAACTGTTATCAAAGAGTTTGTCTCAAGAAATGATATTTGGAGAGCTGTGCCAAAGGGATATGCATTCCACCTCCTTTTCCAATTATTCCAATATTTGCCGGTCTACCAGACAGCTATGTACTTTGACCGCATTGCTTTGGCCCCTTGTGAGTTTGCTTTTACTGAGCTGAGTTTGGCATTATGCCCTCAGTAAGCATGGAGGCAGGCAAGGAGAAGTGGGCATAGGAAATGATTGTGGTTTTTATTGAGGTGAGGTTCTTAAGAATGTTGTTTATCAGTGTCTTCCTTATGAGTCCCCAAAGAGACATTTCTGCTGGGCCTCAGGCCAGGAAAAGCTATCCTTTTGAGCAACTGGCATGTTTCTAGCTTGTAGACACCAGGAATCTTATAACTGCTAACTCAACAGACAAAAATAAAATCTTAAGAAGATAAGCAAAATTTATTATTTTCATGTTACCACCAATTATCTCATCAAAAGAATGTGCTGCAGTTCACCTGGAATAAGAATGTGCTGCCCTGGTTTGAAACTTGCCATGATCTTTACGTTTAAGCACATAAATTCATAAGAAATACCAATGCATCCAAGTGCATGATGATGATGATGATTAGCTTTTAGGAGTTTTTCTAAAATTTTCCTTGTTTAATCTACCCATATTATTTCTTTTTTTTTTTTTTAGATAAATGATAAGAAATTGAAGGTGATGAGAAGATACATAATCAAGTAGGAATTTTGACAGTGGGAAGGCAGAGAAATTTATCAGGTAAACAAAGATAATAACTCTCAGGGACTATGGGGCTCCAGGGATTTTACTCTAAGTGCTGAAATGTTAATTGGATGATCTATTTTATATCAATTTCATGTGAGTAAAAAAGGCTAATGGCTACATGATAGGAAAAGGGTAAAATGAGCCTTAGCACTCATAGAGGAGAAAGCCCCTTCAAGGGTGGTCCCTGGGTTACAACATCACTACCATCTGGGGGCTCGAGCTCAGGCGGCTGTTTCAGAAACTCTGGGGGCGAGGCCCAACAAGCTGTGGATGAAGAAATCCAGCAGGCGATACTGATGCCCTCTTAAGTTTGAGAACCACTGTGGGAAGATCCCACCTCAAATTACTCTATGGCCATTGTGCTGGGTCAAACCCTTTCTCCCCCAGAATGACGGTCTACAGGCCTAGTTTCTCACAAGGAACTGCTCCAGGCTATAATATAAAAATTACCTGATGAAAGAAATATTGATATTGCTGATCACTTTTGTATTTTTCACTGCTTTCCAAGATCTGGTTTCAAACAAATAAGCAGCGAGATGGTTTCTGTTTCCTGAATTGCGGACACATTCCTCCTCATAGGGGACTTTTTCTTCAAAAAGGTACAGTTCGGTATTGATTTGGTATGCTATTCCATGCTCATGTATTAGCAGCGGTGGAATTACCAATCCCAAAGGCTTCCCGGTGCCAAGATCTGGCCCTGATTTTGAGAACTGCTGGTAGCAGCTAGAGAAATAGAGTATTTGTTTAAAAACTGAAATGAATCTCACAATATAATAGTTATGCCTAGTAAGTCTGTTCTTTTTTCAGGTTTTTAAAATTATGCAAATGATATATACTCATTATATAAACATTGAAACAAGCATTATAATATTTTTTTCAAAGGAAAAGCTAAAGTCTCCCATAACCCCTGCCACTTGTCCCCGTCTTCCCCAAGTGCTCCTTATTTATTTATTCTTCAGAAGTAATTACTGTGATCGGTTTTCTAACTTATAGAAATATATATAAATCTATCATATATATTAACACAAATCAAATTATACTCTTCTGCTACTTTTTTTTTTTTCCACTAAAGTTTCTGTGGAACAAATTTCTATAGCAAAGATTTACGAAAAATATAATTATGTCAAATTGATCAATACAGGAGCTTTGGTAGTTCATTTTGCTAAGCAAAGGGAGGAACAAAGTGCCTGCTCTCAGTAGGTCTACAGTGTGGTTAGGAAGAGAATGCAAATACCCGTGAATCATTTGGAACAATTGAGGGCTGTTTTAAAGTGCTAAAAGCTGCTTGGAGAAATATACCAGAAGTGGGTTGGTTTTTACAATGGGGATTTATTAACTTATAAGTTTAAGTTCTGAGGTTGAAAAAAATGTCCAAATCAAGGCATCAGGCAAAGGTCTCCCCCTGAATTTTGGCTGCCAGCGATCCCGGACTCCTGCCATGTGGCAGGGCACAGTGGCGGCTCCACAGGGCCCTGCCTTCTCCCCTGTACTACAGCTTCTGGCTGCTCTGAGTGTGGCTTTCTCTCTTAGTTGGGGGAGGGGGGTCCCTGAGCTTTTGCTGTTTGTGTCAGTCCAGTATTATATAAACGAATCCAGTAAGAGGATTAAGATCCAGCCCTGGGACACACAATCTAATCAAAGGCCCTTAATTGAAGTAATTGAACAAAAATGGTCCACCTATAACAGAAGAATGGATTCGCTTTAAGAACAGGATTTTCTTGGGCCACAAAATCTTCAAAGTGCTGTAAGAGCATATTTGACCTGAATTCATTTAAGTGGGGTTTATAACGAAGAACTGTGAGAGATATTGGTAAGGCTCAATTGCCAAAAATGAGTTTCTGAAAAAGGAGGCAGTTAAAAAAATGCAAAGAAGCAGGACAAATGAAAGGGAAGTGGAGGGGGTGAGGCAGAACTTTTCAGCTTTTCATAAGCAGGAGCAAGGTCATAACTATAATAATAGCAGAATTGAGCATGGCCTCTGGAGGGATAAATGAAAAGACTAGCTTGAAGTGGAGGAGAATATTTGGGACTAGTAGGAAATTCAAGATTCGTGAGGGTGGGGAGTACATTTAAAATGAAGGCAGAGAAATTTAGACATGGTATGGTAAAATACTGGGCTAAAAATATAAATGAAAACATTATATGACATGGTCTTTCCTTATTCACATTTATCTATCAGATGCCTCATCTTTTAGAAAAGCAGACATGTGCACACACATACACAAAGGCGGAGTTTCTTTTTTTTTTTTAAGATTTATTTTATTTATTTATTTCTCCCTACCTCCCATTTGTTTGCACTTGCTGTGTCTGTTCTTCTTCCTTGTTTCTTTAGGAAGTAGGAGGCACTGGGAACTGAACCCTAATCACTTGAGCAACCTCTGTTCCCTGATTTACTGTGTGTGTCTCTCATTATGTTTTTCTTCTGGTATCTCTTGTTGCATCAGCTTCCTGTGCCTTCCCTTTGTGCCAGCTCACTGTCTTCTTTAGGAGGCACTGGAAACCAAACCAGGGACCTCCCATGTTGTAGGTGGGAGTTCAAGCGCTTGGGCCTCATCTGCTTTCCCATGCAGTTTCATTTAAATGAAGAATCTTTTAAATGGTGTCTAGGAGTTTTGTAAGAAAGAATATTTTAATAATTAATATATAATATGCACTTGCACAATTTATTATGTGATGGCCTATAAACTGAAGTATTGATTTGTATAACTCAGGAATAGATATATGGCTTGAACAACAATCTTGCGGAAGAGTTGAAGTACCATTTGTATCTATATTTTTATTTCTAATAAGATGGTTCTTTCTGACGTACAATCAATTTGTGACTTATTACCTAAAAAAATATTGTTCATAGATATAGTTTGTTTCTTGTTTGTTTTTTTGAGGCTGGCTAGGGATTGAACCCAGGACCTCATACATGGGATGCAGGTGTTCAACCACTCACTACACCTGCTCCCCCATAGATATAGTTTTATTTTTAAAATACATAAATGGGTGGATGGGTAGAAGGCATATGTTTGGTATTTATCCAAAAGGATCCTTTCCATGACATAATATATGCAATTATTTTTTCAGTTCACAGGATTCACTTTATACCATAGCATTGAAGTATAATCACCAATGTGGGAGAGTCCAACAGAATGTTTGTCGGTTTTGAAACAGGCTGAATGCTTAGCAAGATTTATTTACTTCTTTGTAGACTAAGATCAAATGAACAAATTCCAAGTGGAATGTTATAATAGAAGGGAACAAGGGAAAATGACTATCTGTATACTTTTGCTGGTGTGCCCCTGCTTTGAGACATGGTGTTCAAGATGTCACAATTTATCTCGTGCTCCTGACTCACACATAGGATAAATAGGATTTTCCAGAGGAAAGCAGTAGAATGTCAGAGTGTTGCGAATGTCTATTTTTATGCCGTTAAGCCTTTTATAACAGGGTTGAGCATCTTCCTAAGAGAAGACTGCACCACAATAAAGAATCTCTGTAGGCTTAATTTCATAATAAAAGACACTGGATGTGTTTTGTTTATTCCCTTTTTAAGTATCATGCAAATTTAAACATTCATTTTGTCAAAAGAAGAACTTCTGAAAGGACTAATTAAACTATTTACAATGGGACGGAAACATACCAAGAGGCAGAAATTTGGGAAAAGCCAAGGAATCCTTAATCTATGAGTTCTTCCCATTCTGCCTCCGCTTTGGTTTTCAAAATCCAGTTTGTATTTTAGGATTTAAAAATACTGTACCTAAAACTTTCCTCCCTTCCTTTCCCCGCTATTTCATCCTATTTCTTTTCTTAAAGCTCTACCCTGTCTTAATTTGTTCTAAAAGCCTGGAGCAGTTTATGGGGACCAGTTGTTTTGGTCTAGTAATCTTTCCCAGGCTCTTCCTATTTGCAAAACACATTTTAATTTGGGGTCACATGGATCATTTATAAGGAAATGCCTTTTTGTAATTCACTTGTCCCTACATATATTTTTATTTGTAATATTTACACAGCTAATTTGACCAGAGGAGAAACTGCCCTTGGAGTATGAGTGATTTCTGCACAGAGAACAAATTTAGTTCCAATCAAGATCTCCATGATTAGGAACGGGTGTTCAGGATAATTTGGGATTCAGGGCAGCTACCAATGCAGAGTGCGCTTAGTTTTTGGAGCGGTAGTGAATGGCGGAAAAGAAACTGCTTGTGACTTGAACATCATTTGAAGCGGAAAAAGGAAAATAGCTTGTCTTCAGGCTTCGTGCCATTCGTCTCCTGCGGTATCTGAAGGGAAAAAATATTTTTTCTTATTTTGGAAAAAAAGTGAGGCAGCAACGGCTCTGATAGTAACCAAGCATGGTTTCACCGTGAGCAAGGGGTTATCTCAGAAAAACTAGGTCTAGGATGTTACTTACCATGGCCTTACTGCCAGGATCAGAATGAAAGGAACAGAAGAGCATACTGTTTCTCTTTCCAAAAGGCTTGATGCTGTTGTTTAGGATAGCTTTGGCTGTAAGTAACAAAAACCTGACATAAACTGGTTTAACACGAAGGGAAGTTATTATCTTATATTCTAGAAATCTCAAGTAGTCAGGCTCCAGGTGTAGTTCATTTAGCAGCATGTAGACGGCATCAAGGGCCATTTTGCTTTTCTCATACAGAGCTTGGCCCATCCAAGCCCCTTCCTCTCTGGGGTTGAGAGAACAGCAAGGGGCAGTCAGGGACAGTCAGGATTATCCCTTCCTGGGTCACGCCCAGTGGGGGGAGAGAGGAAAACTCCTCTCCCTCCAACATGGCAACACATCTGTCCTCCTTAGTCGGGCTACCCCTTCAAAACAATTAGCGCTTTATTCAGGGAAACGCTGTGTCAGTTGACTCGCATGATCAAGGATAGTCTCAGCTCCTGTTTTGTTAATTGCAACGCTGAGACACGGCTGTTTCCCACCATTTGTGGAAAGACATTTTTATGTGCCACACCACAATTTACATTTTTCTCTTATTTGTAGAGAGTGAAGTTAGTACCTGGAAATCCTGTAATGTGGGATCGGGAGCTGGGGGCAAAAAGTGAATGCTGTTGACCCATGTGGTATGTAGAATTGGTTTCTGGGGATGACCTGGGAACTTACCCTCCTTACAAAGCACTGTTTCTATAGAAAAATGCCTTCTGAGCTTTTAACAACCAACTTTGAATTAAGTAGGCTCTCCTTATTCCCAATGTTTCACATAGAGTCAGGCACAGAGTAGGTGATCAATAAATACATCTTGAAAATACATGTGATCTGTTTGTTGGTTGGAATGCCTTTCTGCAGCTTAATCCCTCCTCTGAGGAACTTACAATGGGAAATATGACATATAGAAGAGAGTCATTAGTGACTGATACAAGAAAGTGTATAATAGAGCAGTAAACTGAGTATCAGAAGAACTCCAAATACGAGGTGTAGCCCCTAAAATCTAAGGGCAACCAGGGAGGAAAGATAGCAATTATTGGGCAGAGGAGTCCTGAGTTTGCATTCTTAGAGAGGTCAAATAAAAGTTGAGGTTGGACCAAAAAATGAAAAGAACAATTCATTTATTATTGTATTAAAATATATAGCAATACACTGTGAAGTTTAGAAGAATTCTCACCGTAGTATTAGGTATTTATGTTCTGTAGCTTCAGGTGAATGTTCAAAAATATCAATGATAAATATTTTTAAAAAATCAAGCTGATGTTAATATGTGGTTGAATATTCTTCTCAGCCATACAGTTGAAATATGTGTTAGAATTTTATCAGATCAAATTTTTGGCAAAAAATTATTTTTCAGTTGCAGAAAGAACTCAGTCATGGACAACGTGCTAGATATAGCTTTAGTTCTTCAGAGCAGAGCAGGACCTGGTCATGCTATAGTAGGTAATTGCCTTTGATAAATTAATTCAGAAATTTAGGGATACCCCTCTTGCCTCAAGATATCTCTATTCCACTGTGTCCCTGGTTGAAATCTCACCATTAAATATTCATTCCTTTGAGTCAGCATATGTGTTCTTCTGAAAGGCTAGTCATTCATCTCTTAATATGAAAATGAGCTCTAGTTCATTTTTCTTTCTCCATAATGCCTTAAACTTGGGCACTGAGGGAATTCATTAATACATAATCATTTCTTTACACCTGCCATGGACTGGACATTGTACAAACCCTGGGGTTACAAAGCTGCATCAGAAGAGGTAGTTTTAGAAGCCCATAATTTTAATGGAAAGACAAACCAAAGCATTGTAATGTGATGGAAAGCTTTATGGACATGGCAATCCCGATTCACACACTTGGTAGGAGGGATTGAATCTTTTGAGAGGAAATGGAACTCCTGTATAAGGCAGATGGCTAAAGGAGGGCACTGATTTTTGGTGGGAGGGAATTTCCAAGATGGGGAATAGGGACAGATAAAGAAAGATAAAGTAAAAATTCACTGCAAATTGTTTTTGTTTTTTTTTGTAATTTCAAAATAATTTTTGTAAGAAAGTGGAAACATAATCTCTTAAATTGAGACCTTCATGTAACATGTGTTTTAAATTCAGAATCAAGATTGTAGTCAATTAATAACACTTGACAACCAAAGGTATAATACAAATGCTACAAGGTATCTCGGAATGTGGTGGCCATGTCATTTCTGTTCTCCTTTGTTTTCCAGATACATAACAGATGAAGGCAAAGTGGCAGGCATGTACACAAATGATGGCAATGACTATAGGATTTGAACTTACTCATGACTGACAAACTCTCACTACAGTCTCTGCTTTTTTCCAAATACTTCTCCTTGTGTCGGTAACAATTTCTTGTGCAAAATACCAGAAAAATTTCTCTCCAGACTCATCTCACAATCATCACCTACGTACTATTTCTAAGTGATTTTTAACGTTAATTGAGACCCTCAGTCCTGAAAGTAAGAATCCTTAAGATACAGCAGTGTATACTCTGTTCAATTCATCAGGTACTTAGCACCATCTTTAATCAACTGACATAAAACAAAAGGAAGAATTAAACCTTTATCATTATAAATCACTGTATTTGGGATTATTTGTTACTGCAGCATAATCTCATGAAACCTAACATATGTAACATCATAAAAGCTAACTTTTCATGCTTTTTTGCAAGTTATGTTTTTCTCTTTATATATAATAAGACTTTATATGTTTAATTATGCCTTTCTTACACGATTTTTAAATAATTGCCTGGTATTCCATTGTACTATGCCAAACCCCAATGTTATTACACTTCAGGGTATTTTCACCTACTACTCATACATACAGTATGCTAATACAGAAATCTTTACGTGCATCTCTGATTATTTTCTTAGGATAATTCAAGGAAGTGAAGTTGACTGGTAAAGAGTTTGAACATGTGTAATCTTTTTAGTAGGATTGGAAAGTTACTCACCAGAGTGTTGCTACACTCACAGACCTCACTCCAGGGTGGAGCAAGGTGTCATTTCTTAAATCCTCACCTAGTTGGAGATCGCAATTAAGTTGAAAAAAAAAAACCTTTGAAAATGTCATGGAGCAAATGCTATCTTTGTGCCATTTCTTTTCCTAGCTTTCTAGTGAAATTAAATATTTTTTTCACCTATTATTTTAGGGGCTTACCCCTTTTTTTTACAAAGTCAGTGGGAAATAGGTTGTAAAACCCTTATTTGGTTGGCTAACATGGGTAAGACCATGAATCCAAAATCAGTAATCCAATAATGAACCTTAAGTAATTTGGAAAAGTCAATACGGAAAAAATCATGTAGAGTTTATCTCAAGTGAACTTTGAAAGGAATTACAACACAGGGAATAAATGCTATGTGCCACTCAATTCATCCATTAATTCATTCAATGAGTGGCTAGAAACAGTCACGTATTTTGCAGGTACTGAAGATACAGTGGTGCACGAGAAAGACAGATAGATGATAGAGGGATGATAGCTAGGTTAGAGAGATGATAGATGATAGATAATTTAGATAGATGATTGATATGTAAAGAGATGCATAATAGATGATAGATTGATTAGATAGATAAAGATGAATAGAGAGATAATGATAGATCAATTAGAGAGATGTTCAGTAGAGATAGATAGATGATAGATGAAAAGTAAATAAGAAAGACAGATGCTTAGATAGATGAATAGCTAGCTAGCTAGATAGATAGAGATGCACAAGATAAGCACGCTCTGCTGGCAGGCAGCTTGCAGCTTAATGGCCAAGGACAAATGATTACACATGCAATAGTCATTTAATGTGATGGTGCCTTAATGGGATAAAGTCAGAGCCGGATGATCACGTGGCAGGAGCTCTGAACCATGTCGGATGCTCTAGCCCAGTCCTGTGAGGGAGCACTTCATTCAACAGGCAGAGAAATTAGGAACTGAATCCAGGTCTTGCTGACATTCCAAGTGTATGCTCACCCAAAGATTTACACAGCTTAATTTACATGGGTATATGTAAGGCATTTAGGAAGGGGGAATATATTGACAAATATCACCTTATATTTCAGGTACCTTCAGGTGTATCTCTAGCCTGGAAAAAAGTAGAATGTGTCTTAGTACTTTCTGACATTGCTTTGATAATGTTCTCTGTAATGATTCCCTGTAATTATTATTACTTCTTATAACCATTTTTGGATACAGTACCTGGAGAAGTTGAGTCCTTTGGCCAAAATTGTCATGGCTATATATTTATGTGCATAAATGAATTCATTTTATGTTATGATTCATTGTTGGTTATCGAAAAAGAAATGGGATTTTAGAAGTTGGATGGCTGCTCTGGTTTATAAAACAAGTTAAACTTGACAATAAGGCATGTGCTTTAAATTTCCTTGGTTTGAGGCACTGTTTACTCTGGCGGCAGGACTCGTCTTGAGGCAAGCTTTCTTACTCTCCCCCATAAACTGTTACATTGCAAAGCAATGCCGGCCAACCCCGAAGGAAATAGCTGAAAGCAGCACATTTATTTTCAATCTCATACTGACCAGTCATGCCTCCAAATTCCTCACTAGATTTTCTGGAAAAGCTTTCAAAGAATGGGAGAACATTGTAACATGGGTCAGCAAAATGTAAATATTTTATAGAGAAGAGACTGTCATAATTTAAAGTCTGACTTTGCAAAGTAAGCTGTTGTTGTTTTTGTAGCTCAGGGTATGAATATGTTCACAGCTTATTTTATCTGTATTCTAAAGCTATGCCGTCCCAGAGGATAAGAAATACATTATTTACTGAATTGATCATGTTTTACATTAGGTATTTTAGTGGATGCATTGGTTAGCTTTGGCTAAGCTGAAAAGGCATATCTTATGCATGCTTATTTCTTGTCTGTATCTACAGTGTGGCTATCTGAGACCACTCCTCAGTCAGATATGAACTTGTATAAGCAGGACCCTTTGAAGGCCCAGATAATTTCTGGAACAAAGGGAGATCTTATTCATTTTTCAATCTGCTAGATAATTTTTGGGTTCTGCCTGCTACTCTGAGAGGTATTTTTCTGGTTGTATTTTCTAGGAATTGCTGTTTTTTAACAATTCTAGTTGGGCACTTCCACTGATTTCCATCCAGCAGTCTCCACCAAACCAAGTATTTCATCCATCATTTATCCCTGTTTGATTTGCTTGCTCATCAAGTCTATGGAAAATAGACTATTTCTTTAATTCTTGGGTTACACTAGGGCCACACAAGGACTACAAAAGTCCTTACCTTTGATTGATAGCATCGAAAATAAGAATTCTTACACATGTGTATTGCACTGCCGCTCACAGTTATGTTCACTTGCATTTACCTAATTTGATTTCACAAGACCACTGTGAGGTAGTGAAGACAGATATAGATTAGATAGCTGATTATTGCACTTTTGAGAATTTTGTCTTCTGAACATTAATCTAGTGTCACTAATTAGAGTTTTATCTACGGGGCCTGTGGATGTTGATAAAAGGAGGCTCAGTGGAGTGCTGGAGATGGAGAGAAAGGAAGGTGAGAAACTGGACATAAGGATGATTTAGAGAATTTGTTGGGGGGTGAGGGGAGTGGGCTGTAATTGGAGGAGGACATGAAGTCTGAGGAGTTTATGGGTGCATGTTTGTATGCTGGTAAGGATGAGCCCGAAACAAGGGAAGGATTGATGATATAGAATGGAGAAAGGAGATAAGTGCTGGAGGGAAGTCTCTGAAGAAGTCTGAGGGGATGAGATCCTGGGTGTAAAATAACAATAGATAAGAGGAGAAACCGTTCATTCTGTTTAACATAAGAGAAGGCAGAGAATATGGACATGGACAGGTAGGTTGTGGATTTGCTGGTGGGAAATGAGAGGATTCTCTTCTGTTTCTCTTAGTGTAATAAGAAAGAGAATTAGTAGTTAAGAGTAAGGAGCAATCAAATGGTATTGAAAGTATGAGGAGAGAAGAAAAGGTATAAATCTATATATTCTATTTTACATTTTTACTGTAATAGCTTTTTCCTCCAGTTTCCTATATAAAGGTAAGAACAGCAACCCAGAAAAGTAACATAATTATGGATATCTTCACTCTTGTCATTATTGTTCATTTGCTTTATTTCAGTCTATAGAAGCTTTTAACAGCTCTATTAAGGCATAAGCAACCAATGATAAACTGTACATATTTAAAGTATGCTAATTGGTACATTAAAAAGATAAACTTTTGATATAGTAACAAATATACTACTCAAAATTTCCCATTTTAACTATGATTCAATAGCATTAATTATATTACAATATCGTTCTACCATCACTGATATCCACTACTCCTACTTTTTCATCACCTCAAGCTGAAACTCTTCACCTATTAAGCTATAACTCTCTTTTTCCTCCCCATGCCCACCCCTGGTACCCTATTAACTACTATCTATGAAGTTTGCTTCTTTCAGGTATTTCA